>NC_141161.1:77105514-77449680 GCF_053477565.2 Lygodium microphyllum
TTGGTTACATAGCAAATGACATACACCCACTTTGTAAGTTTTAACCAATCAAATCACTTATTTAAGGGTTAAGCGTCCGCAATCCTTTACACTTTGGAGAGGATATAATCTGTTGTTTATTTGTTAAATAGGTAAACTCCTCGCTCACTTTTAGACTAGGAATCTCCCAGCCCACTTTGTAAAGTGGCGGACAAGGGTGCACTTTTTGCATTTGCAACTAGTACAAAAATTTATAAGTTTATTATTATTTATTTTCTTACAAACTATGCTCATTTGGTATGTAAAGGTACTGCACCTAGTTTTAAAAAGTGCATGCCCACACTTTGGGCGGGGATTGGTTGTCGGTGTGTAACCAGCCTAAGGCTAACATCGGTATCCATAGAGAGAGGTATTAATGGCTTGAAGGGTAAAAGAACTCAGGGGAGAGACAAAAGATGCGGGGTGTACCCTATAGTCACCATGTAAGATTGGTGTTAGGCTAGGAAAATCTTTTATCTTTTAACTATTATTGATGAAGGGTTAGAGGCGCCACGTGGTGCATTGAGAGCCCCTCTTGTCTATCCAAGATGCCATGTGGCCCTCCGCAATGAACGTGAATCCCCCCCACCCCCTCCCCCCACTCCTTAGCAGGCACAATGAAAACATGAATGTTCCATAAGTAGAGTTGGAGAACAAAGATTGAGAGAGAGCCTAGAGAGCGTGTATAAGAAAGGGTAAAGAACACCATGCTTATTCGAATTGCGGCCTTTCTACTCATTCCAATTACAATTTTTAAATCATATGTGTGTAGGCTCATTTGTACTATGGCTTCTTAGCTCATATGAGCCACAATTGTTAGATTGGATGCATACATACGTACGTACATATGTACATATGTACATATATATGTATGTATGTATTATTATAATTGTTAATGTAACTAGAATATGCACTATATATGTGCTTATTATAATAAAATATCTTTAAAGCATTGAAAATGACATTTTATTCAATAATATAGTCTTTGATGCAATTGGAAAAATATTTATATATTATAACCTTGTCATAGGTGCAAAACAGTTTTGAACTAATTTTGAATGATCAAATACTTGATGGTTTTCCCCTCTAAAAAAAAGTAGAATATATAATATCATTCTCATGGTAGAGATATATATGTTGAGAGACATTGCAATCAAATGCCATAGAGAACCATTGGTATATTTCAAAATATCTATGATTTTATTTCCAATGTGGCTCATGGCTAAATGTGTGTGTGAAGAGGAAAAAAAAAGTAACTATCTATATATTTTATGGGGTGCAAAATTCATCTAATATTAATATCTTGCCACATCAAACATGCACCTTAGCAAGCCATGTAACACATACAGAGCCCACCATCTATAGTGTTGCAAATCCCCAAACACCTCCCCCCCCCCAAACATGTGAACTAGTATTAAAGGGGGGGGGGGGGGGGGGTTTGGTTTTAAGGTTGAAAAACCTTAATAAACTTTAGATAAGAAAAAGAGTATAGACAAGGCCACCAACCCCATCAAATTGAATGCCACCTCTCTCGAAATTATCACCGGCTTTCTCTCTCACTAAGTTAGGTATCACATAACCACCTTAGATACATCGATGAGAGGAAGCGAGTGCTCCATGACTACGAGATAAGGTCGATAGGTTCAGGCTAAAAGCTATAAAGGCTAGCTTAAGCCTTAGCTTAGGCTAATACTTTATGAACCTACCAGTTGTTTTGAGAGAGAGAGAGAGAGAGAGAGAGAGAGAGAGAGAGAGAGAGAGAGAGCAGAGGGGGAGGGAGGGGAGCGGAGAGGTGGAGGAGGAGGAGGAGAACAAAAGAGGTGGAGAAGGAGGAGAAGAGGAGGAAAAGAAGAGAAGAAGATAAGAAAACAAGAGAATAGGGGAGAAATAGAAGAAGGAATGAGGTGGCTAAAGGAGGAGAATAGAGAGGAAGAGAGTGAAGTAGGAGAGAGAGAGTGAAATGAAGAAGAGTAAGAGGAGATCATTGTTAATTGGGAAGGAGTGCACCACTCCGAGTTGCAAAGGACTCATCCACTTTTCGTGCCTTTCATACCCACTGGACAAGCCCTTCCCTCCCTATGAAGTCTTAGGCTCACAAGGGAGCTACCAAACTATTTAGAGTTCCTAATCAAAATTGTCGAAGCTCGAAGCTAGTGCTATGGACTTCTGCTCGCGATGGCTATAAAGAAATGGTATTCAGGAGCAAGGAGCGCGAAAGCTACAAACATGATTGTGAACGTGGTTGACACACACACAACATAGAACCAAGTTCCTTCGTAGATTAATTTCATTCAATACACTATTGGGAGCATAAATAAATGGGGTTTGAAATTCGACGAAGGAGTTATAATATAACAAATATGGGAGTCTAATAGAAAAGAGTGTAGAATAAGCAAGATATATTAAATTCAAGTTTTAAATTTCAAAAGAAGGATAAATTGCATGACATTGCATTGCATAGAATAAATTATCTTTAGTTACTTATAAATAAAAAATTACACAGAATATTTTTATAGCATTTATACACTATGTAAATATTTAAAAAATACAATCATATTTAGAATATTTTTTAAAAATTTATAAATTATTTAAAGTAAAAAAGATAAAAATTATATTTAAAATATTTATTTTTGTAATTAAAAGGCATATAAATATGAAAAATATATCCAAAATATTTTTTGATATTTATTAATAATATACATATAGAAAAGATAAAGATTATATCAATGATATTTTTTATATTTATAAATTACGTACATATTGATAATAAATTCCTTAGTATTTTAAATTAATTTAAAGTAAATTAGGATAATTAAATGCATGGTTAAAAATTATTAATTGGGACTATTTAAAAATTTTACTTTTATTAATTAAGTTAAAATTATGGTGTACATGGCGCATTAGAAATTATTAAATCAAATATATAACCATTTTTAAACCTAGGATATTTGAACCAATTCACTTTGCCAACATAACACAGTGAACTACAAGTTCTAGATCACGAGATAATTAAAAAGCATGATATAATATTTATTGGGAATAATTAAAGCCTAAAAATTCGTAGGAAAAAATACTCCCCTTGTTGGCTCACATAGTTTCCAAAGAAAAATTGTGATTCCAAGATTCGATCCATTGCTAAAAATTAGGCAAAATTCTAGATTTGTAATGAGGTCAAGCGGCCAACCATTGACAAGGGTTACGAGCAAAAAATTACGAGCAGAGACTAACGATAAGTAAGGAAAGACCCATGAAGAAAGTATAACCGAAGTCTAGGTCTCAAAAAGGAGACTTAGAAAAAAACAAATATAAAGAAAAACGAGAAAAAAATCCAAGAAGTTAAAAAAGGGCCGAGTTGGAAAGAATTGCCTCTTAAGTTAAGATATTGCTTAAATTATGTGTCTATTTGTTAGGAATATTACTTGAATAATAAATACTTGTGCTCATAATGGTGCACACAAGTTTAACTTGATGTACTTAAAAAGTTGATTGAATTGAATAAAAAATCATAATATACTAAGTTTGCAATAGGATAAAAAGGAAAGCGTACTAGACCTCCCCTAAGGCTAGTTGCAGGTCCCTTTTTCAAGGGGGATTAACTACTGGCTCGAAGAGTTTTGGACCCTAATCTCAATGGCAAGAGGTCGCTTCGTAGGGGGTTCCTTGGGGGTAGGAGGAGCTGAGGGTGAGGGGAGCTTTGAGAATAAACTCCTAGGAATCGTCCAAATCCCTATGCAACTCGAGATGGACTTCACAAGGTCCCAATACTAGTTAGGGGCAGAAATCTTAAAAAAATAAAGGCCTTCATGCCACTCTTTCATATAGGCAGAAGGTGAACACATGTTTAAGAATTTTTATTAAACAAAGAAGCAATTTTTCAAAAGGGTTGTTCTAATTATTTATGCTTTGTGATTTTAATTATGTGGATGAACATTGTGACTAAAAAGATTAATGAAGAAATGTAATTTTATGTGTACAACTTAAATGTGCTAGATAAGTAGACAAGTAAAACTACCCACCCTAAGGGAAGTATGAGGGCATGATTCTTGATGAATTTGCCCTAGAGTTGGGCGGTCTTGATAAGTCAAGACCTTCTCATAGACTCGATGTGTTAGAGTATAGGAAAAATTGGCTTTTATAATCAATTAGAACATTGACTCGGTATCATTTTAGGGGAATAGAGTGAGATTTTTCCTTACATGCAAGGGGTTGATGCACTCATACTCCCCCTTATTTCTTACTCTTTTTGTACCAAGTACGATACAAGTTGTCTTCAGTTCAAGCAATCTAGCACAAGCAGTTCCTCAAAGACCGATGCTAGTAAACTCAAATAAGAGACCTTAATACTTACAAACCAAAATTTAGGTCTATTCTCGTGGAAATGGCCAAGACTTGTTTGAGAAGTGGGCTCGAGAGAGTCTAAATAGTAAACATCGTGTTATTCGAAAGAGTACTAAGTGATACTATTTAGAAAATCATCTCAATGGACCACTAAATTGTTTCATAGGATGACTCAAGTGGGTACGTTGTCGTAGCGCATAGGGTTGAAGGTCACCACAGGGGTTTGGCAAGAAAATTGGACAAGATAGATAGAGATGTGTCTTCAAGGGATATGCAAATTATAGTGTGTGTTTAAAGGTTCAAGAGGTACTTCATGGTCAATCATAGGGGTTTGAGAGAGAAGAATGTATGGGGGTTCAAGAGCTTAGACTCCGGAGATGGTAGAGATAAGAGAAGGGTTGAAGGTTTCAAGCCAAGTTCTTGAAGATGTTAATAGGGCTTCCAACTACATGTTCTTAGCAAAGATCACAAGAGTATTATCTCATAATTTCTAACTCAAATCAAGCTTGTTTTCTTAACTATAAGAGCAATCACAAATTATAAAATCAAGTACAGTATGTTGTCATGTATCATAAACAACTCTACATCCCATCATTCATACATGACGCCATAGCATGAATCAACTTTTCATGATTACATTCAATGTATACTGTTATAGGCAAAATCTTATGAGTCAATTACAAGGCTTGTAGGGCAAAGGGACTTGCTTGTTCAAGAGAGCTTCAAATTGAGTTCCTGATAAGGATAAGTTACCACAGCCAAGAAATAAGAGAAAAAGCTCCTCTTAATTCAACTCAAAGCATCTATGAATGATCTACAAACATTGCCCATAGGGGCACATAATACTTGCATATTTTGACAAGATGTCTTATGTAGAGTAAGAAATGAATTAAAAGAACACTATTGTAGCTAAATCTCTGAATATGGCTGAGCATATCAGCCCCAAATCATCCCAAATATCTTTTGGAATTCACCTATGATGATAGCATAAACTTCCCCTAACACGGTGTTGGTGCGTTTAGTGTTGAAAGCCTTACCACGGGGGTAAGAGATAGCAGGGTGAAGGGAGATTCAAGGAGAGGAATAGACGGAAGAGAAAGGGTTCGAGGAAATAGAAGACGGAGAAGAATACTCACAAAAAGAAATAGAAAATGTAGAAGAATACTAACAGAGATGAAGCCTGTCAGTTTATTTTTGCATTATGAGAAGACAAAACTCTTGTAGAAAAAAATGTGTATAAAATAATACATTCCTCTATGCTGCTCAGACCGCCAATCTGATGCTTCCATTGGCTCCGAAAGTGGGGTAAAATACCAACACACCTAGCTAGAATTATGCCAAATCACTCTCTCTTCATCTCCCACTTTAGAGTGCTGTTCACTGCTTGAAAACAACCATCGTGCATTGTACGATTTCGCTAATCTTTCTTTTTACATAAAATCCTCTCAAAATAGCTGAAAGCTACATGCTTTCTTTTACATGTTATCCTAATCTAGAAGTTGTCTACTGTTTTATGGATTTTTACAGGAGATAATATCTAAAATTGGCTAAAACTTGTCCAAAAATCTAATATTTTTTAACCAGGGACACTAACACTAATACCTAAAGTGGCATTGGCTCTCTAGATCTATAAGGAAGCCGCACTCTAGAGTTTTTCACACGATGTGCACGTAGTAGAATGACATCCACCCCCTCCTAACTTGCACATCCTTTGGCATGTGCCAAAGTCTTACGGATCTGTAGTGTCAGAAGAAGTATCTTCTGCCATGTCAATGTCTTCATCTTCTGCCTCTTTTTCTTCCTCTATGTCTTCATGCTCTTGAATTATATCTAAGTCTTCTAACTCATATGTTGAACTTTCTCTTCGTTTGAAGAGCTTGATTCTTTTTCCAGCTACGGGTATCTTCATGCTTGTTCCATCCAATTCAGCCAATGAATATGTGGCATTGCCATGAACAACCTTTACTACATACGGGCCAAACCAATGCTTTACTATCTTCCTAAAAGCACTGTATTGATAATCTAGGTCGTTGTCATAGACAAGCACCCAGTCATTTTCTTGGATAGCTCTTGGTCGAAGTTGATGTTGCCTATCAAATCTTCTTTTGTTTTTTAGTCTTGCTATTTTTAACTTCTTAATAGCTGCTTGAACATCTTCATCCGTTCTTTCTAAGATTTTGGGCTACATGAGCAAAATGTGGTATCCATACGAGATAGAATACACATGCGCTAAGAAATCTTCTCACCTTTGAAATATTGTGCATTTTTCTTGCATTCTGCTGATGGCATCTATCTTGATTAGTGAAGTTTTATGTCCATAGGGGCCACACAGATGTCCGATCATTAGGACTTCTTTGACTCTAAAATTCGACTTAGCTCCAAAAAGGGTAAGATGTACCTCTTTTAGCCTTGTCAAAATCCTATCACAATCATGAATATGGTTAACTACAAATGTCCTGCAATCATCTTCGTCAAGCTCCTCATTCTTTTCATTGACTTCACATCCCTTGATAGGTACATCATCAAGAAATGGAAGAGTAAGTTATGGAATAAAGTCCCTTAAGACTTTGTGCATGGCATTCATATGGACTACAGAGTTTGTTGCACCTTGTGGTAGAGTGCACATGCGGACCAATCCAAGAGGTGTCTTCATTGTGGTAATGTCTTGGCTTTCTAATGAAAGTTGAAATTGGTCATATCCTGAATATAGGTTGTCCATAGAATAAATTGCTCTACCTACAAAAGCTTCAGCAAACTCGTCAACAATTGGACCCGAACAAACATCTCGGATTGTGATACGATTAACAGGCTGTAGATCTTGAATGTATCATAAGGATCCATTTTTCTTGGGTAGGATAAACCATCGATTTGAGTAATGTGCTGAAGAAGAAGGTTCTAAAATCTTCATTCTGACCTTCTCATTTAGAAGTTTCAATAATTTGGGCAAATGCGTCCTTGGAACGTGAATGGGTTTGAAGTTCCAAGACACATGTGGGACAGTAAAAATGACCATAGGAGCCATAATATTTGGATCCACACAGCCTATTTCACTTGGCTGAAATGCAAAAGCTTTTTCATGTTTCACTAGCATTTGCATAAAAGAGTATTTTTCAGCTGGTAAAAGAAAAGAATTATCACCTATTTTGAGCTCTTTTATACTTTCAGATGTGAACTTGTGACCAATGTTGGAAGGATCACGAAGACTTGGTTGATTTGCTGCCCTATCAGCCAACCCTTCACTTTTAGGAGGCAATGGGATTGCCATAGGCTTGACTTTCTTATCCATCGTCTTGTATTTTGTCTCCACTTGCACTTCAGCCTTGTTGAGTAAACCAATGTCTTCCTGCTAAAAATATCTTGAATTGTTTGATAAAAATTCAATGTACATACTTCTATGGACTGGTTTTTAACCTGATTTTCTGTATGAGCAACTGCATATATTTCGGCCAATGTGTCAGTAGTAATCAGTCAAAAAAAAAAGCCCGAAATATCTTCATTTTCAGCCATCATGTCATAAGTTTCAGCACCCTTTTTACATGACATAAATATTTTCTTTCAGCTTTAGTCATGGCTAGAAGAGACTTATAACATCCCATACTATTGGCTGTACATACATACAGATTTGCTAGAGACATAGTTTCTGTAACATAAGGAGGTTCAATCTTTTTACATGATGCACTGCCGTAACCTTCTTTTATAGCAGTGCAACCCAAAAACCCTTGAATTCGCAGGCATTAGGAGGCACATGATAATCATGTAGATAATGGTTAACACACATAGTAATAAATTGGATAGCTCGTTCATTATCCTTGCTTCGGATTCGAGTATAGGAAGAATCATCATCAAGAGCTTTTGTTTCCAAGCGGGCTTCAGAAATGTAAGGTTACCAAAGAATGATAGGGTAACTACAAGAGTCTTGAACAAAAAAGTAAAAATTGTCTTTTATGTCTCCATCAGTTACCTACACATTAGGACATGTAGCATATAACTCTCCAGAAGAGTTGTTTACAGCTCTCATTCGCTAACCTGGATCAACATCTATGGGCCATCCACGCGCCGCTTTCATAGAGACTCCTTGCCATGACGTTTATCTTAGAACCATGGTCTAAGGGTGCAATACATGGTGTTTCTTTTTCTCCAATTTTGACGACTGTCTCCATTATTGCTCTTGCCCAATGTGTACGGAAGTAGTGACTGCTTGGAATGAATCGGGCTTCTTCCTCATCATGCATGTGATGTAGACGACATTCTTTTTGAGAGGTGGGCTGCCCAACTGGTTTGACCGGTCAACCATTACATTTTCAACCTTCACTCTTTTAATTTTTGCATCCATACTTTCTTTATTTTCAGCTTCAATTTTTGCAATAAACTCTTTAACTGCTTCAAGCTGAATTCCTTGTGCAATTAGCTTCTCTTCATCCTACACAAAGACTCAAAGAGCTTGCAAAAAAGCATGCATTGTTTCTTCAGGATCATCATCAGCATATTGTCCTTTTGTTTTGATTACATTAAGGCATGAAATTCACGTTTAGCAATTCTGAGAATTTCAGCTAAGGTGAACTCAATTTTACTTCCCAGAATTCGTTCTTCTAGAACTCGTTTGAGATCTGTTTTGCAGATTCTATATGAGACTGCAATTTGTAGCCTGGCTGCTTGCCTTTCTTCTTTCCTTCGATCTTCATTGTTTGTGGCACATCTTCCATCTCTTAATCCGGTGTTATATTTTCAGCAAGCTTTGGTTATTCAAGCATTCTTCTAGTTACCCATTTTCAGAGGGCTAGAAGAGGAAGGCCTTGGTTCATCTTCTCTTTTCTTTAATCAAGACTTGTTTATGATTGATATCAGCCAAATGTGCAAAGGCAGAAAAAGAATCTACCGGTATTAGTCATATCATCTTTGGCTGCTTTGCCGCCTTTCATTTGATCTAATGCATGCATCCATACTTTAGATTACACTTTAGCTTTACATGCTTTCAAATTTAATTTAGTTGGCTCAATTTGCAACCCATAGGTAGCTGCATCAATTGCTGCGTAGGCATTCTTTATAGCTAAATATTCTAATCTTTTCTTCATTCCGCTATTGCCAAAATTTGGCTCCAGTGGAAGACCAGTTTCAGCTGCATGAATTATTTGGTCTTTCCAAAAGACAAGCTTTTGTGCTTCAACCTCACGAAATGTAGAACACTCTCTCTCGTCATGTTGTTGGCTGTCATACCAAATACAACGCCTCTTATAGCCTTCTCTCATGGGTCTTTGAGATGATAATCGTCCTCATTCTTCGACTTTGACATCCAGCTTCTCCACCTTGGAACTAATTTTTGTAAGATTCAGATGAAGGTCATGCATGCTTTTAATGAGTTCATCCATGACATCATTTTTAGAAGGAACAAAAGAAGAAAGAGTTGGTTGATTAGTCAAAGGACTAGGGGATTTTGAAGGTTGAACAAGCTCCATCAATGGAGTTATTGAAGTTGAAGTAGAGCCCAATCTTAGTTGCATCCGGTCTCTTTGAGCAATCATGTTAACTGCATCAGTATCATCTGTCCATGTAGTCTTGACTCCTGATTTGGAGGTAGCATCTTCTAGGTGATCATCAAGCTTCTCTTGCAGAATGGGATCTGTAGCCTTAAGGAATAATTCAATCTTCTGACCTTCCATACTTTGTTGGTCTTTAGCATCAAGTTGTCCAAATTTACTTTCAAACTCATGGTATAAAGCTGTTGCAGCTAAACCTTTGTTGGGTTTTTCAATCCAATCAATGAAACTTTTCTTCGTCATTAGGCCAGAGTCTTAGGCTAGAGTCTTCTAAGAAGAATTTTTCGCGTAGGGCTTTTTTGTGAATGCAGCCCAATCTGCATATTGCTAAAAAAGACCATGAATTCTTTCTTGAAGACCATGCTTGGCTAGTCTGGAAAAATAGCAACTCCATGTATGTTGCGGTACACCAAAGAAGAACATTTTCTCAACATACAAGCGAATGAAAACAGAGACATTTTGACCATTAAATTGTTTTAATTCCCACCCAGCTTCCTCTAGGGCCTTGATAGCTATGGAATCAATCTTCTCTTTGTCTTGCCTTTGTTTTTGTAGTTGTAACATTTGGATTTGTTGTTGTTGAGTCTGCTGTAGTATGTGCACCAACTGTTGTAGAGTATCTCTTGAAGAATCCCCCATCTTGGAGTTCTCTTACACCGACCTTCATGTCGAGTTCACCAATGTCGCAGCGCATGGGGTTGAAGGTCACCATAGGGGTTTGGCAAGAAAACTGAAAAAGATAGATAGAGATGTGTCTTCAAGAGATAAGTAGATTACAATGAATGTTTAAAGGTTCAAGAGGTACTTCACGGTCAATCACAAGGGTTTGAGAGAGAAGAATGTATGGGGATTCAAGAGCTTAGACTCCAGAGATGGTAGAGATAAGAGAAGGGTTGAAGGTTTCAAGCCAAGTTCTTAAAGATGTTAATAGAGCTTCCAACTACATGTTCTTAGCAAATATCACAAGAGTATTATCTCATAAGTTCTAACTCAAATCAAGCTTGTTTTCTTGACTATAAGAGCAATCACAAATTATAAAATCAAGTACAATATGTTGTCGTGTATCGAAAACAATTCTGCATCCCATCATTCATACATGATGCCATAGTATGAATCAACTTTTCATGATTACATTCAATGTAGACTATTAGGAACAAAAGCTTATGAATCAATTACAAGGCTTGTAGGGCAAAGGGACTTGCTTGTTCAAGAGAGCTTCAAATTGAGTTCCTGATAAGGATAAGTTACCACAGCCAAGAAATAAGAGAAAAAGCTCATCTTAATTCAACTCAAAGCATCTATGAATGATCTACAAACATTGCCCTGCCATAGGGGCACATAATACTTGCATATTTTGACAGGATGTCTTCTGTAGAGTAAGAAATGAATTAAAAAAACACTGCTATAGCTAATTCTCTGAATATGGCCGAAGATGTCAGCCCCAAATCATCCCAAATATCTTTCGGAATTCACCTATGATGATAGCATAAATTTCCCCTAACACGGTGTCGGTGCGTTTGGTGTCGAAAGTCTACCACAGGGGTAAGAGACAACAGGGTGAAGGGAGATTCAAGGAGAGGAGTAGATGGAAGAGAAGGGGTTCGAAGAAATAGAAGACGGAGAAGAATACTCACAGAAAGAAATAGAAAATGTAGAAGAATACTAACAGAGATGAATCTTGTCAGTTTATTTCTGCATTATGAGAAGATAAAACTCTTGTAGATAAAAATGTGTATAAAATAATACATTCCTCTATGCTACTCAGACCGCCAATCTGATGCTTCCATTGGCTACAAAAGGGGGGTAAAATACTAGCATACTTGGCCAGAATTCTGCTAGATCACTCCCTCTTCATCTCCCACTTCAGAGTGCTATTCACTGCCTGAAAATAGCGATCGCGCGTTGCGCGATTTCACTAATATTTCTTTTTACATAAAATCCCTTCAAAATAGTTGAAAACTACACGCTTTCTTTTACATGTTATCCTAATCTAGAAGTTGTCTACCGTTTTATGGATTTTTACAATAGATAATATCTAAAATATCAAAAATTAGCTAAAACTTGTCCAAAAATCTAATATTTTTGAACCATGGACACTAATACTAATGCCTAAAGTGGCATTGGCTCTCTAGATCTATAAGGAAGCTGCACTCTAGAGTTTTTCACACAATGTGCGTATAGTAGCACGACAATGTCACACATGACATCAGAGTGAAATGAAATTGATGTATATCAATGTTTTTTTGGCAACCTTGTTTAAGAAAATGTTTGATGTAAGAATGATTTGCCCTCTAACAATCGATGGAATGTCTTTTAGAACAATGAATACTGTAAAAAAATCTTGGTATTCTAGGCAATGTTTACCTCAACAATGCACTTCCTTGATTTTGATTAGCTAAATCACTTCATGAGGATATTGAAGCATATGTATAATCCTTTGCCATTTTATCGAGAGCATCAATGGACACGGAGCAAAGTTTATTACTTCATCAATGTCGATTGAGTTGCTTACCTTCAAAACAATCTTAAAAGAATTAAGTGGATGAAATACCTTAAACTAGTCAAGCTATTTATGTTCAAATAATTGTGCCTAAATCCCATCCTCAACATCAGTAGGGCAGGCGGAGAACATATTTGCAAGAACCATTATCTTTATGATCAAGTGCTCTGTACTCTCCCAGCCGAGCATGTTGCTATTTTAGGCTACTCGCAGTGCTACAATTATTGTAAAGATGGTTTCCCAAATCTTTCCCAAGAATAGAAAGTCCTAAAAATATTTGATGAACTTTCAACCTACAAAATTGTTGATGTATCATAATTTCACAATTAGGATTGTTGTAAGCCAAAAATCTCCCTAACTTGATTCTAACTATCTATTGGATGTAATAATGAAATCTAATTAGCCCTATTGCGAACCATGAATAATAAAAGAGTCTCAAACTTTTGCAAGATTTTGTACTTCATATTAATCTTATACTTCAAATTTTTTTTAAAAAATGTGGATTTAAGTATTGAAAAAGATCTTAAAGAGAGGCGAATATTGTAAGCACTCAAAATGTGTGACTAATTTTGCAAGTGTTATCAAAACCATGGTATTGCACCTTCCATATCTATGCTTATCTCGGTTGAAGCCCAAGATAAGAAATTCCTTCTCCATTTAATCAAACCACCTAAGTTTGATGGCAAAGGAAAGGATGTCGAGTTTGAAGCAAAAATTTGGATCAAATCTATGGAGAATTACTTTGTTGCTGGTTGCATGTATTTCTCCTCCAAATCAAGCAATGATTTCTTCCACTTTGGTGGAAGAAATTGTGCAAGGACCAAGGGGTTGTGGAAAAAACCATTGCTTGGAAAAAGTTGAGGGAAGTTGTATGTAGGTGATGCCTCCCACCAATCAATTGTACATTGAAAATGAATGAATTTTTTAGCTTAAAGAAATTTGGATTAAACTTAGAGGCCTATTATTCTAGATTTGTATCTCTTTTGAAATATATTCCACCCATGGATATCACCTAGCAAGTGCCAAAATTTTTATCATGGGCTAAATACTCCATTAGATACCAATCTTGATAGCAATGCACTCATTCAACTTATAAGATGCATTCATTCGAGCAAGGCCCACTATATGGGGAATTCAATCAATATCTAAGAGTGGTATATTTTGGGGAGGAAGTTCTCCATATAAAGAACCATGAAGATACATCAAGAGGATCCAAGGGTAATACTAGACTGGTCAAAGGAAAAAGGCCAAGACAAGGTAGTTGGAAACTTTGTAGGCAACAAGGAAGTACCAAGATGTTTCCATTGCAATGAATCTAGCCACTTCAAAAGACAATGCTCAAAGTTAGGGTAACCAATCCACCACTTCAAACGACAATGCTTAAAGTTAGGTCAATCAATTTGCCAAGGGCAATTTCGTGGTCAAAATTGAGCAGTTTTAACCACCAAAGGGAAAGTTGCTAGAGTAACCTTCAAAGGGAGGAACAAAAAAATAGACAAAGTTGAAGATCCCACTTTAGAAGGGGATATGGTAAGAGCAACAATACATGTTGCTCTTAACAAGAAGAGCCCGAACTGTCAATTCTCATAATAATCTAGAACCTTGCAACCTACCAAGGTAAAACCTTCATGATTTTCATTGATTGTGGAAGCACCCACTCATTTATCTCACCAAAGTGTGCAAAAAGGTTAGGAATAAATACTAAACTTACATCTTAGTTGTTAGTAGAGTTGGCAAATGAGAAAGAAGCAAATTTTTCTTACTAGACTAGAAGCGTGGAATTTAACTCAGAAGGCAATCTTTCCAACATGGGATTTAGAGTCATGAATTTAGGAGCTCATGAGTGCTTGCTAGGAATGGATTGGCTAATCCCCAATGACACTCATATTCATTTGGAAAATATCAAATCACGTTCCTGAGTTGGAAACCCTAGAATCCAACTAGCAAAAGCTTCTTGGATCATGAAGGGGTTGAGAAAAGAACTACCTATCCACCTAATCAAACTTAATAAGATTGAACAACGAAAGGAAGCTAATGAAGAACTATCCTAGCTGAAGGAATATGTAGATATGTTTCATGAAGAGTGGATAGGACTTCCTCCACTAGGAGAAGTTGATAATGAGATTAAGCTAATACCAAGAGTTGTACCAATAGCAAAATGACCCTATCATATGTCCATTCTAGAGGCCATTGAGTTGAAAGAACAACTCAAGCAACTTTTAGACCAAGGATACATCAGACCAAGTAATTCACCATGGGGAGCCTCAGTGTTGTTCCAAAAGAAGAAGGACATAACCCTATGTCTCTACACATCAACTATAGTGGGCTAAATCCGATGATGATCAAGAATGAATATCCAATTCTAAGGATAGATGAATTACTTGTTGATTGTCTCTAAGGTGCAAAGATATTCTCAAAGATTAATTTACAATTAGGTTATTATCAGATAAAGATCAAAGAAGAAGACATTCCAAAAATTGCATTCAGCACAAGGTATGGCCATTACAAATTCATTGTGATGTCTTTTGGATTAACTAATGCATTTGCAATCTTTAAGAGACTAATATAAAATATCTTTCAGCCTTATCTTGTACAACTTTTTTCTTGTCTTCTTCGATGACATCCTAACCTACTCAAAGAGGGATGAAGATCATGAATTGCCACTCTAAGTTATCCTTGAAACAATGAGGATGCACAAGCTTTATGTGAAGAAGAAGGAATGTGCCTTCTTTAAAAGGTAGATTGAGTACCTTGGATTTATAGTCTCCAATAAGGGGATTGTGGTAGACTTTGTCAAGGTTAAAGATATACAAGAATGGGCATCCCCAATGATAGCTAGGAAAGTTTGAGGTTTTCCAGGCTTGACAGGATAGTACAAGATTTTTATCAAGGATTATGCCTTGATTGTAACACACTTACTAATTTACTCAAGAAGAAAACTGCCATTGAATGGACTCCCATTGAATAGTCTGGCTTTGAGAAGCTTAAATAGATATTGACCACAACTCCTATTCTAAAACTACTTGACTTGAATCAATAATTTGAAGTTGTCACACTGATGCAAGCTCTTTCACATTAGATCGTATGCTCATGCAAGAAGACAATCCAATAGCCTATTCTTTTAGGAAGTTGAAGATTCATGAGAACTATGCTACCCATGATTGTAATAAGCGGGATACGTATACAAACTAGGGGTTAGACACCTAGTCACATTGATTGAGGTATATAAGGTGTAAGTCCTAGATTAGGGCAACTAGTTATTAGCAAGAACATACTCTTCACCTTCATCTTCAACTTCCATGGCTTCCTCCTCCCTTCTCCTCTCTTTTCTGTCTTTATCTCTCCTCTTCTAGTCTTCTTTCATCTTCTTCTTGCTCTCTTTCTCTCTCTTCAACTCCTCTCCTCTCTCCTCTCAGCTTCATTCATTACAAGTGGCATAAGAGCTTCAGGATTTGGCTCTTTTCTTCTTTCCCATTTCTTCCTTTTCAAATCCCAAAAACCCTAGTTACTTAGCTTACATGTATAGGTACAGCAAGAAGGACTACAATAAACCTCAGCTTTTTGGAGCAAGCAGGAGCTATGGCTGGAGACTTAGAAATATCTGGAGGTAAAATGGTTAAAATAGTAGAACATCACTCCTTTTCATGTAAATTTTAAGGTTTCCAAGCCAATTTTAGAGTCTCAAGGGTTAGAGGAGGACAAAAGCTCAACTACTTTTTGCTTCAGCCCCTTTCTCTCTCCTCTCTTAGGCAAACTTCCATAGCCACACAGCAGAGAATAACCCTTCCTTTTCTCTAGAGCAGCCATGAAAGTGCCCTACTGAAGCCCTATAAGTCTTCCCCACTTGACCTTGACCAAGGGAAATACCCTTGTGGAGGGTCACAGCCTAGGAGAGAGCCCAGGGAACATCCCACAAATTGCTGTGCATTTTGAGCTACTGTTCCTGGCTCTGTGTGCCCTCCCTCAGCTCCAACCTAGTCCTCTTGCTGCCCTCTACCACTCTAGGCACTTTCTTAGCACTTCTATCTCCTCCTTCTTGACACTCTTGGCCCTCGGGCACCAACTTGCAAGATGGACAATAGCTACAGTTTGGGATAGTTTGGGCAGCCATGGATCCTTCAACTGAAGCTATCTCTTACCATTGAAGCTCAACCCTAGCATTGAGTTTAGCCCACAACATTTGGGAGCTCAGTCTTTAGGAGATCTTTCAACCCCTTTTTTCTTTCCCTACCCGGATTGAAGACGTAGAGCTCAGCATGCATGGGAGTTTTGTGGGTAGCCATGAAAGCTCCATTTGAAGCTTTCCTTCCATGAAGTTCAAGCTCGAGAACAAGTACGGGAGCCACTCTCATCAGTAGAAGCATTCAAATGTTGAAGCTTTCATCCGTGGGAGTGCTCCAACCAATCGGGCTTGCTTGATGGAGAAAATGGGCATCATGACCATCTTCTCCAAGCATTGAACATGTATGAAAATTTGATCTTAATCTCTCATGTTTATCCACTTGTTGAGCTTAATCCCTTTGTTGGAGAGATTAAAGATTGCATAGGCTTAGTATTTCAATCCCTCTTGTATGCATGCTTCATAACTAATCTTGAAATTCGTTGTGTTGACTAACGTTAACCCCCATCTTGTCTTGTGACCTTGCATAAGCCTCAAAGTGAGTAATAGCCTTATAATTGGGTAAGTAGCAGCCAGTGAGTCACTGGACTGCCAAGGTAACCCCTATCCCAGCCCTTGTTCATTCCTTACATCTCATGAAAAGGCCCAATGTCTCCTTTCCAATGCATCTCATACTGATTGCTCAAATAAAAATGTATGTAATGTATACTCTGACTAAGGAAAAAGGCCGACGCCAGGTGAGGTGGTAAGACAAAAGAGGTGACCCTTCCTTACCACTTAAGACCATGAAGGGATGCATAACCTGGCACAGGGGGGAACTTTGCCCACCTCTAGGTGATGTGAAGCGCACGATACTTGTATATGCAGGTACATGTACTTCCCCATGATCACCACCTCCCCTGATGCAATGATCCCCTTTGGACACCCCTCAATGCTAATGGCACCCATATATGACACTTGAAGTGCATGTAACTAGAAGAGATGTATGGTAGTCAATTCACTTATGCATTGATGACAGAGCAGATTGATATGCAATGATGCTTGGGATAATGCTCAGTATGCTCAGGATACTATTCATGTTATTGATCAGGCCTCTCAACATATGATCCATCCATATAAGGCTTTTGCAATAGAGATAGGCAATGTTTTTTGCCACAATCCTACAGGGGTAGTCACAAAGATCCTATTATAGAAAATCTTGTATTGAATCACGGATTGAACCCTATAGCTCACCTCAAAGAGGCTTTGTCCCCTTCAGTTTGAATAAAAAATAACTCCAACCGGAGCTATGATTTGGAAGTTATGCCCATTTTTGTGCACTATGGTCATTGTGGATAGGGTGCAGACTGCTACAGAACAGGCACAATAGTTCTGTTGTAGAAAATTATGATCATTTTTTGTCACAAAGATTAATATCTCATCTCGAAGAGGACTTTGTCCCCTTCGACCTGAATCAAAAATGTCACCAATCAGAGTTTCCTACAAAAAGTTACGCCCCATTTACTGACAATACATTATGTGGACTGCATTCAGAAGGCTGGCTAGAAAGGCAAAATCAAGGCCCATGAGGAACTCTATAGGGAGATTAGAGACTCCTAGACCTCCATGAATGATGAACCAAGATCAACATAAGATTACCATGGTGATATGTAGGAGGAATTTCCCCGACACAGACCCATACACCTTGCTCAATCACACCCTATGTCAGCATGAGCTTCATCACATAGAATGACATAATGACATGGTCACCAACCACTGCCAAATGATGTCCAAGTTTGATGAAGCGATCGATCACATGGCCCTCTCAAACTCGAGGACTCAACAAACCTTGGAGCAGCTCACTACTCTTCTTGCTCAATTAGCTACCGCTTCATCCCAAGAGAAAGTCAATGACTCTAGGCATGAATCTAGATGTCCATTACATCAGGAGCCATTGCATGGTCCATAGGACATACTTGATGCTATGGGAAGTCCCCCTTCTAACTATCAGATTGGTGAACCCTCTCATGTGCATGATGAGCCCCTGTTGAATTCCCCCATCAACCATGTAGCCAATACCCCACTGGGGCCCTCTCCTATTCTTGGTAGAAATTCCCCCACTCTCCCTAGGAACCCCCATGCACCCTATATGAATCAGCCCCATCATGGACAATATGGTACCAATGGCCAACATGGCAATCATGGACAGCCTGGCTATAATGGACAACATGGGATAAATGCACCACATGGGATGTATGGATAGAAAGGTATGTATGGCCACAATTGGATGTATGGGCAGCAAGGGTTTCATAGGTAGCATAGCCCTCATGATCTACATAACAAGATCATCCTAACAAAGTACAATGGGCAATCTCCCTCACCATCTGACTTGGAGGAATGGATGTCCAAGTTGGAGTCCTACTTCAATATCTACCCCCACACTGATGATTAGAAAATATATTTTGCTTCTCTCCACTTGGAAGGATTTTCCCACACATGGCGGTGCTATATCAATCGAGAGAATCATTAGTTCATTGACTGGGAAGATTTTAAAATGCATATGGTCCAAGTCTTTGTATCTCCTATGGAAAAAGAGCGGTTGGCAAAACAATGGTACACTCTTGACCAACGTAACCTCATTGTACATGAGTACACAAATCAGTTCATGAACTTGACCATGTATGTGGAGAGCATTAGCGATGATGCTAAATTACACAAGTATATCTATGGGTTGGATACGAGCCTATTAGCAGATGTCATGGCCCAAAAACCTACCACACTATTTGATGCAATTGAACTAGCTGAGAGATATGCAAGAAAGTACCATAAGAATGAACATTTTTAGCAAGGTTCTAGACAACCCTGCATCCCTTCAAGATCAGCCCCATATGGAGGTGGTTTCCAAGGCACTTCTATGCCTAATAACAACCCCAAAATACCCACTTACCCCGCCTTCTATGCTGAAAGAAAAATGGGCACTTTTGGGACAACATTTGGCTCTAATGTTGCGAATAAGTATGCTGAAAATAAACAGTCCATTGCATCACCTTCCCATGGATCCAATGACCAACGCTTCATTTCTCTGGATGTTGTGAAGGAACGGAAGGAAAAGGGCCTATGCTTTAAATGTGGGGATAGGTACACTATTGATCATGCCTCAAAAAACCCATACAAGACAACTAAGATCAAGGTTCATAGCATGTATGTCATGGAAGATTGGCACAATGATGAGGACAACCTACCCACCAACTAGGTTGAGCTTGCTGAGGATGTTGATCACAAGCAATTTTATGACCCGGAGGATGGGTTTCCTTTTGACCCGTCGAGCGGTGATCCATCACAGATACTTAATCTGACATCCCACCCACCTACCACTTCCCTTTTCTCTATCTCCTTGGATGCTTGGACAGGTTCCCGAAGCCCCAACACCCTACCCATTCAAGGAAGTATCCATGGAAAGCATGCCTTCATCCTTGTGGATAGTGGTAGCACTCACAGTTTTGTCAATAAATCAGCCATTGATCAGTTGAAATGCACCCCTATGGAATTACACCACCCCTTGACGGTCCAAGTAGCAAATGGAGAAGAAGAAATCAACAAACATGTATTTTCCACAGTCCCTTATGCTTGGCTGAAAATTATGTGGCACTAGTTGATCTAATTGTGCTAGATATGGACCCCGTTGATGTTGTCTTGGGTTGTGATTGACTGAAACAATTGAGGAAAATTGCCATGGACTTCTCTCACAGCTCTACATGGATTTTATGATGCATGGACAACCCATCTACCAAGAGGGAGTTCAAGATCATGCTAATTTTCTGCTCATTACAACAAAACAACTTAAATGAGAGTTTAAGAAATGCTCACAAATCTTTGTATTGTAATTGAATAAGGACAATTGCGGTTAACCCTCTATAGTATCTAATGATTCAGCCTTGCAGACCTTACTTGAGGAGTAGAGTGATCTATTTTAGATGCCTACAACCCTTCCCCCTAAGAGGCAAGTGGACCACCCACTTGATTTAGAGCCCCATTCCAAGCCAGTAAACAAGCCCTCTATAGACTCTCCAAGTGTGAGCGTGAAGAGGTTGCAAATCAAGTTAGGGAGTTGTTGGAGATGGGTTTCATTGAACTGAGTTCTTGCCCCTATGCATCCCCTGTCCTATTAAAAAGATGGCTCCTTTCGCATGTGTATCGACTACTACAGAGACTTGAAAAAAATCACGGTGAAGAACTGCTACCCCATCCCACACGGATTGACAACTTGTTGGATGAGTTGAAAGGGGCATGCTTTTTCACTAGGATTGAATTGTGCTTTGGCTACCATCAGATTCATATGAGGGAGGGAGATGAGGTCAAAATGGACTTTATCATTTTCTAGTGATGCCTTTTGGATTGACTAATGCCCGTGCCACATTTCAAAGCCTCATGAACAAAATCTTTTAACCCTTTCTGTTCAAGTTTGTGCTTGTTTTCTTTGATGACATCCTCATTTACAGCAAATCATAAAAGGAGCACTTGGCACATGTTAGAAGCGTGTTTGAAATATTGAGACAGTACTAATTCTTTGCTAAGGAGAGCAAATGCGCCTTCATACAAACATTTGTGGAGTACTTGGGATACATTGTGAACAAAAATGGCATACAGGCTGACTCGAAGAAGGTGCAAAGTATTAGGGACTAGCCCACTCCTTCCACAACCGCTTTGTTGTGTGGCTTCCTTAGTCTCTCTTCATTCTACAGACGCTTCATTAAGCATTATGGCACCATTGCAACACCTTTGACTGATCGATTAAAAAATGAGTAATTCTTTTGGGATGCCATTGCTGATCATAGCTTCAAGCAGTTAAAGGACATGCTTACTTCCATCCCCATCCTTGTCTGCCCTGACTTCTCTAAGCTGTTTACCATTCATTGTGATGCCGATGGCAAGGGTATTGGTGTAGTATTGTTGCAAGAGCATGGTGTGTTTGCATTTGAGAGCCGCAAGCTTAATGAGAAGGAGATGCAAATGAATGTATATGACCAGGAGATGTTGGCCATTCTCCATGTCATCAAGAAATGGCACCACTATTTGTATGGCAACTGCTTCCAAGTAAAAAGTGACCATTGAGTCCTCCAATACTTCTTGACTCAGTCCACTTAGACTCCTAAGCAAAGGCAATGGGTGTCAAACTTACAAAACTATAAATTTGACATTTCTCACACTCGGGGCAAGGATAATATTGTGGTTAATTCACTCTCTTGGATGTGGACATACAGAGTATTCTCTATTTTAGAATTGCACAATGATTGGGTTAAAGAGCTTTAAGAGGCTTACTTGTTAGATTAATTTTTCATTGCTTAGTCACACACAAGCTAAATGTGCATTAATAAAAGGTAGCAAATCATACTTAGTATGGATGAATGAAATTAAAGCTAAGGAAAATTAGATGCATCCTAGGCACACACAATTTCTTTCATAATTTAAAGATTAATTTGCTGCTGATTTACCACCTGGTTTATCACCTACACATCCCGAAGGTCATAAAATAGACTTAATTCCTAGTTCACAACCACCATATAAAGCACCTTATAGACACAATCAAATTGAATAGAAAGAAATCCAAACCCAAGTTGAAGAATTGTTAACCCGGGGACACATTAGGCCCAGTAGTTCTCCTTTTGGTGCACCTGTCCTATTAGTCAAGAAGAAAAATAATACATATAGGATGTGCACTAACTATCGTGCCATAAACAAGATCAGCGTCAAGAATAGATATCTGATCCCTCAGGTAAACGACCTCATGGATAAACTAGAAGGGGCCACAATATAGGAGGCATATTCCACGATGGATTCTGTGAGACCACGATGGATTCTGTGAGTTTTTTTTAATTCCACGGTGGATTCCGTGAGGTTTTGCAATGGATTCCGTAAAACTATATTTATTTGCTGGGGCTCGTACACACAAGGTGGATTCCTTGTGCGAGAAGTTGACAGGGATGCCTGTCTTTTTCGAGCATTATATTAATTTAATGTGCACGTGGTAACTCCACACAATGGATGATTCCGTAAATTACATATTTAAATTAATGGACGTTTATGAGTTTAGAGTGCACTCGTATTAAATTAAGGTTAGGATAGAGTTCCAACCTAGTTATTTATTTTGTAGCTGAAGACTATTAGGTATTCACTTTTGTCAGTTTTATTTTATTATTTTCTAACAATTGTGAATGCTTCAGTTGATGTGTAGAGTAGGTAGCTGTGGCATTGGGAAACACTGGGCGATAGTGTGTATTCAATTTACCTAGAAGAAATTATCATTTTTGGTGGGCGCATATATTATCATTAAAGACGTGGTGCTAATATTTATTTAGGCATGCTTATTTATTAAAGCGCTTGATAAATATTTATTATTTTGTATGTGCATGGGTGCTCGGTTTAAATATTTCATTATTGGACATTGTATTTGGACACAGCCCGACTTTTGGGATGTCCAACCGCTTTATTCTTTATTTAGACAAAAGCAAACACAAAAGCTAAAGCATGCTAATTGTAAACTTGGACTATTTTTAAGCTTTGAGATGAATAAATTTTTAAAATACATGCCTTGTAAAGCGCTCATACAAGGCATGGGGGAAGATTGTACCCAATTGGTCTCTTTTCTTCATGTCGTGCAAATCTATCTTCTTGCTTTTTGAGCTTAAGTAGAGTTCTTTTGTTCTTGGGACCTTCTGGGGTGCTCGCTATGTACATATCTAGCATCCGATTTACGCACCATCCCACCCCAGGGGAGAAAAAGGGGGGGGATATGATGCTATGAGGCATATTCCACGGTGGATTCCGTGAGGTTTTACGGTGGATTTTGTAAAACTATATTTATTTGTCGAGGTTCATATATAAGGTGGATTCCTTGTGTGAAAAGTTGACGGGGACGCTTGTCCTTTTCGGACATCATATTAATTTAATGTGCACGTGGGTGACTCCATAGCGGATGATTCTGTAAAATACATATTTAAATTAATGGACGTTTATGAGTTTAGAGCGCAGTCATATTAAATTAAGGTTAGAATAGAGTTCCAACCTATTTATTTATTTTGTAGTTGAAAACGTGTTGGGTATTCACTTTTGTCAGTTTAATTTTATTATTTTCTAAAAATTATGAATGCTTCAATTGATGTGTTGAGCAAGCAATGGTGGCGTTGGGAAGCACTGGGCAATAGCGTGTATTCAAATTACCTAGAAGAAATTATTATTTTTTATGGGTGCGCATCTTATCATTAAAGAAATGGTACTAATATTTATTTAGACACGCTTATTTATTGAAGTACTTAAAAATATTAATTATTTTTTATGCGCATGGGCTCTCGATTTAAATATTTCATTATTGGGCATTGTATTTGGACACAACTTGACTTTTGGGCCACCCAACCGCTTTATTCTTTATTTGGACAAAAGTAAACACAAAAGCTAAAGCATGCTAATTGTAAACTTGGGCTATTTTTGAGCTTTGAGATGAATAAATTTATAAATACATGCCTTATGAAGCACTCACACAAGGCATGGGGGGATATTGTACCCAATTGGTCTCTTTTCTTCATGTCATGCAAATCTATCTTCTTGCTTTTTGAGCTTAAGTAGAGTTCTTTTGTTCTTGGGGACCTTCTGGCACTTGCTATGTACGCATCCAACATCCAATTTGTGCATGTTAACCCCAAGTCGAGATGGCGGAAAAATGAAGAAAAAAGCAAAAGGAAGATGGAAAAAGAGCAAAGGCATACATGCGGCCTCTAAAGATGAACCAAGGCAAAAAGCGCAACTTTAAATGAAAAGGCACCTCAAAAAACTCGGAGAACTCTTGTAAAAGAGCGCCAGGCTCCCTCCTGTGCCAATTGTAAAATATTAGATGGGTGTAGGCTAGAGGCACAAGGCTAGAAGAGGGAAATGGAAAAATGACCTTGTCACAATGGCTGGTCATGTAAAAGAGGGATGGGTGCCCATGGGATTGTAGGCCTTATATATAAAGTTCAAAAAGTGAATGAAAGCTCATTCTTTTGGTGTGTGGCAACAAGAGT
Source organism: Lygodium microphyllum (assembly GCF_053477565.2). NCBI lineage: Eukaryota > Viridiplantae > Streptophyta > Polypodiopsida > Schizaeales > Lygodiaceae > Lygodium > Lygodium microphyllum. The sequence goes on from NC_141161.1 coordinate 77,130,058, forward strand.
CTTCTTCTTCTTCTCTCCTCCTCATCTTCTTGCTTGTATGTGCTCTTGAGAGAGGAAGTGTGAGAGTGTGAGGGAGTGTGTGTGAGAGTGAGGGATCAAGAGGGTGAAGCTCCTCACCATCTCCTCTTCTCTTCTCTTCTCTTTTCTTGTGCGCGCGGCTATGGAGGATGGAGCTTGAAGATGGAGGAGGTTTGAGGATGTTTGAGCTAGCATCTAGGATTGTGGAGCTACCGAAGTGTGCGAGGAAGGAGGCTACTCATATTAGCATTAAGGTAAGCTCACTACACTCGTAGGATCGACGGCGCGTCGGCTAGGTGAGAGATAGCCATTAGAGGTCGCTTGAAATGCTTGAAACAATAAGCAGTCCGTGGGTCTTGGCGGTTGAGCATGAGCTCCCACAACATTTTGGTTCCATTGTCGGGACCAACAGATTCAAGCTTGAGCACTTGCGCATCTCATATCGAGCATCGAAGTAAGGGATTCATCCCCGAAACAGAGCTTGAGATAGGTAGGACGTTGGGTATTTTGATCTTCAAAACAAGTAAGTATTTTGAGGTATTTTGTTTGTATGAGGATTGGAAAACATGGAGAAATCATTTTAGTTTTATGCTTTCGATTCTTGTTGCATTTAGCATAGGTTAGGATTAGGAAATCGCACTGGAGAAGGGTAGGGTTTACGGTTGCAAAGCAGGCCAAAAATCATGCAAAACTTGGCAAAAAGCTCGCTTGTGATGCCTAAGATCGGCAAGTGAGTAATTGGGGGGCACCAACACCATACCCGGGAAGGGGCATAAGATCCAAGAGGCCAAGGTAGAGCTCATTTGTGACCATTTCAGTGGAGAGAGAGAGAGAGAGAGAGAGAGAGAGAGAGAGAGAGAGAGCTACTGCCCGATTCGATTCAATCGCACCTTTGATGAGCCCACCGCTCTATTCAAGTATATGAATCCCTTCCCCTATCCCCCTAGATAGGATCTGGAGGTTATTGCTTACTATGATTACCTAAATCGCATGAATCGACCAAAATCATCCCGTTGATGTCGTCGCGCTGCCGCACTCGGCCCGTCCGAGTGGCCTTTTCTGGGCCGAGTCCCAGAACTGGCCCTCGGCCCCTTACCATTCGGCCCACTCAGCTCCGAAACCCTAATCAGCCCTTGGCCCCCGTCCGAGTCCATTATTTGGCCCAAACCATTTGGCCCATCCGAGTCAAACCGTCCGAGCCTATTGATTCGGCTTGTCCGAGCCAATAATTCGGCCCTCGGCCCATCTGAGTTCAACATTTGGCCCTCGGCCCATCCGAGTTCAACATTCGGCCCTCGACCACGTGTCACATTCGGCCCTCGGCCCAAATGCCTCTGCCCATCCGAGTAACCTCGTCCAAGTCTGCTCTATCCAAGTCATCCACTCGGCTCGTCCAAGTCAGGAATTCGGCCCTCGGCCCTGTGCCCCAACCTGTTCGAGTGACCCACTCAGATCCTGCAATTCGAACCAGTTGGGCCGAGTGTAGATTTTTATCAAATTTTTAGAAATTTGACCTGATCCAGCTAGAACTCAGTAGCGCAAACTGTCAAAGGCCCTTAGGATGCTCAGAACTTGATTCTGGCACACGGAATAGGCAAAATCGTAGGGCGTAGCCGCTTAGCAGCTAGAAGTAGGCAGTTGTGAGACCCAGCGACTTAGATGCAAACCGCTGAGTTGTAAAGCCTGATTGGACAAAAAATGAACGAGACAACATATTAGAGAAACCCTAAACCCTGCCAAGACGGCCAGAAAATTGACCAACAAGCCTATCAGGCCTGAAACAATGCGAGAGTGCGTAAGACGCCTAGAAATTGGTTGCTGCACTCACCCTGAATTTCCGCACCTAAAGTACACTTAAGGAAACTAAAAGCCTGATTGAGCACAAGTGCACATGAAAAGACACACACATTGAGTGGCCATAAATTGAGGATTGTATTCAATAACTGAAGGAACTCACCCAGATAAACCACTCAAGGAACCCACCAGTAGGAGAGAACCCAAGACATAGACAAACCATCAACGTGCAAAGTAGGACCAAGCAGGGGGCGCCGACGAAGTGGATTTGACAAGTCTACTAAACCTGATCGATAGGTTGGTGGAGCATGAGAACTCAACAATGGCAGAAGAAAGTTCAGACCGCAGATCTAATGAGGAATTCGACTTAGGAGTCTTTCCAGATGCTATTCACAGCTGGTCAGCAGTTACGACTCTCATGCTTGGTATGAGCACCGCAGCAGGATAGCAGACACTATCATCGCAGATCTAGAAGAGGAGAGAAAGCTAGCCCGCAAAGCATTGCAAAGCATAGCTAAATACAATAGGGATCAGTAGGCTAGGAGCCAAAGGCAAAGCATGGAGTTGCGAGAGGTGCAGCAGGTGCTGAATCTGGCCGACAGAAATCAAACGGACCATGAGAGAGCACTAGAAGGAGACTTAACGCTGAGCGAGCTTCTCATGAAGCGGCTGCTCGATAACACGGCTGTAGAGCAAAGTGCCACGGCACTAGCGACATCGCTGCTCGCAGGATTAGGAGCAAACCAGGGCTCAAAGAGCCAGTCTAAAATCCCTATTGTTACCAAGCAACTCGATAAGTACCAACCCCATGACAATCCATACAGCTTTGTTGAGTAGTTCGAGCAAGTCTACGAAGCCAACAGCCTCAATGACCTAACTCAATGCTCTCAAGCGTTCGGGCTTTGCTTGGGCGACAAGGGTAGGACGTGGTATACAAGCTTAGATACCACAGAGTGAGCCAACTTCGATGGCCTCAAGGATCTCTTCATTAAGAGATTTGCTGAGCCCGGATACTCCGATAATCTACTAGTACGCTTGATGAATGTCAAGCACAAAGAGAAGGAGGACATTTGCGATTACGTGACCCACGTGAGGAGTCTCTTCAAGAGAATCCCTACTGGAGAGCGGCCGATTGAAAGAGCAGTATCAACTATATTCATCAGCGGGATTCGGAACGAGGAACTATATAAGGCTTTGGCAGGCAACTCGAGCTTGCAGCGAGACGCACTAGCTAGGGTCTTTGAGGAAGCCATCCGAGAGTTGACGATCAGCTGAAGGAACAAAGCTCTAGGAGCTCGAACTCTGAGCAAACCAACTCGCGAAATTCAGAGAGAGCATCAGCCTCGAGTGAGCGATCAGTCCCATCATCCCAGGATAAGGGGAAAACCACCGAGACTAACCAAGACTTGGCTGATCTTAAGATGGAATTAGCCAAGTTGCAAGACATGTTGAGACGACCAATGTGCCCACACGTCCAATGCGTGTACTATGGCGGAAACCACTTGCCAGCCGAGTGTCAAGACCCTAGGTCAAGACCTTGCACTAACTGCTGTAGGTTCGGTCATGACGTCGCGCATTGTAGATTGCTAAGAAAACTTCCATACTCACAACCATACGGCCAGCCTTACCTAGCGAACAGGCCGCAACCATTTTTTGGAAGGGGATCCCCATTGGCCCTCCTTGCGCCTAACGACATTAAGCCGGTTGTTCCTAGGATGGAAATAAATCCTACAAGCATTTCTATACCGCCTGGTCCTTACGTAACCCATCCACCGAGTGACGCTCCTGTCCACTATGTGAAAGAACCAACTGAAGAAGAGACCTACGTATACCCTTACGTCTCGCACGACGACGAGGGCAACACAATCCTTATGGATTATCGACCAGTGCCGGTGATGGCATTGGGAAGAGGGCGAGGTAGAGGCCTAGGAGGGCAGACGCAGGATCCAATCATTTGTTGGACTTGTGGTCACCCAGGACATGTCTCGTCACGCTGCCCTGAAAGGGAGCAGCAAAACAGAGACAAGGCTGACCAAAGATGTGCAGAGTGCAGAATCACTCATCTCTTCGTTGATTGCCCAAATAAAGCGCAAGCCATCTTCTAGTTCAGCCAACGTGCCATCTGTCCCATTGGGGCTATTTGGTGTCGAGAACCTCGATGGGGAGGCCACGCCTATCCCTTGTGGGTCATGACCCGTGCCCAAATGAAGTAGGCTGGCATCTCTCTGCCAGGACCTCGATGGGGAGGCCATGCCTATCCCTTGCGGGTCATGACCCGTGCCCAAATGAAGCAGGTCGGCATCTCTCTGCCAGGACCTAGCAATCTTGATGCAGCCTCAATAGGAAAGAAGAGCCGTAGATGGAGGAGGAAGAGGTCGGAAGCTAAAATCGCACTAAAAACAGAGAGTGCTACAACTCTGCCTGCTAGAAAGAAGGTCTCTGACGGAGAGGCAGAGACTTCAGCCCCTAAGACGGCGGCAAAGGGAAGTGCTAAGGTAGGGGAATACCTACATCCAAAGCGACAGTTAGAGGCCATAGAAAAGGTGAAGGAATGGGTGAAGGCAGCTCAAGAGCATCTAAAAGATGCGAAGCCCATCATAGAGGACGAGATCGATGATCTCTCCAGCATAAGCACACCGGTCTCACCTGCTCAACCAAAGTCGGGAGAAGCAACTGCACAACAAGCAGTGCCGCTAAGTCTCTAACCCAACTTGCAAGAATCAACATTAAAATGGAAGAAGATGTTTGCATCGGTGTTATACTTAAAAGTTTGCCTCCTCCTGAATATAATAATGTATCAACAACTCTAATCAACATGCCAAACCTTGAACTTGTTGATATCTAGGCATCACTGTTAGAGGAGGAAAAGAAGCTAAAAACTAAGGAAGAACCAAGCACCTCTAGAGATGAACATGCATTATATGTTGGCAACAGGTACAAAGGCAAGAGGGATCAGCTCTTTTGTGACTTTTGCAAAAGGACTGGACACACCGAGAAGTTCTGCCACACCAGAAAAAGGTCCCACAAGGCCTATCTAGTTGCAGTCAAAGAAGAAGAAGAAAACAAAGCAAAGGAAGAAGAAGAAGAAGACAACCAAGAGAAGGACAAACCTCATCAGTCCTTCTATTCGGAAAACTCTATTAGCGTTGTATTTCTTGGATCTAATGCTTCAAACATAAACTTGTAAACTCCTTAGTTAGCCCTGTACTACAGCCTCTGTACACTTTATGAGGCCCCTGTACAGCCTCTGGATGTCCATCATGTTTGTGGTACCCACACTTAGCCTTTTTTGTGACAACCTCTGGTGTTTTGCCATGTTTATGGTGTGCCCACACTTTGCAGGTGAGTGTTGCTTTCACTAAAGCCTCTATACACTTTGTACTTCTGGTTGTGATTGAGGAGGGGTGTTGAGATATTTGCATTCACACCTAGTTCAGTCTCTTTGTAAGGAGCAGTGAGGGCTCAGGACTAGAATCCCATATGCACAAAAGGAGAAAGCATCACCACTCAATTCCTATAAAGCATTATACTTGCACTCTTTTTCTAAGACAATGATAGTACTCTTTTCTTTACAGTAAAGTGTCATTGTCACTGTCAATACACAAGATTGTGTTTATGAGTCCAAGTCTCAATCTTGGAACCTAAACTTCTCAGTGTCAATGTCTTCATGAGTCTCTACTTTCCATTTCAACCTCCATAGCTTCTGTCATAGCCATGTCCTAGATCTGAGTTTCTAACATCGATCATCTTTTATGTACTACTTAACAAGAAACGTATTGGCAAGGAATCATGTTTGGGTCATGCTTTCAAGAAACAAACTCACTGCAGTGTTGGCTACTGCTCTCACTGCATCCACCTTGCAAGCCACAGGCAATGTTAGGATAGTCACGGCTTTCAGCAAGGGTACTATGGCTTCGCCTTAGCCCATAGTGCCACTAGTAGTTAAACCTAGTGTCAACCCTAAGGAGGGGGTAGCGAACCTGCACATACACCTAGTGTGAAATATTCACAACACTTAGAAGCCCCAACCAAAGCTACAATCCAAATAACCAAATGGGTTCCCAAATGTAAATCGTAGCCTACCAAGGGCACATCCATAAGATCTCACATCTCTCATGTCCCATACACGAAAATAAAAAGCTAAAGTTACACGTATAGACAAAGGACCCAACTGCAATGGGTGCCAAAAGTCCTATTGTGTGCCCAAGGCTTATATGATGGCAACACCCTAGTGTGGTTGCCTAGATCCATGAATAGACAACTTCCCTATTCATTGCAACCTCCCAACCAACATACATGTACCCATAAGCTAGTAGGAGGTAAAAACAATAGTGAGTAAAAATATGCTCAACCCATGAATGCTCAATTGGTCTATCACCCAAAACTCAAACTTACTACCGACAGGCCTTGCCCTAATACCTCCAATGCACCACCCACTACACAAACAAAGTACCACACATCCCTTGAACCACAAGCTCAATCACAGGTAACATATAACAAACATGCCAATGACCACCTCATAGCAGAAGTAACCATAGCTAAGTAGTCTAGTCGAGTAAAATCCCACGAGTCAAATCCCAACCAACCATGCCTTAAACCATCTTATCAATGCTGATCCATTCTCAAATTGGCATCGAATATGGCTATGAACATGGGAGATGACTTAGTGACCCATGTTAGACAATTGGACTTAACTTTCACATTGTTTTCTAGAAGCTATGAACTCTTGGACTTAGGCATGCTTCACAAATAAATAGCAAATGATGTATGCTCTTTGCCTTGTCCTTGGAAGAAATTTGAATTCATATTCACAAAACCTCTCATAATTGCAGAAGATTTGGTTGCCACTGAAATTTCCTGAAAATAAGTCTTAAACCAATGGTTAATCACATCCTTCAAGAAAAGTAGAGTTTCAATGCCATCCGATGAACTTGATGACTAAAAAAGCTAGCTGAATTTGAATCCAATTTCCAATGAAAATGGTACACTTTCCTCATCCAATAGGAACAAGAGGGTTGTGAAATCACAACTAATATTTGCATAGCAAATATGTGTCATCAAGACTTCCAAATATGACCATATTTATGTGGCCTCCACTTCATTTAGAGTATTGGACATGACATGAAATAGACCATTAGTAGACAATGTCATGTTATATCCATACTTAGATAGGATCGTAATAGAAGAAGAACTTCATGTTGCTAGTAGAATGAACTCAGGTGATGTATTGACCTATATCACACATATGGATATTCACCCACAAGACATAGACCACCATGCTACATTGGAGTATAACCCAAGCTTCTACTATTGGCTCTTGAAACACTAGAGTACACCACAAGCATACAAACACCCTTACCCCTTCATTCTCCAATCCTACGAAGGATTCTCATCGTTCCAAGAGGGGGGGAGTAAGGTGAAAGGTGAATATGAATCAAAATATGATTGAACTTCAAAGAGAAGGATGAATTGAATTTTTATTTAATGAAACATTCTTCATGAAGTTCTTGCATGGAATGTATGGATTGGTTGATATGAAAATTTTTCATTCCTTGGTTTATACATTTCACTATTCGATAATGTTTCCTTCTAACCACTTCACTTTTAAAGCAAAAATTGTCCTTCAAAGCTAACTCATTGTGAAAATTGTTATGTTGTGATAGGAATACAAATGACATGGCTCCCTTTTTTAAGGAAGAACAGAACACATATTGCTTAACCATGGAGATGCAAGTTTTGAACGAGTTCTATGATACCAAAGCATACACAAGTAAGAAGAACTTGTGGCAACTGAGAACAAGACCCAATAGATTGTTGAGCAATGCAATCTAGCCAAGCACCTCAAGGAGGTCGACCAACAAATAGATCACGATAAGTGCATAGAATTTCTCAGATCCATTGATGTCAAGAAGAATAGTGGTATTAATGACGATCAAACAAGGGGATGTAACCAAGAGTGTGGAAGTTGTGGTTAGCTAGTGGGAGTTGATTGAGAAAGCTTTGGGATTAGTGGACAAGTAAGAAAAGAGGCTAAAGAGAGACTAGTATGTTATGATAGGGATGAGTAAGTAACAAGTGTACACGAATGATGGAATCAAGCTAGCAGATATCCCCGAGACCACTGTTAGATCGCAAGCTAAGATGGTGCATGCTCCCTAGGTATAATGCACTCATGAATAGAATATGGGTACCACTACTTGAGAGTATTGTAGCCAAGATACTGGACATAGTAAATCTAAACTCCTATCTCCAAACAACAATCCAAGCATGAGCTAAGGTACTAGCATCAACTCCAAGAGCCATGAGTAGAGAATCCCCATGGAGGAAGGTTGAGTCAGAAAGGAAAAAAATTGCACCTAAGGCATTGAATATAGGGTTAAAGGAGTGCTAATAGCCCTAATACAAGAGGCCATGGGGGAGATGAAGAGAGAAGAGAAAGTGGAGAAAACACTAGAATAATCACTAATCCATGACCATCATTCATCCATTATAGTGAGCCCTTCCATCTCGTTCTCTACAAGGAACCGTGGGGAAGAAGAAGCTAACAGAGTTTAGTAGGAAGAAGTAGAGAAAGTGGCTAAGAAGAGGGAAGTTGACTACCAAAGTCAACAACAATAAGACATCTCAAGCGAGAGAACAGTCAGTGAGAAAGGTGAGGAAGGCTCAACACCATCTAGTTAGGGAGAGGGGCAAAGAATTATGTTGAGGATTTCCATCAAGAGAAGACTAGAACCACTAATGAAGAAAGCAAAGACCTACAGAGGGTCAGGAAACGTGAAGAGAAATGTAAAAAGAAATAAGAGAAGGAGGAAGAAAGGTTAAGACAAGAGGATAATCAGGAGTCTATTGCCGTCAAAAGATCAGTAGAACAAACATCTGGATTTCAAGAACTAGCCATGATGAGCTTGACACATGAAATTGTGCCTAGAATAAGTGCTACCGTAGAGGAGGCTAAACAGAGACCAGTGGTAAAGGGTAAGGGAAAGGCCCCCCATGCATACACTACCATCAGTAATGGCTATGATAACCACCTTAACACAAGGAGCCATAGAAGTAGTAGTGAATGAAAGTAACATGATGGCATGGGTGTAGTAGCTACTAGGCAAACTGCATTAGTTGGCACCAATAGCATCAGAAGGAGCCCCAACGGTAGGAGCCAATAGACTAGTAGTAGTAGCCAATGTAGAAGCTTGCAAAGGTCTTGAGGTGCCATACCTTGAGGCATTAACCACTTCGGTACTATCAATAGTGCACAACACAGAGGAGTATGATGAGCTAGTGAAAGAGCTCCAGAGTCATTGTGATAGAATGAATGAGGAGAGAAAAGTTGTGCTTGCCGAGCTAAAAGAGGAAAATGATGCTTTTGTATCCTTCGAACTAGAAAAGACAATGCAAATGATGGTATTCACAAGGGAATCAACGGTGTTGAAAGAGGCCTTGAAGGCAAGATAGGGTGACAAGAATTTGCGGGACTTGTATGAGGAAGAAAGGGAAAGACGCATGGTATTGGAGCAAAAATGTGCCTTTAACTCCAAAGAAAAAAAACACTTGGAGCTAGAAAACAAAGAGTTGAAATAGCAAAGGGATGAGTTGAGACTGAAAGGAGAGAAGGATCGAAGCTTGCACCGAGAGCTATGGCGGGAGAGCAAGAGCAAGAAAGAGAGAGACAAGAAATGGGAACTCCAATAGTCACAATGTGTGATTGGGCCTTCCTTTATTCAAATTGTCACTAAAAGAATAAAGAATAAAGTGACGGTGACGGGCGCTTGCACATTGCCACCTGTAGTGTGCACAGTGGAGGTGACCGCACACTGCACACTGCCACCTGCAGTGTGCAGTGGAGGTGACTGTCAGTGTAGTAATACACAGGTGGCTAGGCGCGGAGGTGCCTTTACCCCCAACAACCTCCCACTTAAAGGTGAATCTGTCCTAGTGAGGAGTGAAAAGAAAAAGAAAAAGATAGTACAACATGTACACATGTACAACAGGATGAGGAAAGACATCATCTCATCCCACGCCCATCAACCTCCTAAGGAAGGCAAAGCACTCTGTAGAGAGGCTTTTTGTGAGCAGATCTGCAGGATTCTGGTCAGTCAAGATCTTGACAAGGTTAGCAGATTTGTCCTCAATGACTCCACCCATGCAGTGATACCTCACCTCAATGCATTTCGTCTTCGCATGGAAGACAGGATTCTTGGCTAACTGAATAGCACTCATAGAATCCGAATGCAGTGTAGGGATAGCATCAATACCAAGGCCAGCAACCAAACGACCCAACCAAATGGCCTCCTTGCAAGCCTCAGTGGCTGCAACATACTCGGCCTTTGTAGTAGAAAGGGCTGTGTATTTCTGCACCCTGGACATCCAAGAAACAGCACCTCTAGCATATGTGAATACATAGCCGGAAGTGGACTTCTTACTATCTGCATGTTCTGCATAATTAGAGTCAGTGTACCACACGAATCCTATATCCTCGCTACCATAGTATATGCACATATCTCTAGTGCCCTTCAGGTACCTCATGATACCCTTCAGGGTATCCCAATGCTTCTTGCCAGGTGTAGCCATATAGCGTGCCACAACACCAACTGCAAAGGCAATATCTGGACGAGTGGCTATCATGGCATACATAAGACTGCCCACTGTGGATACATACGAAATCTTGGCCATCTCGGCCCTCTACTCATTTTTCTACGGACAATCAGCCTATGATACCTTCACATAAGAAGGCAATGGACAACCAATAGGCTTTACGTCCTGCATGCGGAAGCGCTCAAGGACTTTATGAATGTACTTCCTCTGTGACAAGTAGAGGAGTCCGTGATGCATGTCATGTCTAATGTGCATACCAAGTATGTGAGTGGCCTGTCCCAGATCTTTCATCTCAAAGCTCTTCTTGAGCTGAGCCTTAAGAGCATCTAGCTCATCATGAGCTTTCCCTGCTATCAGCATATCATCTATATAGAGGACCAAAATCAATAAAGAACCATCACAGGCTTTCTTCGTATAAAGACACGGATCCATAGCACTCCTGCTATAGCCCTATGACTGCATAAAGGCATCAAACTTATGATACCGCTCCCTAGGTGCCTGCTTCAAGCCATAAATACTTTTCTTCAATTTGCACACTAGGTGCTCCCTACTAGGTTCTGCAAAGCCCTTAGGCTGCTCCATATAAATCTCATCATAAAAGTCCCTATGTAAGAAAGCTGTCTTGACATCCATCTGGTATAAATACAAGTCAAGCTGAGCAACCAAAGCCAAGACTAAGTGTAGGGTGGTCATCTTAACCACAAGAGAAAAGACCTCATCAAATTCCACACCATGCTCCTGCTTAAAACCCTTTGCTACCAGTCTAGCCTTGTATGCCGGCTTGGGTGTCCAAGGGTACTTTTCAGCTTGTACACCCACTTGCATGGCAAAGCCTTCTTGCCCTTAGGCAAGGAAACCAAATCCCAAGTGTCATTCTTATACAAGGAGTCTATCTCAGACTGCATAGCCCTCTCCCAGGAGTGACTCACCCCTGCGTATAGCCTCATCATAAGTGAAAGGCTCTCCTACATTTGTAACCAAGACATAATGCATTGAGGGGGGCTGAAATCTATCAGATGGATATTTGTCTCTAGTAGACCGTCTCACGACAGGCTCTGTTGTCTGCCCAGCTGCCTATCCAACACCCTGATCATGAGCATCTGCTGTAGCTCTAGGCTGTCCAACTGCTATGCAAGAGCTCTCGGCTCCTCCTGAAATATGACCCTACGGATCTCAACAACTCTCTCACGCTGCCTATACATCTTGTCTTCATGGAAGACTATATCACGATTGCGGATGACTTTCCGCACCTGCGGATCCCAGAGATGGTAACCCATCTCACGTGCATCCCCATAACCAAGGAAAATGCATTTGATACTCTTACGATCCATCTTACTTCTCTTGTCCCTGGGCACATGGCAAAAGGCCTCACATCCAAAGATACGGAGATGCGCATAAGAGGGAGGTTTTCCAGTCCATACCTCCTCTGCAACCTGGAAATCCAAACCACTAGAAGGTGATCTGTTTATGATATGCATAGCTATACTAACTACCTCGGCCCAAAAGCTCAGTGGTAGGCCTGTATGGCTAAGCATACTGCGTATACGCTCCTGGATGGTTCTATTCATCCGCTCAGCCAAACCATTTTGGGGAGGTGTAGGGGGCGGTCAACTGATGCTTAATACCCTCTCATCACATAACTGCTCAAAAGCATGTGAGACATACTCACCTCCATTATCTATCCTTAGGCATTTTAGCCTATACCCAGACTGGTTCTCAACCAATGCAAGCCATCTCTGAAACATAGCCAAGACATCGGATTTTAGCTTAATGGGATAAGCCCAAACTTTCCGTGAAAAATCATATATGAAAGTAACAAAATACTTTGCACCACCCATAGACTGACAAGGCTCCATGCCCACAGACATTCGAATGTACCAATGCCAAGGGCTCACTCATGCATCGCCTACCAGACTTCTTATGCGTAGACCTAGTCTACCTGCCATAAAGACAATACTCACATGAATCAAAACATGCATAATCAAGGGGCGGTAAGTACTGCAAACCAAAAAGCATTTTCATTCCCTTCAAAGACATATGGCCTAAACGGGCATGCCAAAGAGATACATGTGGGATAGAACCCACATACAAAACATGATCAAGGGAAGAAGGGGATACAATCAAGGGATAGAGGCTGCCAGCCTTGGCACCTTTCGCAATCACAAGTCTACCACGAGTGATCTTCCATGCAGAGTCTCCAAACGATACATGATAACCTGCATCATCAAGCTGTCCAATTGACATGAGATTGCATGTCAAAGCAGGTACATGAAGTACATCCTGCATAACAAAACTGTTGCCAGAAGGAAACTGCAGCCTAACATCACCAATGCCCACAATAGCAAGAGAGCTATCATCACCCAAGCGCACAAAACCCGAAACAGTACGGTATGAATGAAACCACTCTCAGTAAGGTGTTACATGAAAGGACGCACCTGAGTCCAAGATCCAACACTGTGCATACATAGAGTGTATCTCTGTCATCTACGAAGCACTAGAAGAAGCTGCAAGGATATAATCATCATCAACATCCTCAGGCTGCATAACATTGATCTCTTTAATTTTAACACTGGACTTTGCAGCTACTATGCTGCGATCTGAAGACTTATCCTGCACTTTGTCTTTCCCCTTATCTTTGTGCCTTCCATTGCGCATTTCATGGCATTATGGCCTAATATGGCCCTTTTTTCCACAATGGTGACAAGTAACATCTACATTCCACCACGGGATTTGCTACGTGACTTCCCACGAGACTTGGACCGAGATTTCTGAGAATCCCATCCACGGCCACTGCCACTACCATGTTTTCCATATCCATCATTCCTGCCTCTAACTATCATAGCATGTGACACACCAGAGGTATCCAAATTCTTACGATTAACCTCTTCCTGTAGAAGAGCACTCTCAACATCAAATAATTTCAAGGTAGCAGTAGAGGCATATAATGCAGTGCGGAATACATCCCATGACTCATTAAGAGTACCAAGTAAGAAAAGAGGAGTGACATCCTCTGCAAAAGTGATGTCCTGCAAAGTCAAGTTCTTGAGTATAGCATGGAACTGGCTCAAGTCAGTAGACATAGTCACATTCTCCTTCATACGCAGATCCATAAGCTACTTCAGCCAATACATCTGACTCGCTGGACTTTTCTTGTCATAGTCACATTCTCCTTCATGCGCAGATCCATAAACTGCTTCAGCCAATACATCTGACTCGCTGGACTTTTCTTATCATAGAGATTCTTGATTTTATCCCACAACTGCCATGCACTTTCAAATACATTGTAATGAACGTGTTCTGTGAGAGATAATACAATAGTGGACTTGCATAACTCATCAAGCTCAAACCATTCCTCATCTGGCATAGTTGCAGGCGGCTGTCCGTTGAACCTCAATGGTTTGATATGTGATTTCTACACCAACACCTGCTAAATTTGGCTCTTCCAATAAGAGTAATTCGTACCATCAAGCTTAGTGATGTTGAAAATAGCATGAAGGCTGGAAGACTGCGGATATTTCAAAACTGCTTGCTATTTACTGTAGAAAATGACAAAAAATCATCAAAATCGAGAGAAAATAGCAGGAAAAGTGTAAGCAAAACTACTGCCCACCAAGTACTAGTGAAAGTATATCATTTCAGAATATTTCATCATGAAAAATCCATGTCAGTCCAGAGTTATATGCTTGTTGTAATAAATGACAACAGGATATTGTGAGAGTCAATTGATGACCAAATCACTGCACCAAGTCAAGAAATGACAGCCAAGACATGACCAACCATAAATGGGCATAAATTAGCACCAAATAGTCATCAAGTCCCTGAACAAACACCCAAACACGTCACCAAGGCATCCGTCACAGTGGTAGGCATACCCCCTGGACAGTAGGGCAAAGTATACATAATACCAGCAAGACCTGACACCAATAGGTGTATGCTCACAAGAGTGCAAAGCCCAAGCTGAGGTCAAAAGAAACTCCAAGATATCAGTGCATGAACCATGCAGTATTTAAGTGTAAGAGATCCTAAAGTCTCAAGTATCTGCAAACTGCTCAAATAGCATAAACCTCCTGCTCAATGTCGGTCAATATCTGACAACCAAAGTGACATCTAATACAAAATTCTAGAATAGCAAATGATAATCCAAGTCAAGTCTTCAAAGAGCACTGAAGCTCAACTAGTACATGGTACTCTATGCCAAGACAAGTACATCAAGCCGTAGGTGTCGGGTAAGCATGTACCCAAAGAGCATATAACTGTCAAAGCACTGACCACTATCAAGCATAGACTGATGTCAATAAGTGCAGGCTAAAATAAGCTCAAGCTTCCAAAAGCATCTGGATCCAACGACAAGCTTGAAGTCGTCCCTCGATGATCAATACATCATAGTGTTGAGAATCAGAGTTTGCAGCACTAGAATGTGTGCACAAGAGGGAGAGAAGAGCTCAAAGTACAAGAATGAAATCTTGCTTACTAAGTTGCTTAGAGTACAACTTGGGTACACTCTCTCACAAATGATAGTGACCCATAGGTTGTTTATATAGCCATTTGCCAGCTAGGGTTAGGGTTTCCCTTGCCCCCAAGGCTATTCACACCCATCTGCCCTTATACTCCCTTGCTTACAATGGGTTTCTATGCCCATCTTCTAACATCCCCCCTCAATGCCAGGGTGGCATTGGATTACAAGGCATGTAAGAGATCCCCCCCTTTTTGGAATGCCTTTATAAATTAGGCTTACAAGGTTGTTTTAGGTAGATGATTTAAATATTCAAAACAGTCGATCTTCAGATGAATTGGAGACATAGTTGGCCACCAATTCTTTGGGTATTTCAGGAGTGTTGGGGCATTTACTTGTTATATGCCCTGTCTTCTTTCATTTGTTACATTTCATCTTCTCGGGATACTTCTTCCAGCAGTTGTTTACAAGATGTCATTTTTTCTTACAAAAATAACATTTAGTGAGAACTCTATGAACCAATACTTGTTCACGGGAATTTGAAGTTGCCTGACTGTTGCTGTTTTCTTTGTGGTTCCTCTTTTCTTCATCCAAATAGGATTGAATGGTACTTGCCAAAGTAGGATCTGGAATGTTGGTGAGAGTGGTTACAAGAGTAGGGAACACATGTTTTATAGCTTTTAGGAGAATAGCAATAGCATCTTCTTCAAGTATTAGAGCTTGTACAGAAGCAAGCTGTGCCATAAGTCCCTTCATATGAGAAATGAATTTTCCCAAATCTTCTCCTGAACGATATTCCAAGCTAAAGAATTCAATTTTAAGGAAGATTTTAGTATTCTTGCCAGTGGCTCCATAGAGCTTTTCAAGCTCATCCCATTTTTCTTTAGCAGTGTTTAGTTGATCAACATGATGAATCAGGGATTCATCTAAGTGTAGCATTATGATTGCTTGAGCACGTTGGTCATCCTCTATATCAATCATATTTGCAAAGTTTACAACTCTACTGCCTTGAATAAGAGGCCAATACCCTCTCTCCATCATTTTGTATTTTATAAGTACCTGCCATGGGTGGAAATCCTTACCATCAAACTTTCGAATTTGAGGACGGACATCAGCATATGTTTGTGGTCATTGGGAAGGTCTTACCACTTGTTAGGACAAGGGCAGTGTCTAGTCCCTTACAAACCTTTCACTGAATGCAGAAGCAAATTAGACAAAGTGAAGTCAAAGTTGCAATGAAGAAAAAGGCTGAAAACCATATAAGTGTAATATTTCCAGGTATGACTTTGGTGGTCCTTTCTTATGTGCAAGCTTCTTCCGTGGTTTAATAGTCTTTTTAGGTTTTAATGAAGTAAACCTAGACTGGACTTCAGGCTCTTCCTTGTGGTACGACTTAGTGGATGAAGCTTGTGTTGGACACAGTTTGTCTATGATCTCAATGCTTGTTGCTGATGACTCCGAGGAGAGTATGATGACACTCATGCTATTGATTTCACTAACCAATGTACTTGAGACAATGTCACTTACGGTATGCAATACACTTCTTGTGCATAATGGTCTATGTGTTCATTTTACACATAACCTTACAACAATATATGAAGAGGAATAAAAAACTCACTGGGTTTTAGTGAATGCCCAGCAAGCTATTCAACTGATGATTTATGATTAGTGTTAAGAGAACACTATTGTCAAGCTTAGTGAAGTGCTTGAATGGAACCCGGTCGGAAGTCGGCTTCCCGATGCTTGGTGATGTCCGTTGATCATGCCCAAGAGCTTTAGACTCAGGAATAGGATTCAGAGACTCTACTTCAGTGATTAGAATCACTGTTAATGAAGCTCAGAGTGTAAAAATCCCAAAATGTCAAGCTTGGAGCTTGTTGGCTATGGCTGCCCAAAAAAACACAGTTAGGGTTTGGCTTGTAGCAGCCACATCAGAAGAAGTATTTCTCAGAGCCCTCTTAGCTGAGGATAGCCGACTTGGGGGGCTATCAAACCCCTATGGTAGTGGCTGAGATTGCGCCACCTGCTGCCCGCGTTTCAGCCCGAGATCTGCGCCTGTCCAGACTGCGCCGTTTTTTGGAATCTTGACAATGTTGGCCTCACACATGGACAATGTCAGTGTTTGAACTGACGAGGAGCTGTGCCCTGATGTGGGGAAAAGATCTCCAGAAGAAAGCTCAGGCTAATATGGCCTCCTTTGTCCTCCTCAAGTCCTCCAATGGAGGTAGGTTGCAGGCAGTTATGGAGGAAAGAAGGATAGGATGAAGAAAATGACAGCTCATGTGCACTTAGTGATGACTGATGCTGAGGGAAGCTGGGGAGATCAGAGATGGCTCTGATACCATGTTGAGAATCAGAGTTTGCAGCAGTAGAATGTGTGCACAAGAGGGAGAGAAGAGCTCAAAGTACAAGAATGAAATCTTGCTTACTAAGTTGCTTAGAGTACAACTTGGGTACACTCTCTCACAAATGATAGTGACCCATAGGCTGTTTATATAGCCCTTTGCCAGCTAGGGTTAGGGTTTTCCCTGCCCCTAGGGCTATTCACACCCATCTGCCCTTATATTCCCTTGCTTACAGTGGGTTTCTATGCCCATCTTCTAACACATTAGCATAACCCAAGACATACGCCCGGAACCAATAGGCATATGTCAAAGTATGAAAGATAGCTTCATCCCAAGAGTATACAGTATGCATTTATTGTTATAAACTGAGTATTTCCAGCCCTACAATTAGGCCAAAATCATAGCATGACATGTAGCTTCAATCCCCCAATCAATTGGGATGCAATAGGCATCAAACCGGTTATGTAATCATGCCCAAACAAGCATAGGCATAAACTATGAATGTAGCACGAGCATCAAATGTTTGTGGACTATTCATAATAGTCGTGAAACACTATTTTCAGCCACCAAACCAATGCCTAATCTCAAAGGATCAATGCCAAGTATCCATACATGTGCAAGAAGCCCAAAATGGAGCCCGAACAAGTGCTTGATGCTAGGCTAGAGCTGGAGCTGAAGTGGCTGTCCAAAAAATAGGCGCATATTTGCATGGGGTTGTTGCTGCTCCTGCTGATCCACATGGCAAGTCTGGAGAGGTTGGAGGGCTCAAACATGAGCCAAAGAGGCCTTGGAACAAGCCTCTAGCAGCCCACAACCGGTGGCAAAGAGATATGAAGGTTGGAAGCTTCAATGGTGGCTACTCTATTTACCTGGACCTGTGGACTGAAATAAATCTTTGAAATAATGAAGTAATACCTCAATGCCAATGCCTTGATGGTGCCTCAATAGGCCGGAAAGAACCTCAGGAAGCCGGGGAGTGATGGGAGCTCAAGAGAATGAGCTATGGTTGCCAGGAAGGAAACCCAATGCAAGTGGGGAGTTGATGGGAAGCTGAGAATGCCATGAGCCAAGCTCAAGAGTCGAGAAGCCAAGCTCTGATACCAGTTGAAAGGAGAGAAGGATCGAAGCTTGCATCGAGAGCTATGGTGGGAGAGCAAGAGCAAGAAAGAGAGAGACAAGAAATGGGAACTCCAACAGTCACAATGTGTGACCGGGCCTTCCTTTATTCAAACCGTCACTAAAAGAATAAAGAATAAAGTGACGATGACGGGCGCTCGCCACCTGCAGTGTGCAATGGCGGTGACTATCAGTGTAGTAATACACGGGCGGCTAGGTGGAGGCGCCTTTACCCCCCAACAGAGACAAGAGTTGCAGGCCATAAATACGCAAGGAGATAAAGAGGCGATGAAGAAGATGGTAGAGGTGCAAAATCAACTCCAGGCAGCACTCCATGAGCATGGCATCCTAAAGGAGCAAGTGGAATGCCAAGGCCAAGAATTATCTTTTCTCACATATGAGGCTATGGAGATTGGAGCTTGAAGCATGGAGATGGAGCTTGCCTAAGCTAGCACCACCTTGAATCATGGAGCCATTGAAGGATTTGAGGAAGATGACTACAATGATTGGATTCAACGATAAGCTCATTACATCCTTGTGTGAGAGCATGCAAGGCTATGTGAGAGGTAGCCATTGCCACTCTCTTGAAATGCTTGACTTGATAAGTATTCCATAGGGTCTTGGCGGTTGCTAGTGACAGTGACAATAAATGTACTCCTAGGAGGGGACTAGAATATGATGGAACATTCTAGTGATAGCTCGTATGGAAGTGGTTCAATGATTTTAGAGGAGAGGGAAGCTTGGTAATCGTTGCTGGCATCTTGTGAACTTGAAGACTTGGCCTTGATTGCATCTCAAGATGAAGCTCAAAAAATAACTTGGCACAACAAACATTTGGGTCAACTTGGCGGGGTTGCAGAGTAGATGGGTTTTATGCATTGAATGGAGCTTTGTGGCTAAGTGGTGGGATGTATACTGTAGTGGGAGACTATATGGCATCATATTATGTACCTATTTTGGTTTCATTTAAGTTGATTCTCTTGAATCCTAGCAACAAATTGTAGGCTGGCCATGTTTTTATTTAATGTGTCCTTTCTAAAAGAGAAACATTTTGTGGAGAAAATGTATCAAACATAGAAGAATGCCAAGGATTTAATTGTTACATCGGATTACAAATGGAAGAAGTCATTGCAAACAATCACTGAGTTGGCCAAGTGCCATGGTAGGCAGAAGATAGACGTAATAAGGGAAAATCTAGAGAGAGCTGTTCATGCTAGGGGGACCTCTCCTCCTGGCCTTAAGAGCCTCATGGGGCAAGGGGGTGCTGCATAGGCTACTTGAAGATGTTGTTTGAAGAATATTTGAGAACCTAGGAGGCTCACAATGTACAAGTGGCCAAGGTACATTGAGAGGCCAATGGGAACTTCTAGGGGATGGACCCAATAATTTATACTTCTCTAAGCTAAAAACAAAGTAGAAAAATAAGACTATTACATGGATAGTCAACCAACAAGGAGAGATGGTGCATGGCAAAGATTTAATAGCAAGGGCATTTAAGGAGTAGTTGACCTCGATAGTGGAAATTCATCTTGCAAGAGTTCCAAAGTATGAGCAAAGGGTTGAAGCACTTTTGGTGGAGTCAAGGAAAGCCCTTGATGTAGATAGTGTGCCAACTAAAGTTTTTCAAAGGATGTGGCTAGTGTGTGGTCCAGACCTAATAGAGTTCATGAACTATATAAGGATTTTAAGTATCATGCTAGCATATGTCAACCAAGGATTAATTAAGCTCATCCCTAAGGCTTAGGATAGAATGTAGCTCTCCAACTAGATGCCACTTACAATGTTGAACTTCAACTACAAAGTCCTTCCTAAAGCTTTGGCCTTAAGAGTGAAATATCTCTTTGGTAAGATCAATAATAAGAAGTAAAATGGTTTTGGCAATGGACACAAGATTCATGATGCAGTTCTAATATTGATAATGTAAAATGGTTCTAGCAATGGACACAAGATTCATGATGCCGACCTAAATTTGATAATGTAAATCAACCATGATATGACCCTGCAAAAAGACTTTGTTCTCATCAATATGGATTGGGACAAAGCATGTGACACGGTGAATTGGACTTTCATCATGGCTTTCCTTGCTACCATGAGGTTTGACCCTACCTTCATGGGTCTAATTAGCTCCCTATTTGAAGAAGCTTCTACTACTATAAACATTAATGGCATAGTCACCTCCTCCTTTCGAATTCATGGATCCATAAGGTGGGGGTGCCCACCACCAGCTCTCCTTTTTTCCCTCATAATAGATCCACTTCTTAGGAGGATGGACAAGGCTCTTCAAGATAGCTCTATCAGAGGGCTTGCTTTGCATGATGGCTCATAGAAAATTGTCCAATTCTTTGCTTTAAAAAATGCTTTAGTGGGTGGTTGAAATTGAGAAGGAGTTAGTAGCCAATCTGCTAGAGATATACAATGAATTCACAATACTCACAACTTCCAAAATAAACCAAAATAAAATTGAAATCTTCTTCCTCTCTTGGAAGGAACGTGACCATTGGATGATCCAATTGGGTTTTAGAATTATCATGTTTGGGCAATTAGTAAGGTATTTGGATGTACCTATTGGAGTTGGTGTTACTGTCAGCTAGATGTTCAATTGGTTCAAAGAAAAATTTCAAGGGAAATTTGGAGGGAGATTGGAGTTCTCCCTTTCATTTGTAGGAAAGTTGATTGTAATAAAAAACGTTTTATTGTTGACTATGGTGTATGTTAGATCTATTTTGCCATTCTCCTAGGAAACATGGAATAAGGTGGAGAGATCCTTGAGGAGTTTCCTCTAGACTAAGCATAATAGAGAAGCCATGCCTCTAATAGGATGGGACATCTTAACAGAGGGCATATAGTTGGGAGGTGCAAGTTTGGATTCCTTGGCCTTCAAAGCACAATGTCTTCTTATGGCCTTACTTAGGAAGGTAGATGACTCACAACCATGGATGGTGCTCAACATGGCACATTGGGTTGTCATGGTAGTGTTGTTGGTATTGTGTAGGTGTGTATTGATATTTCTCTTTTGGGATTTAATTATTCAAGGCACCATCATCCACTAATTTTTTGGCATGCCTAGAACTAAACATTTGGTATAACATTTGACTCTTATTTTGAATACATGAGGCACAAACACTTATCAATTAAATAAGACACACTAGATATTAGAAGATCTTGATAGACTAATTGGGTTATTTATAGTGTTAGTAATGAACACTTAAATAAATCTCAAGAAAATTTAGAGCCATTGCATGCACAATGTTTCTATGATATCTACTAGTAAAAAGGGACTACTTTGGGCAAACTTTTACTAGTGGAAGATATAAAATAAATCTAAGAAAATTGAGAGCCATTGCTTCATGTTCTATTTATTAGTAAAAAAATCTATTTAGGTAAAAGGAAGATCTAATATACTTGAATACATGCACAAATAACTACCCTCTCTTTGCATTGGTGGCACGAAAGGGGGGGGGGGGGGGAGGGAGGGGGCATTAGGGGACTTTTGAGGTCCCAAAATTTCCCTGTAAGCGATCCTAGATAGAGAAAATATTTTAGGAAATAAAATCATTTTTTATATTTTTAAAAATTTTTATATTTTGGTAACTAAATATATCAAAAATTGTTAATAAGTAATTGTCATGATATTCTTGTGGTCACATCAAACCTAGAAATCTAGGCCGCCATAAAGGTGACAAAGATTGTCATAATGAAGATCTTACTCATCCTCATTAAAGTGGAAACTAATATTCAATTTGAATTTTGTTCAACATTTGATTTCTTCCCTCGATTCTCACTCTCTTCTTTCTTTCCCATCCTTACTAATTTCTTCTTCATTTTCCTTCATGTTTCTAACTCATATAGTTTGTCAATCCAATCTTCTAATCACATCCCTAGCTATGGACCAGTCATCCAATGATCTCTGTAGCTCTAGTGAAAGACCTCTCTATCATCTTTATATTGAGTTGGATAGTGAGTATGAACCAATAAGGAAGAGAACAAAACCCATTACTATTACAGGGTCTATGAAACATATACTTAGGTTTGAAGGAAAGAAGAATTTTGATCTTTGGTTAGATGGCCGACTATATCCCAAAGATCCTAGCAAAAATAGCACTTCGCCTCTCTATAATAGCTCTTCATTGTTGAGGTTGATTGGTGATGGTTATAATGGGTTTCTAGGTTATACATGTAACTTGGTTGCAGAAAAGGATGTTCTCAAATGGGAGAACCATCTTTTATCAATACATAACAATGAGTTACTACAGAAGCTAGAGGGCTATCAACAAAGGATTCATTCGTTGGAGAAATGCATCAAATCTTATCAATGAAAGCAAACTATTTTAAACCTTTGAAATCGACAAAAGGCTCTTAGAAATGTTGAGAGTCTCAAATGATGAGGAGGTAGTTGTAATACAAGAATCCAAGTAGCAAGGTACATTTTTTTTCACTTTAAAAGTATAAAATATGACTTTGATCATAATTAATTGTATTGATTTGTGATGTTGATTTTGTTTAGTTATCTTCTTCAATTGAATGCGAGTGAAAGAGATTCTTTGAAAGCGTCTCAATTTTATTATCATCTTTATCCTTTAGTAGTTTCAAAACATAATTTGAAAAAGAAGAAATTTAACAAGGCAAAGAAACAATGCTTGGAGTCATTTATAAAGGATCATTCTTTGGATACTGAGTTAGTGCAGAAGATACTAGCTAGTGTTAGTATTAGTTGAGATGCTTTATACAAAATTTTTAGCTTTTATAGTCAAATATGAAGTAAGGACAAGTACGTAATTGCATACTTCCAAGGCCATCTGTGGTTAGAACTATTAGATAGAGAGTAAATAACAAAGTGATGGAGATTTTGGGTGAGCCTTTTCATGTCAAGGCTAGCTTCAAGTGCAAGAAAAAGGAAGTTGTATTCAATGAATTTGACCATATTTTCCTTGACTTTCCCACCGTACAATGTTTAATGATTAGATTCTATAACTTGTCACTAGAAGAGGCACAGGGAGTGGCTAGATGTGTGGTTAAAATTGATAAAAGCAAGATTCTAAAATGTACAAAACTAGAGAGGGTCTCTATTACCTTGATGAATAGAGCACTTTCATCAGATCATTGCAATCACTCAATGTCATTTAGTGTTCAATCTAAACGCAACATCTGGTGGCTAGGAGCATTCGAAGTAGATACAGAGGATTTTGATATATTGTATTGGGTTTTTCATCGAACACCAATACCTGATGTTATTAAGAGACAACATACAGAAGAAGAGCTATTTGTTGAAGGATTTGGGATCTTATTTGTTGAAGGATTTGGGAACTATAAGATTGAGTGGCACATAGCGGTGTCTTAAAGACACTTAAATGTATGTACAACGTATCAAAGGGAGCCAAGTCTAGATCTCCTTGCCTATATTTCATATCCCTAGCCATAGAGTTGAACTCAAGCAATTGGAATAGAGCTCCCTCTAGGCATAAGAAGAATTCACATTTTAAGCCAATCCTAGATATTTAGTGAATGTCCATATCTGTACATTTCATGCGCTTTGTAGGTTAATTTAAAAGCTTGTTCATCTTTATATAGGATTTGCATGGAAGTTGAAGCCATTATCAACTAGAATAGATGCTATAACAACGATTGAAAAAGTCTTATCTGCAATTGGTTTGCATGGTGGTAGTATTGTTATTGAACCAGATCTTCAAAAGTCTAAGGATGGCAATTGTGTTCCCATGAAGCCATCTATTGGTGGAGTGAAGGCTAGAAGGTTCCTAGACTTTCATGGGAGACTTGGTAAAATAAACTCTAGGAATGGTAACTCAACTATTAGATACAATAAGTGGAAGTGCCTACATAATGTAGTTAAGGATCATGTTGATAATGGACAAGCTCAAAATAGAAAAACCAATGTTTGGAAAATACTAGAAAAAGTATTCGTTTATTGTGATAAAATTGAGTGGAATGATTATAAGCTCAAAGACTTTAAAAACCAATTTAACCTTTTTAAAAAAGCAATGATAGAAGCTTAGGATAATCAACACTTCTCTCACTATATGGTAATAATTTTGCATATGTATGTCTCTTTATTGTCTAACTCATATAGGGTTTTCTAATTGATTGATGGACCTAACAACGGGCCGGCACTGGCTCATGCACTAGCCAGACCTCGTCACTACGCACAAGACAACCCCTCGGCCTCGCGGCCAGGAGCGTCTATCAAAATCTCTGCCTTCCTAAACATTGCATTTGTAATACGTTGTAGTCCAACTGATCCTAACCCAATATTACTCCTCAGAGGGAGTCCCTTTCACATAGCCAAAAGGCTCGAATCACATACACATGGGGTTCCTCCTACGACTGAATGCCGTCAACCCTCTGCGACTCTCCTACACCTTGGGGATTGGCCCCTCGATGAGTCGCTCAACATTTAGACATTTCGCACAAACGTCGCTCAAGGTACCCAATAAGCGTGTCCACGAATGTACCATTGTCCTTACTTGATTTCCCCTTTAGGATCCCACGACTAGCCTACAGCATGGATATCTCACTGCCTCTCAACGTAGGTCATGTCCTCATAAACCAATTGCAATGCATGTCCAGGAGCTAATTACTGATACTTTTAAATTCTTTTTCATGCTCCATGCATTTGGTGGATGCCTAGTGCTCAAACATTTAGCAAACAGTATTGTGCACAAGTGCAAAAACATCCTTTTAATGATTTCCAACTACCGTTCGTGCTTCGTTGCATGGCATTTTACGGCTTTTTCCCTTATTTTTCATATCAAAAGCGGACAAAACCCAACTAAAACACGTAAGCAAGGCTGATCTGAAGCAAATCTTCATGCCTCAGCCTCACTATACATTCACGGACATTACTCATAATTTTCCCAATTTTCCGAAGCCTAAAATATAAATTTTCCCTATTTTTTAGGGTTTTTCCACCATTTTCTTGCAATTTTTCCCATTTTCTCCCATTTTTTAATTGCTGAAAATTAAGTTCAATTTATGGGCTGTGGCCCTTAGTTCATTTCAGCAGAAAAAAAAATTTAGTAGGTGTGGATTAATTTATTGCATCATTTTTAGCCCAAAAAACCCTATTTTCCTTCATTTTTATGGTTTTTCGTGTCTCGGTTTTCCATTTTCTGCTATTCCGCACATGTTTTTCTGATTTTCAAATGATGAACAGCCAGAAAACAACTCAAAGCACAACATACTCAAAACTCAATCCATATGAACACATTTTTATCAACCAAATTTGCATCAAAAGGTCATTTTCTTTGTAAAAATGATTATTACCGTGTCTTGCCGGTTTTCCCATTAAATTTGGCACGTCCCACGATTGATTTCCAGCCATGAATTCTTCTTGCAATCAGCAATCTACAATGATTTGGCATTGCCCTTCAATCTCGTCAAGAATCGGCATCCATCCGGCCATCCATTTCCATTCTACTCTTCCACGCACGAACGGGGGTTAAGAGGAGAGAGAGGGAGGAGAGAGAAATACTGATTTTCTCTCTCTTCAACCAGTCCACCATTTTGCACGCGAGAGGAGGCGATGCGGAGCGTAGACCGGAGGCAGGAGCCTGGCATGATCACTTCCATGGCTTATGTTCAGCCTGCCATCATGATTGTGGGGGGGGGGGGGGGGGGGGGGGGGGTGCCAAAGGTCACCCCCCCCCCCTTGCACCTCTTGGGATTTCCCAAATTGGGCCCCCCTTTGGGCACCCCGGCCGGTTTCGGGCTATCTTGCGCGTACGGACTCCGATCGTCTGTCTGAAAATTTCTATGAACTCGTCTCGACATCCCGCACTGACCGGCAGCTCCACTGACTGGCACAGGCGCACGGAAAAATTATGAAAATTCTCGGAGTGTCGTACGGGCCCCCCTCAAGCACTTGACGCTTAAAATCGTCCTAGGTCGAGTTGCCGCCTTCGTGGTTGAGCATTTTCCCCCGCATTTCCACATTTTTCTCCTATTTTTAGGCACGTTCCGGGGCCTAAAATCCATCCTTCATTGGCGACCACGGGATAGGACGACTCAATCCGTCGAACCCACGAACATATCTGCACATAAACAACCAAAGAAGCATCAAACTGATACAAAACAAATATATAATAAAACTCAGCGCAATGCTCCCCCTACCCCTGGACAGAACCAAGGCATGACATCCACAAGGAATAGGCCGAGCATCATCTAATAGAAGATCCGAAGTGAGTCACTAAACAACTGCTCCAACACAGCCAAACTAAAAAACCTATCAAAGAGGTTGCCCTAAGTGGTAGTCTGAACTACTTACCAACTAAAGACAACACCACTAGGAGCTCCTGCAAGGTGAGGACTCCTATAGCCTAATCAAAGAGTATTTTCTTTCAGTACATCTCTCTTTTTAGGGTTGTTATTGGATGAACATACTTGGGCATGTAAAAAGGAGGGAGTTGAGCGTAGTGACCCAAGGAGAACAGGGCATCGGTCTCAGGACCTGTCTCGGCACCCAAGAACCTACCAAGCCCTCGCAAGGCGACACTTAATCCTTTTCTAACGCTCACTTTTATTTTCGCTCCAACCTTCCTTGTTTTGGTCATTTCATTTGGTTTTCAGCAAGAAGCCACCCCTAGGAAGACAAGGTATCGGCCCCGGGTCTGACTCGTCCCCAGGAACCTACCAGGCCCTCGCAAGGCGATGATCAACTGCCATATATATTTTCATTCCTTTTCCTTGCTTTGATAGGGGTTAGAACCCCTTTTTACACACCTTCGTATTTATATTCATCTTTTAGGATATACAAAGTTTATGGGCATCATCATTATTATCTTCTGGCAGGCTTCTCTAACTGCCTCACTACTAACAAGAACTCCTAGAACGGCTACCTAGCAGGCTAGCAGGACAAGGCCACTAGGACTTCCTTCTAAAACAGGTCTTTCAATGTCGTTGCAGGAGGCAATGACTACTCCGACCTCCCTCAAACATACTTGGTCTAAACTTGGGACTTCATGCCTTGGTTGCTGGTCCCCAACAAAAATATATCCCCTCGACAAGTACAGATACAAATATAACAAGAAAGAAAGGCACTCGTAAAGGAGAAATACCACTTGGATTGGCCACAAGAAGTTTCCATCGCATCAAAGGCTCCTCCAGGCTCCACTAAATTCCACGAAACACGAAACCTGTCCAGCACAACACTTAAAACAAAAACCCGATTAAACGCACCCGCACTAGACAGGGAAATGGCCCTCTTGGCCTAATGAAATCAAACACTTCACTACAAAACTGCATCGGCCCTCTTGGCCTAATGAAATCAAACACTTCACTACAAAACTGCATCGGCCCTCTTGGCCTAATGAAATAAAACAATACTATTCATAACATCCTCCTGGAAACAACTATGATAGACAGCAAAGCATACTATTCCCAAGGGAACAGAGGCTCGTAGCCCTAAACTAGGTGCATTAAATTATGACCTATCCCTCCTGCATATATCGCAAGAGGGGTTCACATCACATGTCGTCTAACCAGTCTATGGGTCCAAGATAATAAAGGGAGATGAGTCTCGCTTACCCTCTGCATCACCCAGATCAACCATTGTCTGCCAAAGAGGGCATGTTCAGAAAGCATATCCCACAAACGACCAGGTCCTATCTCAGCATCAATAGATATATCGGGACAAGGGCCACAATTAAAGAAGAGGTCTTCTTCATACGCAAAATTAGCCAAAGAATCGGCAAACTGATTCCAATTCCGTGGAATCAGCTGAAAAGACACTCTATCGAATTCGTCTAGCAGGGCTATGGCAGTATGATGGTACATACAAAGGATGGGGTTTCGTACCATGTACGTCCCATTGAGTTGATTTAAAACCAATTGAGAGTCCCCTTTCACCAACAACTGGCGGATACCACCCTTCTTCGCAATATTCAAACCCATAATCAGGGCTTTGTATTCTGCCATGTTATTGGTAAAATTTACCCCGAGATAAACAGCTAACTTCATGACAATGCGTCGTCGGGGGTCTCGGATGACAACTCCTACACTTCCTTTTTTGCATGGACCCCTGGACGCCCCATCAAAGTACAAGGTGTATGTCCATAAAGGGTTTACACATCCCGCCATCCAGAACTCTACTCGTAATTATGGTAATCGAAATTCAGCATATTCAACGGGTGGACTGTAGGCTCCATCCCTCCATCATCATTGAATTCAACAGGGATACTCGTCAAAATTTGTAGGCAGTGATGGCAGAAGACCTTGATCTCCCAAATAAATGTCCCGCCTTCTTGCTCAATCACCTTGTATCCTTTGCTCCACCAAATGAGCTTTCCCTGATGATACCTTTGTTCCAAATATGGGTGTTCTAAATAAGGGATCAGACGACCCATCAACCTCTATCACGATTTCCTTGCAGATGTTTGATCGATCTCGCCTAGACCTGCAAGGCAGTCATAGCATTAGTGCAGTCAGAAATAATAAGGTTTAATCTTATTAAGATTAACCTTATTTTTAAATTCTATCCCGTCAAGGTCAGCTAACAACATTGTAGATTTATTATTAACCTTATTTTTAAATTCTATCCCCTCAAGGTCAGCTAACAACACTGTAGATTTATTATTTCCTATTCTAACGATCCTATAGGGCCCATCCCATTTGGGTTCTAGCTTGCCTGGAAATAATTCTCGTCGTGCGTCATAATACAGAACAAGCTGTCCTTTCTTGAAGGTGTATTTCTTGGCTTTGAGGTCGTGTAGCTGCTTCATTCGGCGCTTCGCCACTTCTTGGTGCAATAAGCTCTGCAACTTAAGCTCATCTAAATGTGCCAGTGTCGTCAAGCGCTCAAAAAGTGCGTCTTTATCGCTCAAAGAATGATTGATGGCAAACCGAATAGTTGGCAGCTCAATCTCTAAAGGCAAGACACACTCCTCCCCATATACTAACTTGAACGGGGTATGGCCAGTGGCTCGTTTGAAAGTCATATTATAGGCCCACACTGCCACGGATAACTTTTTATCCCAATCTCGTTTCTTTTCCGACACGATTTTGGACAGGATGCCCACAAGCTGCTTGTTGGTACTTTCAACCTGACCATTGGCTTGCGGATTATATGGGGTTGTCTTGTTATGCTTGATTTGCCACATCTCTGTCAAACCTCTGATCACCTTATTTAGGAAATGGGTTCCGCGGTCCGACACTAATTCTTTCGGCGGACCAAACCGGCATATTATCTGCTCTAAAAGGAAACTAGCAGTTTCTTTAGCATCATCTTTCCTTGTTGCACGTGCTTCTGACCACTTTGTGAAGTAGTCAGTTGCGACAATGATGTACCTCTTTTGCGTAGTCGACGACGGAGTAATAGGACCCACAAAGTCTATTCCCCACTTCTCAAATGGAAGTATCGCCATAATAGGGGTGAGTGCTCGTTTCCTATTCTCTCGACTATCATGCCGTTGGCAAATATCGCATCGCTTAACATACGCAAACGCATCCTGGAAGATGGCAGGCCACCAATAACCTGCTCTTAAAGCCTTTTGTGCTGTAAGCCGTCCAGCAAAATGGCCACTGCAAGCAGAATCATGGCACTCTTCCAAAATGAATGGCACCTCGTTAGGCATCACACATCGGCGATAGATGTCATCAACCCCTTGCCGATATAATGTACCTGCGATCAAAGCAAACTTTAATGCTTGCTGCTTAATTTTCATTCTCTCAGCTTTAGATAATTCGGATCCCGCCTCTCCTGTTGATAAATAATGCGTTATTGCAGCATACCAGGAGGGAATAGATGCCGTATCTATCTTAAGTAACAACTCCATGTCACTACCTTCAGCCACAGA
The DNA here is from genome assembly GCF_053477565.2 of Lygodium microphyllum. Lineage (NCBI taxonomy): Eukaryota > Viridiplantae > Streptophyta > Polypodiopsida > Schizaeales > Lygodiaceae > Lygodium > Lygodium microphyllum. The sequence goes on from NC_141161.1 coordinate 77,160,180, forward strand.
TTCTTTTGGCTCCCCAAAGTCCACAAGACATTCCACGATGCCTTGCAACCTTGGTGGTTTACTCTTGATTTCATAATCAAATTCCTGCAAAGTGATTAACCACTTCGCTAAACGATCAGGCGGCTGTAACTTATTCATCAATAATCGAAGTCCCTCCGCCTTCGTATAAAGCACGACTTTCTCATAGAGAATGTAATGCCTGAACTTCTTGGTCCCAAAGACCATCGCTAGACACAGCTTCTCCATGTAGGTGTAATTGATTTCGGATACCCCCAGCTTCCGACTAGCAAAAGCAATCGGGTGGTACCACTTCTCTTCCCAAATTTGGGCTAAACAGCAGCTGATACTATACATGCTGGCTGCTGAAAATATATAGAACGCCTCACCTCTTTTAGGTGCTTTTAAAACGGGCGCTCTTGCTAGCTCTTGTTTCACATCCTCGAATGCTACCTTACAAGGGTCACCCCATACAAACGAACAGCTAAAGGACAATAAGTTTGTAAGCGGCAACGCTCTTTCTGCTAAGGCGTTGATGAATCTACGGTAGTAACCAACTGAAGACAGAAAGCTATGCACCTCCTTCGGAGTGCGTGGTGGACCCATGGCAACTATAACTTTAACCTTATCGGGGTCTGTCGCAATTCCTACCGAACTGACCACATGACCCAGCAATAGCCCATAAGGTACTCCAAAAACACACTTCCGTGGGCTTAGGGCGATGCAAAATTGTCTACAGTGCTCAAAGCATTTTCTTAGAATGATCAACTGCCTTTCTCTCAAGGTGGCAGTCCCTAAGTCATCAATAAACACCTTCAACTCTTCAGGGGATATGTCACCGAATGTCTTATCTGCTGTTCGTTGCCACGAACCAGGCGCATTGCATAAACCAAAGGCCATCACATGGTACGCAAAAGTACCAAATACAGTAATGAAAGTTGTTTTCAACTTGTCCTCTTCTGCAATTGCCATTTGGTTATATCCTGCAAAGCAATCCATAAACGAATATATCTCCCTACCCGCTAATTGATCCAAAATCTGGTCAATAAATGGCAACGGGTAGTAGTCCTTAACTGTCTACTTATTCAGCTCCCTAAAGTCTACACATAATCGGATTTGATTATTCTTCTTCTTTCTTATCACAACCGGCGAACACCATTCCGTGTGTTGCACAGGAAAAATCAAACCCGCTTTTCGAAGCTTCTGTAGCTCTTCAAACAGCCCGTCCCTTAGTTCAAAAGGCATACGCCTTACTTTCTGCCGTACAGGACGACTGCCCTCCTTCAACGGAATTGTATGAACAGCAAGACTAGGAGGGATGCCTCCCAACTCATCATAACTCCAGGCAAAGATATCTCGGAATTCCTGGATCAAGGCCACATAGTCCTCCCTTTCTGCTGAGCTGAGCATAGAACCTAATTTGATTGGCCGTGAATCATCAAGCGTACCAAGGTCTAGCTCGATAACATCTGCATCTCTTATACGATCTTGGCCCTCTATCGGCTCGTTCAAAGTGATCTGATAGATGTCCTCTGTGGTGGATCCCTCTTTGGACTCATCACTCGATGATATCTCACTACCAGATAAATCTTCTAATGTCTCCAATTCTGTAGAAGATAGAGGAGCTCTCTCACTCTGCGGGGACTCAGGATAAGCATCAACCACCACACGCTGGGCACCCCTGCCAAATATCAATCGACCGGCGGGTATATCTACTTGGCAGTCCGCTTGCAAGATCCAAGGTCGTCCAAGTAATACTTGATAACTTGGGCGGCCTGCAAAACGAATCACCCTAAAGTCCAACAGGCATTCTACATTTGCAACAGTGACATGGACCTTAGTAATGCAGCCTTCTGGCTATCTCAAACTATCATCTGCCATTCTGAGAATTGTGGAGGTATCTTTCTGAATCGCAAGGCCCAACCTTTCCATCAGTTCAGAACTCATAATGTTAACAGATGATCCCGTGTCGACAATGGCATAATCTACTAATATCCCATCGACATAGGCTGCAACCCTTGGGCAATGCTTCTCAGCATGCTCAAACCAGTCATCACCAACTCGCGCAATACCCAAAGGTTCTACGATATACCCGGTACGTAGGATCTTTCTAAATTCCTTGCGTACTCCTGGGGAAAGCTTAATAAGCTGTAAAAGATTCACATCCGGCTTGACTTCACAAAGAGAGCTCGCCAAATCGAATTCATGATAGTTTGATAAAGCTCGCTTTTCACGCCAAACCATCTGCTCTTTAGGTCGCTGAACTGGATTTATTGCCTCTTTCTTAACTTTCACCTTCTTCTTTGGTGGTTCCTTATCGGCTCTACTTTCTACGGGCTTCAAAGGTCCCCCTTCCATGGCAGGATCCAAAACTTGCGTTCCTTTGTCGCCTTGTTTAGGGTTTCCGTCGACAGGCTTATCCTTGTCGACTTCTCTACCCTTTTGACCTCTTGTAAGAACAACTCGTAAATTAGAGGTTTCAGCATCGTTAACACGTACAGCCTCAATCAAACTAACCCCACTACCACTTGGTAGCTCCTCCACTGTAGTCTTTGGTCGTTGAAGTATTTGTTTAGGCCCATCTTCTCGTTGGGAATCACTTCCTTGGGCACGATGATTAACAGGCCCTGGTTGCCGACTACCTCGCTGGAGGGAACTGATCTTACTCCAGCAAGTAGCTGCTAAATGGCCGGATTTTCCACAGATATCGTACTTAACATTTGGGCAATTTCTTGGATAGTGCTGCCCACCGCACCATTTGCAACTAAACCTCGACGGTGCACCCTCCTCTGGGTGTCTACTTCCTATCAAATTTTGTTGTTTTTTAAGGAAGTTGACATCAACGGCTATTTGCTGATACTGCTCCGTAATCATGTCGGTATAATGCTTCATCATGTCCTTAACCTCGCCAAGAACATTGGAAGAACTCGACTCATAGCCTTGGTCATTACCATGTCGTTCCATCGGCCTAACAATTCGATTAGGCACTGGTTGTTGAGCCACAGGCATGGTGTTAGAATTGACCGCCTGGCCTCCACCACTTGAAGCCATTTGACTGCCCGTAGGCATCGACATGCTAGGGGGAGCTGGTAATAAAGGGACATTCTGTATCATGTTCCCTCTCCCATTAGGACTAGCCATCACTATCCCTTGGCCACTACTGCCATTGGCTATTGCCATATTGTTTCCCAATACTAAACCCATATTTGAATTGCCTCGAGAATCATAGGCTGCTTGTAGTCGGGATTCCACCTCTTGTGCTCGTGTAATGGCAGTATCTATATCCCCCAAGGGGACACTACTCAACTGCAATTGGATATTAAAGTCCAAACCATGTAGGAAATATTGCAATTGGGCAGCTGCGGGGATAGGAATAGAGGTGTCCAACTTACGGAAAACCTCTTTTATCTTCTTCGCATAAGCACGAATATCTTCGTGTGGTTCTTGGCGGGTCACGTTGAGTACACGCAACCAATATTGCCCACCCCTTTCAGGGGCAAACTCCCTTCGAAAAGCTCCATAGAATGCATCAATGTTCAATATGGTTCCGGCTTCTAAACCATGGTACCATATAGCGGCTCTTCCTTTGAGAGTCATGTTGAAGAACATCATTAAATGTCCTTCTTCTTGGATGCGACAATTAAACATCAGCTTTTGAAACTCCCTAATGTGGAGTTCCGCATCTTCCTCAACTAGACCATTAAAAATGGGTAGCGGGTAACCTAGAGCCGGCAAATCCGTCGTTCCTGCAGGAATTGCAATAGGTTGCGCCATGATGAGGATTGGATTTGCACTAGGAATAGGGGACGGTGGGGTTACACCTCCCGTACTTGACGTGGACTGGCTTATCGAAGGAAGGGGAGCGCTAGAGCTTCCACCTTCTCCTAACTTCCTGCTTGTGGTACTAAGACCACTAGATCCACTCCCTCGTAAGGGTTCAGCACCGCTACGCTTAGGGGAATATCTCCTAAAAATTTCAGCACGTCACCTAGCTCTTTCGTCTCTTTCTTGCTTTTGGATTTCTGCTAGACGATGCTTATCAATAAATAACGAATCAATCTCAGTATCCTTTGGCATAAATTGCTAGTTGGTCCCTAAACAACCAGGATTCGAGAACCGCCACTTTTAAGCGGCTCCCGGCAGACGCACCACTGATGGACCTAAAAACGGGCTGGCACTGGCTCATGCACTAGCCGGACCTCGTCACTACGCACAAGACAACCCCTCGGCCTCGCGGCCAGGAGCGTCTATCAAAATCTCTGCCTTCCTAAACATTGCATTTGTAATACGTTGTAGTCCAACTGATCCTAACCCAATATTACTCCTCAGAGGGAGTCCCTTTCACATAGCCAAAAGGCTCGAATCACATACACATGGGGTTCCTCCTACGACTGAATGCCGTCAACCCTCTGCGACTCTCCTACACCTTGGGGATTGGCCCCTCGATGCGTCGCTCAACATTTAGACATTTCGCACAAACGTCGCTCAAGGTACCCAATAAGCGTGTCCACGAATGTACCATTGTCCTTACTTGATTTCCCCTTTAGGATCCCACGACTAGCCTACAGCATGGATATCTCACTGCCTCTCAACGTAGGTCATGTCCTCATAAACCAATTGCAATGCATGTCCAGGAGCTGATTACTGATACTTTTAAATTCTTTTTCATGCTCCATGCATTTGGTGGATGCCTAGTGCTCAAACATTTAGCAAACAGTATTGTGCACAAGTGCAAAAACATCCTTTTAATGATTTCCAACTACCGTTCGTGCTTCGTTGCATGGCATTTTACGGCTTTTTCCCTTATTTTTCATATCAAAAGCGGACAAAACCGAACTAAAACATGTAAGCAAGGCTGATCTGAAGCAAATCTTCATGCCTCAGCCTCACTATACATTCACGGACATTACTCATAATTTTCCCAATTTTCTGAAGCCCAAAATATAATTTTTTCCTATTTTTTAGGGTTTTTCCACCATTTTCTTGTAATTTTCCCCATTTTCTCCCATTTTTTAATTGCTGAAAATTAAGTTCAGTTTATGGCCTGTGGCCCTTAGTTCATTTCAGCAGAAAAAAAAATTTAGTAGGTGTGGATTAATTTATTGCATCATTTTTAGCCCAAAAAACCCTATTTTCCTTCATTTTTATGGTTTTTCGTGTCTCGGTTTTCCATTTTCTGCTATCCCGCACATGTTTTTCTGATTTTCAAATGATGAACAGCCAGAAAACAACTCAAAGCACGACATACTCAAAACTCAATCCATATGAACACATTTTTATCAACCAAATTTGCATCAAAAGGTCATTTTCTTTGTAAAAATGATTATTACCGTGTCTTGCGGGTTTTCCCATTAAATTTGGCACGTCCCACGATTGATTTCCAGCCATGAATTCTTCTTGCAATCAGCAATCTACAATGATTTGGCATTGCCCTTCAATCTCGTCAAGAATCGGCATCCATCCGGCCATCCATTTCCATTCTACTCTTCCACGCACGAACGGGGGTTAAGAGGAGAGAGAGGGAGGAGAGAGAAAGACTGATTTTCTCTCTCTCCAACCAGTCCACCATTTTGCGCGCGAGAGGAGGCGATGCGGAGCGTAGACCGGAGGTAGGAGCCTGGCATGATCACTTCCATGGCTTATGTTCAGCCTGCCATCATGATTGTGGGGGGCGGGGGGGGGGGGGGGGGGGGGGGGGTGCCAAAGGTCCCCCCCCCTCCCTTGCACCTCTTGGGATTTCCCAAATTGGGCCCCCCTTTGGGCACCCCGACCGGTTTCGGGCTATCTTGCGCGTACGGACTCCGATCGTCCGTCTGAAAATTTCTATGAACTCGTCTCGACATCCCGCACTGACCGGAAGCTCCACTGACTGGCACAGGCACACGGAAAAATTATGAAAATTCTCAGAGTGTCGTACGGGCGCCCGTCAAGCACTCGACGCTTAAAATCGTCCTAGGTCGAGCTGCCGCCTTCGTGGTTGAGCATTTTTCCCCGCATTTCCACATTTTTCTCCTATTTTTAGGCATGTTCCGGGGCCTAAAATCCATCCTTCATTGATTTATATAACCATGCTCCATATTTTATTAAGAAATATGGATCTCTATCTATCTGGTCAATCCAAGATATGGAAAAATCACATTATCAAGCAGAAACAAAATACTTTAAACACACAAGACATGGAGGTGGAAGATACAAAGCAAAGAGTTTATCAGAGGTCTTTCAATGGTTCTACAGACAAATTGCACAAATTCAAGCTCAAAGACACAACCACATCATGTAATACATCATCTTTGGCAAGGACTATATCTATTGCTATCCAAAGAAGAAAAGAGGGATATTTAAACTCTTGTGCAAAGCAAAGGTATTCAGAGTGGTTACAAACTAGACAAAGAGATGGAAAAAGATGGGGGCTTCAAGAAACCCTTTACGTCTTTTAGTCTGACTTTGTTATTTGTAGAAGAGTCTTAGTTTCAAGTAATTCACTAGGTCCTCTAAAGGAATCTTTTGTTTCATCCCACTCACTGAGACCTCTACATTTCAAGAACTCTTGTTTCCTATAGCCTAGAAGGAGCTTCAAATTCTTGGTATCTCCTACATGGGAGACGAAATAAGAGTCAAGAACTCCAAAGTATCCTGCCCTAGATCCATTGTATCCAAGCATGAAGCCAAAAACTCTTATAGCTTGGAGAGCTTGGAGACCAAAATTATCTAGTTTGAACCTCTATTGAAAGCTTGGGATCCAATCACCTTGGAGATAGCTTTCAAAGCCATTATTGGTAAGCTTGGAGAGCTTGACAACCTACTATGATAAATTGCAGTTGTTTGATTATTTAAGCTTCTAATACAATGACTAAGGCCTTGAGTTTTGCCAAGCTTCAATGGCCTTGAGCCCTTGGTTCTTCCAAGAAAGTTGCGTACATCTTCAATTTCTATCTACATAATAAACCACAATAGTATAAGATGTCAGTAGATAAATATTCAATAATATTTGTCTATAATGCATAACATACTCTAATATAAATCACAATGGATATCTTAGAATTATCTTTTATACCTTAGGGTTTTCATCTTCTTCAAGAAGACTATCATCATATAAATTTATTGAACTTTTTGGTTTCTCCTCTAATGGAGACTTCAGTTTCTCTTCACACCTCATGTTATCAATACCAAGTCTCTGCTGAATTTGTAAGAACTTTTCCTCTGTAGGTATCCCTCCTTTTCATATTCCACAATCTGATTATTACATGAATGCAAGGCTATAGAGTTGTCTTGAAAATTCTCTCCCTCAACATCAAGAGTTGCTAGCAATTTCTCTTCATAAGCTATAAAATTCTTATCATTTTGACCTGGAGCCCCAAAAGGAACACCAAAGAAATAGGGTTTCTACTGCAAGAAAATCTATCTTGTAAGATCAACAATCATCTTTTTAATCTTTTATACGATCTCATCAAAGAAAACATCACTAGGAATAAGAAATCTTCACGCAGCTTCATAAAAACAATTCTCCCATGGTTTTATCTTTAACAAAATCCATCATATTCTTCATAGAAATCTTTGATAGATATTGAAAACACAAAAGAATACTTCACTTTGAATGGAAAAATATCACATATGATTCATCTTCAAAGTTTCCATAGGTTTCTCTCACAATCTTTCATAGATAGATACATTATTTTGCATAGAATTGGTTATCTTTGACTCTCTCTCTCTCTCTCCCCATCTCAATAGTGCATCATCTCCTCACTACAATACTCAATAATCACTCATAATAATCCTTCTTTGGTTGTGGATGCCCCTTCCAAAAGGTGTGTCTGATATGAAAGATCACCAGAGCCACTATAGGGACTCTTCATAACTCATCACTGTCACTTCACTCTAGTTTTCTCTTGAGTCTTCATCAGCTGCTTCTTCCACTTCCTTGAGCTCTTTTGAACTTACATTCACCTCTTTCCAAGACTATAAAACTTTCCCAAAGTCACACATACATTCCATAGAACACTTACAGAGGCATACATAACATGACAAAATAGAAACAAAGGTTCTACAGAAGCTCAACAAAAGGTTACGAAAGGTCAATAGAAAGCATCAAAACCACATAACTCATACTAAAACCATTCCAAACTATCAAAAACCATTCAATGAGCTTTCAAAAAACCTTAACCTTTATTAATCATTACTCCATGCTTCCATACAGAAGAAAAACAGAACAAAACAGAAGTTAAACAGAAGCTATCATAACCTCAATAGAACCTATAAGAACATTACAAAGCCTCATATCTCTACTATAAAATACCATGAGCTTCCAAAAAATAATCAACCTCATCCAAAACACTCTCAAATTTTTCCAAAACTACAAAACATCATTCAAAATCCATAAAAAATAAACCATTCAACCCTCAAAAATTAAAAAAAATCATCCAAAAAATCAAGTCTTTTCAGCATTCAACATATCCCTACACTTAATAAGGGAGTGTCCTTGCGACCTAAGAAAAAGGGAATAAAAGTTCATCAAATAGCTCAACTTGATCTTCTTTAGCATCTTCAATAAACCACCCAACCATGACCCTAACTTATAACCTGTATCTAATAAAGAATACAACGAAAGGAAAAGCCTTTATCCATTAACATCTCTTATAAACAACAACAAATCATGACAATTTTGTAAAGGATATAAGAGGTTATTCCACTTTGCTTCTTAAGATTTCCATCCACCATCACCATAACTGTAAATATCCAAAAATATAGCTCTCGAACAAATCCAATATTCAACCCCGCGAACTCATCACATAAAGAAATTAACACAATACAAACACAAAACAATCATCTGAATGGCACCTCCAAAAGAGAGATATATCATTATGTTCTATAAAAGATACATCTAGAGGTATAAGTGAATAGATGAGTCCCTAATTCATCATATTGACCAACTCTCCACTGCCAAGGAGAGATGGGATGAGCTTTAGAAGCTAAATGGTGCTACATGGAAGAACTCCAAAATTTTGCTAAAGATCGAATTTTTAGGCTTGGAGTATAAATAAGGAGAAGACCTAGGTAAGTTCATTTCTCACATGAAGGGGCTCATGGCATAGCTGGCCCTCATTCAAGCACCAATTCATGGTAAAGATGCCATTGCCACCTCTTGAAGTGTGTAAAGAAGGTTTTTCCAATCCTTGTCACTAAGTGACCCTTACCAATATCCCTAATCCAACTTTGGAAAGCACCATCCAGTCCTTCTTAGATGAGTTATGAAAACGATCCATGGATAAGGATTCATCTACAAATTTTTTTGGAGGATTCTGGAAAAATTGAAGGTAGCACATTTTTTCTAAAGCATGATGATGGCTTGAGCTCTTTCATCATCTTCTACATCAAGTAGGTTTTATGGATCAATAACCTTGGTCCCTCCTTTGATGAAGGGCCAGTAGCCCCATTCCATAATAGGAAGGTCTTACCAATTGCCCTAGGCAATGGCAGTGTCTAGTCCTTTACAAATGACCAAGTATGAACCAACTGACAGAAATGATCTATGTGTTTATAAATGCCACATAGCCTTAAAACTACAAGGATGAATTATGCCTAGGCACAGACCAAAAAGATTAGGCCTTGTACCTCAATGTACTAGAGTTTTACTACAACAGCTCAATCCACTCTGCCCACCAACTACATACCCTTTGAATTAGCCATAGGAAAAGAATTAATCACACCCCTTGCCCTAGCCTCAAGAGTGGCCAAATCTGAAGATCAAGATGCGGAAGAATTCTTGAAGAAATGGAGAGATTACAATGTTGCAGCTAAGCAAAGCCTAGAATAGAGCAAAATCACCATGATAGAATAAGCCAACAAAAAGTAAAAGGCAGTACTTCTTACCAAGGGAGACATGGTCCTTATCAGCTCCAAGAATATGTCACCCCCAAAGAATATGAGCCCCAAATTCAATCATTGCTATTGTGGACCTTACCACATTACTCAAGTGTTGAATGAAGTCACATACAAACTTACCCTGCCAAAAAGTTTGTGTTCATAATGCATTTCATGCTCAACTTTTGCACAGATTCTATTTCTCGACAACCAGTGGGGGCAGCATGTTCCAATTCTTCATTCCAACGGTCCCTTTTCGAAGTAGAAGAATTCCTTTAGCATGGAGAATACAAAGGGTACCCTGAGTATCTCACCAAGTGGAAAGGCTTCCCTATCAAGGAAGCCACTTGGATTTCACAAGCAGAGGGGCACAAACGTGGCAAATACGCCTTTGCCATCTGGCTCAAGGAGAATCCCACCGATTCTTCCAATGTCCCTTGAGTGATCCTAACAGAACTCATCATAGGCCCAATAAAGCCTCCACTCCTCAAATGTAATTGAGTCAAGGGTGGAGTTGCATAGTAGCCCGAATAAACCAAAGAGCCCCAACGAGTCTAGGTGGGTAGACACTGACTAGGTTGTTAGAAAAAGTTGTGTTAAGATTCCCAAGTCCTAGTGCAGTAGACATTGGCCAGTATGATAGTAAAGGTTGCGCTAAGACCCCACAAATGTCTAAAGTCCTAGTCTGGTAAACATTGGCCAGCTTTTTAGCAAAAGCTATGTTAAGACCCTGGATGAGTCGAATAACCTCTACCCTTAGATTGCTAAGGTTAGCAATCTAGTAAGCGGGGATGAGTGTAAAGGCTTTGTAGCTATACCATGGCATTGCTACTGGAAACACCGATATAGGGAGTAGTAATGACTCTGAGCCTTGCTTGGTTTCCACTCTACGTGTGATTCTTTATACTCGGTGGTGAACCCTCTTCTGTGTGGCATCATGAGGGTGTATTTCTGGGATGTGTCTATAGTGTACCATTTCTTTGATTGAATAATACAAGAGTATACCTTGCTCTCACATATCGTATTACCTTTCTGTGCCATGTTGAGTGAGTGAATGAGTGTAGGTGCATCACACATTAGGGGAGTTTTGAGGTCTCGAAAATGCCTTTTAGAAGATAGAGAGAAAGTGCTCTAGACCAATAGGAGCAGAGTCTCCGTAAAACGAAAGTTTTATTTAAAAAATACAAAAATCATTTTATAAATATATAAATATATATATAATATTATGAATTTGTATTATCAATATTTATTTTTAGTCTTTTATATTTGTAATTATGACATTCTTTGTATTAATGATATATAGTGTTGGCCACTTTTATTTAATGATATGTATGGATTAATGATAATGAGATGTTGAATCTAAATTTAAATTAATAAAAAGCTTGGCAATTATTTGTTTCCCTCCTTTCTTTTATCCCTCTCTTGTTTTTCCCTCCTTTGTGGTACCTTATCCCTCCCTCTCTCTCTCTCTCTCTCTCTCTCTCTCTCTCTCTCTCTCTCTCTCTCTCATGGATACAAAAATTTGACCTTCAACAAGGCATCAAAGCTCCCAAATCACATCCATATCAATTTTTAACTCATTCCAAAAAGATGGAAGATGGATTCCTACAATCATTAGCAAAGGCAGTTTAATCACCCTGCAATAAGAAAAACGTGGGAAAAGGTGAATATATGAAAACTCATTCAACTTTGCTTAGAAGGGTAGAATCCAAGCTTGGAGTAAATAAGAATAGTATAAAAGAGGTTCTAGTGCAACATGTGTTTATGCATAGAGAGCTATATTTGGAACCTGGAAGTTCAAATCTTCCAATGCATAAACCAAATTGTAAGGATTTGAATCTTAAAGTCTTTCTTTTCTTGAACTTGGTTTAAGGTTTTCCATTATAACATTTGTTCATTTGTCTTGTAGATGTCTATCCCTCTAATCTTGAGAAATGGAAACTGATCGAGTCTATTGTTGATGTGATTGATGTGGTGCATGGCTTGATTGGAGAAGAGATGTACAAAGGTAGAAAGAAGATAGAGCTTGCAGAGAATGAAATATTCTTCTATGACTATTCTTATATTGTCCCCATGCACTGTAGCCAATGGGGATCAATATGCCCCCTTCCTTTGTTTGATCTTTCAAGCTTTTAGTGGCCCTTGCCAAGTCCATTAGTGAGGGCTATAGATGTAAAACATTTTTTGAGATACTAAGAGCATTAAAACCTAGTATCTCAAGTAGACTAAGCAAAGTTACTTTGTTCATACCTATTAATATATTAATTGATTTCTTTTCTAATGGTGAGATAAGAAGATCAAAGGCCATGCTTTCAGTGAGAGACTAACATATGGTTATGTTATACAATTTGTTGATGAGGGATGGGACACTAGGACAAAAGGAAAAGTTATATGTAAGATAGATCAAGACTCTATAGCTTGTAAATCTATGATTTCTACTCAAAATTTTATCCTTAGCTTTTATTATAGTATATGGTAGTCTGGTTTCTTTAGACCAAATTCTTGATAGTTTTAGCAAAGATCCTATAGTGAATCTTGATGTTTGGTGAAAGCTGGATTTTAGGCTCGGAATGTGCCTAAAAATAGAAGAAAAATGTGGAAATGCAGGGAAAAATACTGGATCTCGAAGGCGACGGCTCGATCTAGGATGATTTTAAGCGTCAAGCAGTCAACGGGCGCCCAAGTGACACGTCCGGATTTTTAGTAATTTTTCTGTCAGTTGGGATGTGATGTGGGAGCTGCATGCCTGTCCGGGATGCCGAGACAGATGCCCAGAATCTTACAGCACGTCAATCGGAGCTCGAACGAGGAAGATAGCCAAAAACCGGCTGGGACGCCCAAGAGAGTGGCCAAATTGGAGAAATCAAAAGGCATGACTAGTGGGGGGGGTGCCCTTTGGCTTCCCCACCCCCAATTTTTTCATGGAGGACAAGGAAGTGCCGTGAATGGATCAGCGCCGAAAAAAAATGGCGCCCCCCCCTCCCCACACAAATCGATGTGCAGGCTGTAAGTAAGCCATAGATTCAATCACAGAAGGCCACTGCACTTGATTCCCGCTCCGCATCGCCGCCCCTCGCACGAGATATGGTGGCCCGGATCGAAACCTGCAATTTCAGTCTTTCTCTCTCCTCCTCCTCTCTCCTCTTAAACCCCGTTAGTGCGTAGAAGAATAGAATGGAAATGGACGGTCGGATGGATGCCGATTCTTGACGAGATTGAATGGCAATGCCAAATCATTGTGGATTGTTGATTCCAAGCAGAATTCATGGCTAGAAATCAGTCGTGGGACGCGCCAAATTAAATACAAAAACCCGCAAATCACGGTAATAATAGTTTTTATAAAGAAAATGGTCTTTGGATGCAATTTTGGTTTATGAAAATGTGTTCATATGGAATGAGATTCGAGTATATCATTGTTTGAGTTGTTTTCTGTCCCTCTATCATTTAAAAATCAGAAATACATGTGTCGGATGGCGGAAAATGGTAAACCGAAACACGTAAAATGCTAAAAAAATAAAGGAAAATGGGGTTTTTTGGGAGAAAAATGATGAAATAATTAATCCACATTAACTAAAATTTTATTTTTGCTGAAAGGAACTAAGGGCCACAGCCCATAAATTGATCTCAATTTTCAATAATTAAAAAATGAAGGAAAATGGGAAAAATAGCAAGAAAATAGGGGAAAATCCTTTAAAAATAGGGAAAAATACATTTCGGGCTTCGAAAAATAATGATAAATAAGAGCAATGTCCGTGGATGTATAGCAGGGCTGGGGCATGAGGATTTGCTTCAGATCAGCCCTACTTTCGTGGTTTAGTGTGTTTTCCCATTTTTTATACACAAAATAATGGCAAAATGCCGTATAAAGGTATGCAACGATGCAATATTTAAACAGGGGAGGGTAGGGTAGTTGAAATATGTCTAAATGCCGTGTGAGATGATGGAAAAGTTGCTGATTTCTATGCATAGCATTTAGGACGAAAAATAATTAAAATTAAGAGCCTAGTAGCACGAGGATCACCTCGGTGCTAGGCCCATGCAACGAAACACGAACGCTAGAGAAAGGAAACCATTAAAAGAATGTTTTTGCACTTGTGCACGATACTGTTTTACTAAATGTTTGAGCACTAGGCATCCACCAAATGCATAGAGCATGAAAAGAATTTAAAGGTATCAGAGACCAGCTCCTGGACATGCATTGCAATTGGTTTATTAGGACATGACCTACGTTGAGAGGCAGTGAGGTACCCATTCTGTAGATAGATGCAGGTCCCAAAGGGAAAAGCAAGCGAGGAAGAAATGGTACACCCCTGGACACGCTTATTTGGTACCTTGAGCGACTTTTGTGCGATATATCTATTTGTTGAGCGACACACTAAGGGGCCAATCCCCAAGGTGTAGGAGAGTCGCAGAGGGTTGACGGCATTCAGCCGTAGGAGGAACCCCATGTGTATGTGATTCGAGCCTTTTGGCTATGTGAAAGGGACTCCCTCTGAGGAGTAATATTGGGTTAGGATCAGTTGGACTACAACGTATTACAAACGCAATGTTTAGGAAGGCAGAGATTTTGATAAGACGCTCCTGGCCGCGAGGCCGAGGGGTTGTCTTGTGCATAGTGACGAGGCCCGGCTAGTGCATGAGCCAGTGCCGGCCCGTTTTTAGATCCATCAGTGGTGCGTTTGCCGGGAGCCGCTTAAAAGTGGCGGTCCTTGAATCCTGGTTGTCTAGGGACCAACTAGCAGTTTATGCCAAAGGATACTGAGATTGATCCGTTATTTATTGATAAGCATCGTCTAGCAGAAATCCAAAAGCAAGAGAGAGACGAAAGAGCTAGGCGACATGCTGAAATTTTTAGGAGATATTCCCCTAAGCGTAGCGGTGCTGGACCCTTACGAGGGAGTGGATCTAGTGGTCTTGGTGCCACAAGCAGTAAGTTAGGAGAAGGTGGAAGCTCTAGTGCTTCCCTTCCTTCCATAAGCCAGTCTACATCAAGTGCGGGAGGTGTAACCCCACCGTCCCCTATTCCTAGTGCAAATCCAATCCTCGTCATGGCGCAACCTATTGCAATTCCAGCAGGAACGACGGATTTGCCAGCTCTAGGTTATCCGCTACCCATTTTTAATGGGCTAGTTGAGGAAGATGCGGAACTTCACATTAGGGAGTTTCAAAAGCTGATGTTTAACTGTCGCATTCAAGAAGAAGGACATTTAATGATGTTCTTCAACATGACTCTCAAAGGAAGAGCCGCTATATGGTATCATGGTTTAGAAGCCAAAACCATATTGAATATTGAGTCATTTTATGGAGCTTTTCGAAGGGATTTTGCCCCTGAAAGGGGTGGGCAATATTGGTTGCGGGTACTCAATGTGACCCGCCAAGAACCACACGAGGATATTCGTGCTTATGCGAAGAAAATAAAAGAGGTTTTCCGTAAGTTGGACACCTCTATTCCTATCCCCGTAGCTGCCCAATTGCAATATTTCCTACATGGTTTGGACTTTAATATCCAATTGCAGTTGAGTAGTGTCCCCTTGGGGGATATAGATACTGCCATTACACGAGCACAAGAGGTGGAATCCCGACTACAAGCAGCCTATGCTTCTCGAGGCAATTCGAGTATGGGTTTAGTATCGGGAAACAATATGGCAATGGCCAATGGTAGTAGTGGCCAAGGGATAGTGATGGCTAACCCTAATGGGAGAGGGAACATGATGTAGAATGTCCCTTTATTACCAGCTCCCCCTAGCATGTCGATACCTACGGGCAGTCAAATGACTCCAAATGGTGGAGGCTAGGCGGTCAATTCTAATACCATGCATGTGGCTCAACAACCAGTGCCTAATCGAATTGTTAGGCCTATGGAACGACATGGTAATGACCAAGGCTATGAGTCGAGCGCTTCCAATATTCTTGCCGAGGTTAAGGACATGATGAAGCATTATACCGACATGATTACGGAGCAATATCGGCAAATAGCCGTTGATGTCAAGTTCCTTAAAAAACAACAAAATTTGATAGGAAGAAGACACCCAGAGGAGGGTGCACCGTCGAGGTTTAGTTGCAAATGGTGCGGTGGGCAGCACTATCCAAGAAATTGCCCAAATGTTAAGTGCGATATCTGTGGAAAATCCGGCCATTTAGCAGCTACTTGCTGGAGTAAGATCAATTCCCTCCAGCGAGGTAATCGGCAACCAGGGCCTGTTAATCATCGTGCCCAAGGAAGTGATTCCCAACGAGAAGATGGGCCTAAACAAATACTTCAACGACCAAAGACTACAGTGGAGGAGCTACCAAGTGGTAGTGGGGTTAGTTTGATTGAGGCTGTATGTGTTAACGATGCTGAAACCTCTAATTTACGAGCTGTTCTTACAAGAGGTCAAAAGGGTAGAGAAGCCGACAAGGATAAGCCTGTCGACGAAAACCCTAAACAAGGTGACAAAGGAACGCAAGTTTTGGATCCTGCCATGGAAGGGGGACCTTTGAAGCCCGTAGAAAGTAGAGCCGATAAGGAACCACCAAAGAAGAAGGTGAAAGTTAAGAAAGAGGCAATAAATCCAGTTCAGTGACCTAAAGAGCGGATGGTTTGGCGTGAAAAGCGAGCTCTATCAAACTATCATGAATTCGATTTGGCGAGCTCTCTTTGCGACGTCAAGCCGGATGTGAATCTTTTACAGCTTATTAAGCTTTCCCCACGAGTACACAAGGAATTTAGAAAGATCCTACGTACCGGGTATATCGTAGAACCTTTGGGTATTGCGCGAGTTGGTGATGATTGGTTCGAGCATGCTGAGAAGCATTGCCCAAGGGTTGCAGCCTATGTCGATGGGATATTAGTAGATTATGCCATTGTCGACACGGGATCATCTGTTAACATTATGAGTTCTGAACTAATGGAAAGGTTGGGTCTTGTGATCCAGAAGGATACCTCCACAATTCTCAGAATGGCAGATGATAGTTTGAGACAGCCAGAAGGCTGCATTACTAAGGTCCATGTCACTGTTGCAAATGTAGAATGCCTATTGGACTTTAGGGTGATTCGTTTTGCAGGGGGAGAGCTCCTCTATCTTCTACAGAATTGGAGACATTAGAAGATTTATCTGCCAGTGAGATATCATCGAGTGATGAGTCCAAAGAGGGATCCACCATGGAAGACATCTATCTGATTACTTTGAACGAACCGATAGAGGGCCAAGATCGTATAAGAGATGCAGATGTTATCGAGCTAGACCTTGGTACGCCTGATGATTCGCGGCCAATCAAATTAGGTTCTACGCTCAGCACAGCAAAAAGGCAGGACTATGTGGCCTTGATTCAGGAATTCCGTGATATCTTTGCCTGGAGTTATGATGAGTTGAGAGGCATTCCTCCTAGTCTTGCTGTTCATACAATTCCGTTGAAAGAGGGTAGTCGTCCTATACGACAGAAAGTAAGGCGTATGCCTTTCAAACTGAGGGACGGGCTATTTGAAGAGTTACAGAAGCTTCGAAAAGCGGGTTTGATTTTTCCTGTGCAACACATGGAATGGTGTTCGCCGGTTGTGATAAGAAAGAATAATAATAATCAAATCCGATTGTGTGTAGACTTTAGAGAGCTGAATAAGCAGACAGTTAAGGACTACTACCCGTTGCCATTTATTGACCAGATTTTGGATCAATTAGCGGGTAGGGAAATATATTCGTTTATGGATTACTTTGCAGGATATAACCAGATGGCAATTGCAGAAGAGGACAAGTTGAAAACAATTTTTATTACTGTATTTGGTACTTTTGCATACCATGTGATGGCCTTTGGTTTATGCAATGCGCCTGGTTCGTTGCAACGAACAGCAGATAAGACATTCGGTAACATATCCCCTGAAGAGTTGAAGGTGTTTATTGATGACTTAGGGGCCGCCACCATGAGAGAAAGGCAGTTGATCATTCTAAGAAAATGCTTTGAGTGCTGTACACAATTTTGCATCGCCCTAAACCCACGGAAGTGTGTTTTTGGAGTACCTTATGGGCTATTGCTGGGTCATGTGGTCAGTTCGGTAGGAATTGTGATAGACCCCGAGAAGGTCAAAGTTATAGTTGCCATGGGTCCACCGTGCACTCCGAAAGAAGTTCATAGCTTTCTGTCTTCGGTTGGTTATTACCGTAGATTCATAAACACCTTGGCAGAAAGAACGTTGCCGCTTACAAATTTATTGTCCTTTAGCTGTTCATTTGTATGGGGTGACCCTTGTAAGATAGCATTCGAGGATGTGAAATAGGAGCTAGCAAGAGCGCCCGTTTTAAAAGCACCTAAAAGAGATGAGGTGTTCTATATATTCTTAGCAGCCACCATGTATAGTATCAGCTCTGCTGTTTAGCTCAAATTTGGGAAGAGAAGTGGCACCACCCGATTGCTTTTGCTAGCCGGAAGCTGGGGGTATCCGAAATCAATTATACCTACATGGAGAAGTTGTGTCTAGCGATGGTCTTTGGGACCAAGAAATTCAGGCATTATATTCTCTATGAGAAAGTCGTGCTTTATACGAAGGCGGAGGGACTTCGATTATTGATGAATAAGCTACAGCCGCCTGATCGTCTAGCAAAGTAGTTGATCACTTTGCAGGAATTTGATTATGAAATCAGGAGTAAGCCACCAAGGTTGCAAGGCATCGTGGAATGTGTTGTGGACTTTGGGGAGCCGAAAGAATCTGTGGCTGAAGGTAGTGACATGGAGTTGTTATTTAAAATAGATATGGCATCTATTCCCTCCTGGTACGCTGCAATAACGCATTATTTATCGACGGGAGAGGCGGGATCCGAATTATCTAAAGCTGAGAGAAGGAAAATTAAGCAGCAAGCGTTAAAGTTTGCTTTGATCGCATGTATATTATATCGGCAAGGGGTTGATGACATCTATCGCCGGTGTGTGTGATGCCTGATGAGGTGCCATTCATTTTGGAAGAGTGCCATGATTCTGCTTGCGGCGGCCATTTTGCTGGACGGCTTACAGCACAAAAGGCTTTAAGAGCAGGTTATTGGTGGCCTGCCATCTTCCAGGATGCGTTTCCGTATGTTAAGAGATGTGATATTTGTCAATGACATGATAGTCGAGAGAATAGGAAACGACCACTTACCCCTATTATGGCGATACTTCCATTTGAGAAGTGGGGAATAGACTTTGTGGGTCCTATTACTACGTCGTCGACTACGCAAAAGAGCTACATCATTATAGCAACTGACTACTTCACAAAGTGGTCAGAAGCACATGCAACAAGGAAAGATGATGCTGAAGAAACTGCTAGTTTCCTTTTAGAGCAAATAATATGCCGTTTTGGTCCGCCGAAAGAATTAGTGTCGGACCGCGGAACCCATTTCCTGAATAAGGTGATCAAAGGTTTGACAGAAATTTGGCAAATCAAGCATAACAAGACAACCCCATATAACCCGCAAGCCAATGGGCAAGTTGAAAGCACCAACAAGCAACTTGTGGGCATCCTGTCCAAAATTGTATCGGAAAAGAAATGGGATTGGGATAAAAAGTTATAGGTGGCAGTGTGGTCCTATAATACGACCTTCAAACGAGCCACTGGCCATACCCCGTTCAAGTTAGTATATGGGGAGGAGTGTGTCTTGCCTTTAGAGATTGAGCTGCTGACTATTTGGTTTGCCATCAATCATTCTTTGAGTGATGAAGACGCACTTTTTGAGAGCTTGACGACACTGGCACATTTAGATGAGCTTAAGCTGCAGAGCTTATTGCACCAAGAAGTGGCGAAGCCCCGAATGAAGCAGTTACACGACCTCAAAGCCAAGAAATACACCTTCGAGAAAGGACAGCTTGTTCTGTATTATGACCCACGACGTGAATTATTTCCAGGCAAGCTAGAGCCCAAATGGGATGGGTCCTATAGGATCATTAGAATAGGAAAGAATAAATCCACAGTCTTGTTAGCCGACCTTGAGGGGATAGAATTTAAAAATAAGGTTAATCTTAATAAGATTAAACCTTATTATTTTTTATTGCACTAATACTATGACTACCTTGCAGGTCTAGGTGAGATCAATCAAACATCTGCAAGGAAATCGTGATAGAGGTTGATGGGTCGTCTGATCCCTTATTTAGAACACCCATATTTAGAACAGAGATATTATCAGGGAAAGCTCATTTGGTGGAGCAAAGGATATAAGGTGACTGAGCAAGAAGGCCAGACATTTATTTGGGAGATCAAGGTCTTCTGCCATCACTGCCTACAAATTTTGATGAGCATCCCTGTTGAATTCAATGATGATGGAGGGATGGAGCCTATGGTCCACCCGTTGGACATGCTGAATTTCAATTACCATAATAACGAGTAGAGTTCCGGATGGCGGGATATGTAAACCCTTTATGGACGTACACCTTGTACTTTGATGGGGCGTCCAAGGGTGCATGCAAAAAAGGAAGTGTAGGAGTCGTCATCCGAGACCCCCGACGACGCATTGTCATGAAGTTAGCTGCTTATCTCGGGGTGAATTTTACCAATAATATGGCCAAATACAAAGCCCTGATTATGGGTTTGAATATTGCCAAGAAGGGTGGTATCCACCAGTTATTGGTGAAAGGGGACTCTCAGTTGGTTTTAAATCAACTCAATGGGACGTATATGGTACGAAACCCCATCCTTTGCATGTACCATCATACTGCCATAGCCCTGCTAGACGAATTTGATAGAGTGTCTTTTCAGCTGATTCCACGAAATTGGAATCAATTTGCCGATTCATTGGCTAATTTTGCGTATGAAGAAGACCTCTTCTTTAATTGTGGCCCTTGTCCCGATATATCTATTGATGGTGAGACAGGACCTGGTCGTTTGTGGGGTACGCTTTCTGAACATGCCCTCTTTGGCAGACGATGGTTGATCTGGGTGATGCAGAGGGTAAGCAAGACTCATCTGCCTTTATTATCTTGGACCCACAGACTGATTAGACGACATGTGATGCGGACACCTCTTGCGATATACGTAGGAGGAATGGGTCATAATTTAATGCACCTAGTTTAGGGCTACGAGCCTTTGTTCCCCTGGGAATGGTATGCTTTGATGTCTATCATAGTTGTTTCCAGGAGGATGTTATACGTAGTATTGTTGGATTTCATTAGGCCAAGAGGGCCGATTCAGTTTGGTAGCAAAGTCATGTTTGATTTCATTAGGCCAAGAGGGCCATTTCCCTGTCTAGTGCGGGTGCATTCAATTGGGTTTTTGTTTTAAGTGTTGTGCTGGACAGGTTTGGTGATTCGTGGAATTTGGTGGAGCCTGGAGGAGACTTTGCTGCGATGGAAGCTTCTTGTGGCTAGTCCAGGTGATACCTCTCCTTGACGAGTACCTTTCTTTCCTGATATATGTGTTTTTGTACTTGTCGAGGGGATATATTTTTGTTGGGGACCGGCAACCAAGGCATGAAGTCCCAGGTTTAGGCTAAGTATGTTTGAGGGAGGTCGGAGTAGTCATTGCCTCCTGTAAAGACATTGTCAGGCATCGAAAGACCTGTTTTAGAAGGAAGTCCTAGTGGCCCTGTTCTGCTAGCCTGCTAGGCAACCGTTCTAGGAGTTCTTGTTAGTAGTGAGGCAGTTACAGAAGCCTGCCAGAAGATAATAATGATGATGCCAAGAAACCCTGTACATCCTACAAGATGAATATAAATACGAAGGTGTGTAAAAAGGGGTTCTAACCCCTATCAAAGAAAAGAAATGAAATGAAAATGTATAGGCAGTTGATCATCGCCTTGCGAAGGCCTGGTAGGTTCCTGGGGACGAATCAGACCCGGGGCCGATGCCTTGTCTTCCTAGGGGTGGCTTCTTGCTGAAAAAAATGACAAAACAAGGAAGGTTGGAGCGAAAATAAAAGTGAGCGTTAGAAAAGGATTAAGTGTCGCCTTGCAAGGGCTTGGTAGGTTCTTGGGTGCCGAGACAGGTCCTGAGACCGATGCCCTGTTCTCCTTGGGTCACTACGCTCAGCTCCCTCCTTTTTACATACCCAAGTATGATGGATAAAATAAAAACCCTAAAAGAAGACATGTACTGAAAGAAAATACTTCTTGATCAGGCTATAGGAGTCCTCGCCTTGTAGGAGCTCCTAGTTGTGTTGTCTTTAGTTTGTAAGTAGTTCAGACTACCATCTAGGGCAACCTCTTTGATAGGTTTTTTCGTTTGGCTGTGTTGGAGCAGGTGGTTAGTGACTCGCTTCGGATCTTCTATTAGCTGCTGCTAGGCCTACTCCTTATGGATGTCATGCCTTGGTTTTGTCAGGGGTTGGGTGAGAGCTGCATTGTGTTTTGTTGTGTATTTGTTTTGTAGCAGCTTGATGCTCTTTCTTGTTGATGTTTTTGCAGATATGTTCGTGAGTTCGACGGACTGAGTCGTCCTATCCCGTGGCCGCCAATGAAAGCTGGATTTTAGGCTCGGAACGTGCCTAAAAATAGGAGAAAAATGTGAAAATGCGGGGAAAAATACCGGATCTCGAAGGCGACTGCTCGATCTAGGACGATTTTAAGCGTCAAGCAGTCAACGGGCGCCCAAGTGACATGTCTAGATTTTTAGTAATTTTTATGTCAGTTGGGACGGGATGTGGGAGCTGCAGGCATGTCCGGGATGTCGAGACGGACACCCAAAATTTTACAGCACGTCAATCGGAGCTCGGACAAGAAAGATAGCCAAAAACCGGCCGGGACGCCCAAGAGAGTGGCCAAATTGGAGAAATCAAAAGGCATGACTAGTGGAGGGGGTGGCCTTTGGCTTCCCCACCCCCCAATTTTTTCGTGGAGGACAAGGAAGTGCCGCGAACGGATCAACGCCGAAAAAAAACGGCGCCCCCCCCCCCCCCCCCCCCACAAATCGATGTGCAGGCTGTAAGTAAGCCATAGATTCAATCACAGAAGGCCACTGCACTTGATTCCCGCTCCGCATCGCCGCCCCTCGCGCTAGATATGGTGGCCCGGATCGAAACCTGCAATTTCAGTCTTTCTCTCTCCTCCTCCTCTCTCCTCTTAAACCCCGTTCGTGCGTAGAAGAATAGAATGGAAATGGACGACCGGATGGATGTCGATTCTTGACGAGATTGAAGGGCAATGCCAAATCATTGTAGATTGTTGATTCCAAGCAGAATTCATGGCTGGAAATCAGTAGTGGGACGCGCCAAATTAAATACAAAAACCCGCAAATCACGGTAATAATAGTTTTTATAAAGAAAATGGTCTTTGGATGCAATTTTGGTTTATGAAAATGTGTTCATATGGAATGAGATTCGAGTATATCATTGTTTGAGTTGTTTTGTGTCATTCTATCATTTAAAAATCAGAAATACATGTGTCGGATGGCGGAAAATGGTAAACCGAAACACGTAAAATGCTAAAAAAAACAAAGGAAAAGGGGGTCTTTGGGGAGAAAAATGATGAAATAATTAATCCACATCAACTAAAATTTTATTTTTGCTGAAAGGAACTAAGGGCCACAGCCCATAAACTGATGTCAATTTTCAATAATTAAAAAATGAAGGAAAATGGAAAAATAGCAAGAAAATAGGGGAAAACCCTTTAAAAATAGGGAAAAATACATTTCGGGCTTCGGAAAATAATGATAAATAAGAGCAATGTCCGTGGATGATACTGTTTTACTAAATGTTTGAGCACTAGGCATCCACCAAATGCATAGAGCATGAAAAGAATTTAAAGGTATCAGAGACCAGCTCCTGGACATGCATTGCAATTGGTTTATTAGGACATGACCTATGTTGAGAGGCAGTGAGGTACCCATGCTGTAGATAGACGCGGGTCCCAAAGGGGAAAGCAAGCGAGGAAGAAATGGTACACCCCTGGACACGCTTATTTGGTACCTTCAGCGACTTTTGTGCGATGTGTCTATTTGTTGAGCGACGCACTGAGGGGCCAATCCCCAAGGTGTAGGAGAGTCGCAAAGGGTTGAGGGCATTCAGCCGTAGGAGGAACCCCATGTGTATGTGATTCGAGCCTTTTGGCTATGTGAAAGGGACTCCCTCTGAGGAGTAATATTGGGTTAGGATCAGTTGGACTACAACATATTACAAACGCAATGTTTAGGAAGGCAGAGATTTTGATAAGACGCTCGTGGCCGCGAGGCCGAGGGGTTGTCTTGTGCGTAGTGACGAGGCCTGGCTAGTGCATGAGCCAGTGCCGGCCCGTTTTTAGGTCCATCATTTGGTACAATGAGGACATTAGATCATCATGTACGCTACATCAAGTGAGGATGGATTTACAAAATGAAGATATTGAACTACCATTCTCATTTGTGTTCCAACTTAATAACAAACAAGTAAGTTTTTATATCATATTATATCCACTTAGGTGTATATCTGATTTCACTTCTTGATTAATAAATATTAGTAACATATTTTTTAAACAGATATCAATAAGGAGAGAGAAGAATATACAATGCAAGGATATTGAAAAAAATATCTCTTTACTATTAATATAAAATACATGTACAAATTTTGTGGCAAATTTTTGTTAGCCACCTCCATGTCTTATACAGAAGGGGTTACAATCAATGAGAAAAAGCCAGTTTTTTGAGAACTTTTCTTAAGAGAAGGGACATACTTTCTAGGAGTCATTTAACCTATCTTTGATGCTTTGGTTGCCTTGGGTGTTGAAGGCATAGCTTCACTGTTGTAGTTACATGCACCTCCTCTCCTTCAATGTCCAAGTCCCCCACTATTGTCCATTCTTGTTGGTTGTATACAATTGACCATTATATACTTCATGAGCTTTGCTCTTGTATAACATGCTCACTTGTATAGCAATCCATTGTAAACTGTCATACATTTGTAAGAAAATATTTTTAGTTCATTGTTATTTTTTACAATGGACTATTTTGCAATAAACCTCTATCTTAAAGTTTAATATATTTTACATTACCTTTACAAGGTTATCATCATTGAGATAAATAAACCGAACCAATCTTCTGACATTTACAATTACTCTCTAGCCATAAGAGTAACTATTATCCTGATGAGGACATTGCAATCAACAATATAAATTAAAACTATGAAACTTGTTTATGGTAGTTTTTAGAATAAACTTTTTTAGTATGTTCCAACCATATTAATCAAGACCTTACCGCAACTTGTCTATATTACATTGTTGCAAGTAAGTTAGAAGGCATGGGAGGCTTTTTCTTTAGCACTTTAACCAATCTTTTTATAGCTCTGTACTAAAAAGGCAATAAAATTTAGAGTAATTACAAAAGAAAGATCAAAATATTTAGAGTACCTGTAAAAAAAAAGATCAAAATATCAAGGAGACCCTAGATTATATAGCTTACAACTTGGAAAGATCTCATAAAATCTAACAAAATGTCAAATTCTATACTTTTTATTTGGAATTAGAAGATCCTCCAAAGTTTCAAAGTCAATTGAATTGAACCAAAGGTCAAATGCACTTGCATCAAGCTCACTCCTCATATAGTATGAGATATATGGATCAAGAACCTCAATTTTTTGTTGTATATCAAAGGGGAGCCCATGCATTACACACCTAGCAAAGGAATGGAGATAGTAAGCATCAACATGAAAGTCTATTGCTAGAAAAATATACTGAGTAAAAATAAATTTTGGTATAGTATACCTCATCCCACCAAGAAGAATAGAGTCATTTACTTCTCTCACTTTATTCTTGAGAATTTGAACATAGTCAGAGTCAAAAAATACCATATCATATCTTTTGTTAATATCACCTGGTAAAAAGCAACAAACATTGAAGCCCTTAGGGTTAGCCCTTTCAAGAAGGGAAGATAGCTCCTCTTCAAAAGATAGAAGTTGTTCTGCTTCCTTTTCTTCTTCCTTTTTTCTTTTATATTTCCTCCATTTATCTGCTTGCTCTTTTATGGCATTTTGCTCCTTCTCATGTAGTCTTGTGTCATTTTCATTGGTGACATCTTCAACCTTAAGACTTCTTCAACCTTAAGACTTGGATCATTTTTCTTCTTTCTATATGGAGTCACATTTAAAATATTGAAAGCTTTCACATCTGAAAGGGGGACTGGTTCAAGGACCTTTGAAAACCTATATCTCAATCTCCTAAGAATTATCGTGTCTTTATCCATTAGTGTAAGCCTATGTGCATGAGTATCATAGATATAAGAATCTTGGAAAAACTCAATCAAAAAATCTTCTATAGCCTCTTGAATATAGTTGAGAGCTATCCTAGTCCATCTAAAACTATCAAGACTATGCTTGTCACAAATTTATCTTACAAGCCTCTAAAAATACAATTTTGGAATTGCATTATTTAGAGCCTTCATTGCACTTCTAATCTCCTTTAGCCATCTAACATGCTGTAAGAACCTTCTCCTTGGCTTTGATTTCCTTTTAAGTTTGGAAGGCTTGGAGGACTAATGGATCTTTGAAGTAAGACCTGTAGGATCAACTTTTTGCTTCCTTGCAGTGGCCTTAGTTCTAGTCATCTGAAACATCCAAGAAAACAAATAATACATCAAAATTAGGACAAACCTCCAAATCTCTAATATAATGTTATCTACAATCACTTAGTAGCAAACAAACACTAATCACATAGTCTACCTCCAATTTCAATAAAACAATGCAGGCACACAAGACATATGAAATGCGAAGAGGCCTTCTAGACAAGAGAAACAAACACCCTCTTGTGTTTCACACATCACTTCTTTTTTGGATACATATTTCATCAAAGACAATTAATGTCATGAAGTTTTACAAGTCTCATAATAGAACAATGGTCATTCTACAAATCTCACATCTTATTCTCAATGAGTTCAACCCTTGAAAGAAGATCTATTTGAATGTTCACATCAATAATATTTAAATCT
Source organism: Lygodium microphyllum (assembly GCF_053477565.2). Classification (NCBI taxonomy): domain Eukaryota; kingdom Viridiplantae; phylum Streptophyta; class Polypodiopsida; order Schizaeales; family Lygodiaceae; genus Lygodium; species Lygodium microphyllum. Next base: position 77,186,856 of record NC_141161.1, read on the forward strand.
TATCCACCCGATTCTTATCAACATTAGTGGAAAAATTTTTATTCTTTTCTGTGATCAAACTCTTTTGATCCATGATTCTATTTGAAGTGCATCCCTCGCGAGACGACGTATGAAACGTGAAATAACTCTTGTCCATAGGAAAAGCCATGACCAATCGTGTCTCATACGTCAGGCTTTTTTTTGGATTATTTGGCAAGATTCATTCAAGTAATTCAGAGCTAGCTCAGATTTGTTGACTTACATTTTCGAGGGATCGGCGTGTATACTCGGTGATGAAACCTTCTTTAGTCGCCTTGCACTGCAGAATAATTTTGCAATGTGACCCAAGTTAGTGTTGTGTTTGTGTTGTCGAGCATAGAAAGAGCTTTGTCTTCGAAAAAACTCTTTTGCGGTTCAAAATTTGGGTTTAAAGGATGTTTGTTTACACCTGTGGTGGCTGCTGTAATGCGTAGTTAATTTCACACGTTCGACATGCAAACCATTTTTACCTGGGAAGTTGTGCCATGTGTCACTTACATTTTTGGCATAATAGCGCTTTTATGGCTCCACATTTTAAAGGTAAATGATAATTCTTAGCATTTTCTTTTTTATTTTCAGCATAGCTCCTTTGAATTAATGCACTGTACTTCTTGAACAAACATGTAGTAACTGTTGGCATATATACATGACAACTCAAGGTCATGTTTATGTTAATATTTCTTTCACATATTTTGTCTTATCTTCGACGAGATATTTATCTTGTAAGAATCACAAGCCAAACTAGGCATATTCTAACAAAAAACCATTTATTCTTAGAAATAGGGACTGGAAATCTCATGTATCAAACTTTTTCTTGTCATTTTTTCTCTACAATCATGAACTTTGAGGCATTGAAGATTATCAAATTTGTAACATTTCCTGCGAAACGATTAACTGACATATGAAACATGATTTTACCAGTTGCAAAGGGTTTTGAAAGTTTGTTGTCGTGTTTCATGAGTCCTTAATGTCAAATGAAAACCGATTGATGAAACACGAAATTAGGCATTGTATTTTGATCAATTTACCATGTGTATTTTATAAGTCATTGTTAAACACTGATATGTGTTTGTTGGTTTAAGAGGAGAAAGATACATCAGGAACTTAGAAATCCTATAAGGGTTTTACTTAGTTTTTCTATCAATATTGGTTTAATATTGTACACATATTAAATGATGGGGTTTTGATGTTCTAGATGAATTGTTTTGGGTAATTTTTTTGGATGTATAAAATGCGAATTCATCAAGTTTTTTGCTTTAAGTGACGTGTGAAACACAATTTTATGAATTGTGAAGTGACTTGGATCATTGTTTTCGTGTTTCATGAGTCATGAATCTAAAACAAAATTTGATCGATGAGACACAAAAAGTCATGCTTTCTCTGTTGCATAAAAGGCGAATTTGCTTTTTACAATGCATTGCTTCTGTAGTTTGACAAATTTAACATATTTGTATGTTAGAGATTTAGAAATGCAATATGAATAAAGTAAATTACCATTGTTACACATTGTCCTGTGTTTATTGGTTTTAGAGGAGAAAGATAACATTGTTCTGTGTTTGTTCATTTAAGAGGAGAAAAAAAAGATATTTTATTCAGAATTTTTTAGTGAGCATGTCATATATAAGTCCAAACTTTGTAGCCACGAGTGAGTTATTGACAAAATATCAAGTACTCATGAATTCTATAAAGGTTTTGACTAAATTTTTCTAGCAATCTTTCTTTAGTCTTTTGGATATGAGTAAATGTGGATTGGTATATTATGCCCCAAATTTTACTTTGTTGTTTTCTGGATTTGGTTTTGTGAGTAATCAGGATGACTAAAATGAAGTTTTCTTTAGAGAGAATGGAGGAAGGGGATCTGGAAGATACCTATGATGAAAAGCTCTTTGATTTTCTTCATGCAACTAGAAATTCATCTAGATTTGTTTACATCAGAGATATGCTCAATGTTCCCTTTGATTTGCAAGAACTCTTGAAGGATCTTGAAGATAAATTGAAGGATTTTAGGGAGTTCTATGATTAGGCATGTGGAAGGCCTAGAGATTGAGAGATTTGTCCATTATAGCGATGTAATGGAAGCTACCAATGCTGTTAGAACAACTTTGCAAACAAGGTTTAGCCTTATTGATGAGGAATTCAAGAAGTGGAAAGCAGATTGCCCTTTTCATTAGAATCAACATCAATGTCTTCTTGTACAGAAGGATGTTGGATTTCTTGTATATCTTCAATATATGGATAGTTGTTCTTCAGATACAATACAAGAGAATAAGATAGATAATATTGCAAGCAAATATAAATAAGTTAAAGAGAAGGGGAAAATGTTTCAAGAGGATATTGAGAACCAATTAGTGCAAGGATTTGATGTTGCTTTGTCCCAACATTTCCTAGTTATCTCATCAACAAAAAGAGATATGTATTGCTAAATGATATTCAATAACTTTTTGATCTTAGAAAATATTACTGCTTGGCAATCCTTGCAGCATGGGGTCATGTTGAAAGCTGAAAAGACCTGATTTTTTGGTTGACTGGTAATAGGGTTGTTGGAGTTAGTGATATGGCTATTCTTTGTTGGAAATTGCACGCATGACTAGCACAGGTGTTGGTTTTTGGAGATTTTGCACATGACGATTCTTCAATGGGCTTGCATGATGATAAATAAGAGTTCAGAGTTGAGTATTAATGAAGAGCTTACTGTACTTTCATTGAAGTCTTCAATACCTGCAATCGAAAACCTCTCACATGGTCTCTCCCTAGGGGATAGTGCTAGTCTTCTTATCATGCACAAGACATAGTTTGATTAGTTTGGGAGACATGTTGAACTCTAGGCGACGAGCCAAGAGTAATGTCCTACACTTGAGGACCCAAACTATGTATAGATTGTGGTGTAGATATTATGTGAGTGCACGTGCATGCTTAGATATTACATAGTTAGAAGACTATTGGTCTCGTTCCTTATATAGCAGTGTGTGGATGAAGCAAGGGTTCAATGGGGTGGAAAAAAAAAATTGCCGATGTTGAGGAAAAGTACACACGAAGGCTTCTTGAGATATCATTTGTGATTTTGAAAACATGATGTAGCATAATTAAGCTCATTGAAGCCTGAGCTTTTGGTAGCTGGTGGCTACGTGTATTGTTTGAAGAGTACAGTGTAGTTTCCATGGTCTTTTGTGCCTTACTCACCACTATTGATTGCAATGGTATTGAGATGGAGTGCGAAAAAGAATCGTGCAAATGGGTCAGGGTGACAGGTCTAACCATAGGCCCATAGGAAGCAAGACAAGCTCCCTAGATATGTCCTGCCCTTAATGTGCCCTAAACAATTGTGGGGGATGTGTAAAGAGCTAGGGGACTAGGGATGGAGTCAATTAACCAAGGTCACTGGACGTACCTAATTTGAGGACCCCTAGGTGCTGTGCTATGATCATGAGTGCTTTAAAAAAATAAAATATTTTCTTTTTTTTGTTTTCTCTTTTTTTTCCATTTTTTTCATTTTTTTGGGATAAAATGAATACAACCAATGCAATATATTGAGGCTATTAGCCTTTCATTTGGATTGAGAAATGTTGAGATCCAAAGGCTGTAAAAATGGATATTACAAGGATGATTGTGTTACTAGCCTCGATGCCAGAGGAATGGTTGTTGAGATGGAGAGATACACTTGAGATTTTGCAAACCTCTTTGTAACATGTGAGACATCGAAACAATTGAGATAGCAACTCCAGTGAGCCGAATATTTACCGCAGCACAGAGGATCAGAAAATGGAGCGGAAGTGCGGGAAAAATGGAAGAAGGAGATAACCGAAAAGGCATAGGACAAAGGAAGGAAAAGGCGCCCCGGATGAAGGTCGGACCCTGAAAATTTGAATGATGACCTCTCCAGAAGGCTTCAGTGTCGCCTTGAGAAAAGAAAAGAGTAAAAGCGTGCCATTAAATATGAAGACGCTCCCGAATCCTTGTAAAAAGAGTTCTGGGCTCACTCTTGTGTAAATTGTATGCATTAGTGGGAATGGGATAAGTTAGAACGGTGGGAAATAGGAAAAGAGGTAATGGCCGACCATGTAAAAAGTGGGGATGACCGCCCAAAAAGTAGGGCATGTATATAAAGTTCAAAAGTGAATGAGAAGCTCATTCTTGTGTGTGGCCAAAGCTTCTTCTTCTTCTTCTCTTGTTTCTTACCTTTTTTATTGTGCTTGAGTGAGGGGGTGAGGGAGTGTGAGGGAGTGAGAGTGTGAGAGTGAGGGATCGTGGAGAAGAAGCTCTCCATCTTCTCTCTTCATCTTCTCTTCTTCTCTTCTCTTCTCTTCTCTCGCGTGGCTATGGAGGATGGAGCTTGACAGAGGGGGCTTGAGGTTACTTGAGCTTGCCACAAGGATCGTGGAGCTACCGGAGTGCAAGAGAGAGGAGGGAACTCGATCGAGCATCAAGGTAAGATCACTACACCCGTAAGGTAGGCGTTGTGCGTCAACTATATGAGAGGTAGCCATGGCCGCTCGGCTTGAAACGCTTGATCAATAAGCGGTCTATAGGTCTTGGGGTAGAGCTCCATAGCTCCCCTCCACCAAATATAGAGTTTGGCTAAGAAAGAGAGAGTAGCCAATGACTATGCGCTTTGGGCCTTGCTCAAATGCAATGTGTGCTTTCTATAGGGGTGACTTTCTCTTCCAGCAGCAGTAGGGCTTCCATCATGGCTCTTTGTTCTTAATATTTATGTCGCTTTCTCCATAATGGTTCTTTGTGGGGTTGGTGGCCTTGTGGTACACAGATCAGATGCCGTAAGCACGCGTAGTGAGCATCAGAAGGTCCCCAAGAACAAAAGAACTCTACTTTTTGCACACAAAACAATGTAGAAGACTTGCACAACATGAACAAGAGACCAATTGGGTGTAATCTGCCCCCATGCCTTGTGTGAGCACTCCACAAAGCATGTATTTTATGTATTAATCATCTTCAAGCTCAAATAATAGTCCAAATTACAAAATAGCATGCTTTTGGCTTTTGAGTTTGCTTTTCTGCCAAATAGAAATAAAGCTAATGGGCGCCCAAGAAGTTAGGCATACCCAATATAATGTCCAAATACAAATATCTAAATCGTGCGCCCATGCGCATACAAAAATAATAAATAAATATCAAACGCCTTGATAAATAGGCGCCACAAAAATATAGGCGCCATGCCTAAGGTATGCGCCCATCAAAATATTGACGATAACTTTGAATATACGCTATCCTCCAATGCTTTCCACTGCCACCGCTGCTATCTCTACACATCAACTGAAGCATTCACAATCGTTAGTAAAATAATATTATTAAACTGACAAAAGTGAATACCTAGCAGTCTTCAGCTAAATAAATCATTTGGTTAGAAATCAATCCTAATCTTAATTTAATACGAGTGCGCACTCTAAACTCATAAACGTTTATTAATTTAAATATGTATTTTGCGGAATCACCCACTGTGGAATCACCCATGTACACACTAAATTAACAAAAAACCCGAAAAGGATGGGCGTCCCCATCGACTTCTCGCACAAAGAATTCACTTTGTGTATGAGCCCCGGTAATAAAAGTTTACGGAATCCACCGTAGCACGGAATCCACCGTGTAATATGCCTCCTGGTATCATAACCTGATGCCATTTATAACAGACTATGGGTTTAGCTTTAGATACATTGTTGGCAATGGTAGGAAGTCTAGGAATATTGGGATTTGGCTGTAAGGATGGCTTAGGGTTTGGATTGGTATTTGATGGCAAAGCAAGAGGTCGTGTCCAAGACTTACGGAAGGAAGATGGAAGAAAACGACTTTGATTGAATCTTCTAAAATTTGAATTGAATTGCTTGGAACCATAGTTACCATTAGCTTGAAATTGTTGTGGACGCTTGTCTCTTCCGCGAATTTTGTCTTCAGTGTCATGAGCCAAGGAAATTGCATCTTCAAGGGTTGTTGGCTTGAACATATTGACTTCAGCATAGTAATGTCCAAGTAAGCCAGACATAAACTTGCATTTGTGAGTCGTTTCAGGTACATCTTCGAGCATTCGAAGTTGCAGTAGGGCATTCCAAAAACGTTCAGTGTATTGGGAAATAGGTTCACGATCTCTTTGCTGTAGAAGATCCCATTGCTTTATGGCATTTTCATGGAATTGGGGAGGAAAGAAATTCTGCAAAAACTTCTTTTGGAAACTCTCCCAAGTAGTGGGACAATCAATGCTCTTACGAACCACAGTCCACCATAGAGATGCTCGATCGAGTAAATGATTAGTGACACATTTAATTTTGTCTTTCTCAGCATATGTCTCTTCATGAAAGTAATCATCAAACTGACTGATAAATGCAAGTACAGTCTTTCCATCTCAAGATCCATTGAAAGTACGAAATTTGAAGTTTCTTTTACTTATCTTTGTTTCTTTGCAGATGGATTGAGCTTCGAGCGTCGCATCGATGGTACCTCGTATAAGATCTTCGGGTTGCGGTCCATCTTTGTCGGTGGTAGTCCGTTGCAAATTGGCCAATTGAACTTGCAAAGCTTGTCGGGCTCTTCGTTCTTCATCAAGCTGCATCATAATTAAATCTAACTTTTGTTCCATCATAGGTTCGGGTAAATCACCTTCAGCCATTAAATCATCCATGTGTTGTTCCATCATCCTGTAAAAATCCAAAAGACCTCACACTCTCGAAATCTGATTAGCGGGATGAGTGTAACTCAAAGTCGGGAATACAAGGCTTATATATTTTTGTTTGGCTTTTATGATCTTTCTCTTTGCGGTTGTGGTTTTCGTTGTCTTTGTAGAAATGGTGTATAATCTTCGTATGACCTGCGTATGAACTTCTGTGTTTGCTGAAACTAGTTCAGCAAGTCTGCAAATAGGAACAGGGTCTTCCAGAGAGCAATAAACGAACTCTATGCTTTTGCTTATGAACAGTCTTTATAGGAATAGTTGAAATAAGTCTTTGTTGACTTCTGTGGACTTGCAGGACTTGCAGAAGTAATAAAACTTGATGAACTTGAATGATTAAGCTTTTTTAAAGCTTAAGTGACTTAGACTTTAGGAGAGTTAAGCTGACTGTCGACGATTTGGGGGGGGGGGGGGGGAGGGGAGGGGACGTTTTTTGCGTCGATTCCGTCGTCAGCATGTCACGTTACCAGTCAACAAGATTTGGGCCCCTTAAGCTTTTAAATAAGCTTATTAAGCTTTAACTTAAAGCTTTTAAGCTTTTGGATATGGAAGCTTACTGTTGGACTGTTTGAAAAAACGTCTTGAAGAAGGAGATGTAAAAGTGGTCCTCCGCCTCCTCAGGCCGGTCCTTCGCGATCAGAGCTTGCAGATAGGGGTTCTTGATCGCCAGGAAGTCGCCGGTATCGACCGTTTGCGATGAAACTGACTGTAGAGCTCGATTGTTCCAGGAGCTCCGCCTTCGCGCAAGACGGTAAGCGATTGGAAGCTCTCGATCTCAACTTCGCTCTGATACCACTAGTGCACAGATCAGATGCCTAAGCGCGCGTAGTGAGCGTTAGAAGGTCCCCAAGAACAAAAGAACTCTACTTTTTGCACACAAAACAATGTAGAAGACTTGCACAACATGAACAAGAGACCAATTGGATGCAATCTGTCCCCATGCATTGTGTGAGCGCTCCACAAAGCATGTATTTTATGTATTAATCATCTTCAAGCTCAAATAATAGCCCAAATTACAAAATAGCACACTTTTGGCTTTTGAGTTTGCTTTTGTACCAAATAGAAATAAAGCTAATGGGTGCCCAAGAAGTCAAGCATACCCAATACAATGTCCAAATACAAATATCTAAATCGTGCACCCATGTGCATACAAAAATAATAAATAAATATCAAACGCCTTGATAAATAGGCGCGACAAAAATATAGGCGCCATGCCTAAGGTATGCGCCCATCAAAATATTGACGATAACTTTGAATACACGCTATCCTCCAATGCTTTCCACTGCCACCGCTGCTATCTCTACACATCAACTGAAGCATTCACAATCGTTAATAAAATAATATAATTAAACTGACAAAAGTGAATACCTAGCAGTCTTCAGCTAAATAAATCAATTGGTTAGAAATCAATCCTAACCTTAATTTAACACAAGTGCGCACTCTAAACTCATAAACATTTATTAATTTAAATATGTATTTTGCGGAATCACCCATGTACACACTAAATTAACAAAACGCCCGAAAAGAATAGGCGTCCCCATCGACTTCTCGCACAAAGAATCCACTTTGTATATGAGCCCCGATAATAAAAGTTTACGGAATCCACCGTAAAACCTCACGGAATCCACCATGGCACGAAATCCACCATGTAATATGCCTCTAGGCATCATCTTGTGGTAACTTAGACATTAAACACTTTCGTATAGAGACTTGTGTTGTCCTACATTCACTTGGCAACTCGTGAGAGTACATTCAAGTCATATGCTTCAACCACCATAATGAACAGGTGCAGCTCAAAGAGATATCACTTATCTGAATCCCATGGTGTTGACTTTGATGCACATCACATGCGCTTGATTATCATTGCTTGTGTATGTTCTAGCTTTACTTTTTTGGTATCATCTATACACAGTCATAAAACTCATTGTTTATTTATGTACACGTTTACGAATCCATGTCACTTCATGAGGATAAAAACCAATTGTAACACTCAAGATTGTATTGGAGTGTGGCACATGCATCTAGTACTTGTGGCAACCTACTCAATAACAACAGATATTTTGCAACATCAAGTAGCATGGTACCTTGTCCAAGTCTACTCGCAACATGTAGCTCCTTCTCAGTGAGAATGTTATCAATCAGAGAGTTCTCTTGGCTAGCTCCGAGTAAGTCCATACCCCAAATGGCAGTTAGTAATCGAAAGGAGGTTGGCACCACATAGGTTGGGTCTCTTTGAGATTGCCATTTGGCCAATCGCTCCTCTGAAACTTTCATAATCTAGGCTCCAAGTTCGGCCATTGTAGTGCAGTTTTCAAACCAACATTTTTCAAATTAACTTCGACCCTCCGATTGTCGCTTTAGTTGCTCTATCTCAAAGAGATTTGGTTGGTAAAGCACTTCATTGAATGTCACAATTAAGCGTAGTTCATTGGCTTCCTCGTCAGAGATGAGTTGCATGTGTTCATATATGAGCTTATCATAGTGCTCATTAAGATATTCTTGCTCTTCCCAGGATAGAGGATATGACAAATATTCCTCAAGTTGCTCCCTAGGGAATGTGCCCATGTCCCCAAGGACGTAAGCATGTGCAAATAATTTGAGTTTAGCCTCCAACTCGGTCAAGCACTCTATGACACTTCTATGTTCTATGAAGGCTTGCTCCATTGCTATCTCATGCAAGGAGTTTCCCTAGGCTTTAACATAGCTGGGGACTCAGGCCTAGATGATCAAGATTGGTCAATGGTAGGATTGCTTATGTCCTCGGGGTTTTCATGTTTCTCCTGAGACTTTACTGCTATTGTGTCATGGTTCTCCTCGGATGTGATTGGTATAGTTTTGGCAACATGTTGTGACAATGTTGTTATCCACTCTTGACTGGTCAAAGCAAGTTCTGTTGTTGGTGAATTGAGTGTTGCAAGCAACCGTTGATGGTAATGGTTGCTTTGACTTATCAGAATACATGGATGTGTCTAAGGTTTCATCATTGCTAGGAGAGATGGCAATGGATTCATTCGTGGGTGGACTCGATGCTTTATTCCTCAGTTCTTCATCAGCACTCTTGGTCTCAATCTTTTTGGCATCTACAGCCACTTGCAACTGCCATTGTTTTCACTGTTTTCTCCTCTTTTTCTTTGGCAATCGAGGTGTATCCTTTTAAGACTCAACATTCTCTTTCTCTAATATAGCTGCGGCTTGCTGAATAGCCTTGCTAGATTGTGAGGGTACAACTACCTCTCTTTCTAGAGAGTCTAGCCCTTTAGCTAATTACCCTCCATCTAGCCTCTCATCCAATTGCATTGGCAGTTGCTCCTAGTCGGGCATTTGCTCTAGAGTCTTGTCCTTACCCATTGGAACATGCCTCCATTGCTTCTTATCAGAGTGAGTGTTGTGTTTAAAGTTGTTTTTCTCTTGCTCATGAGGATCGAGTGACGGTAGTGTAGAACCAAGAGATGGTTTAGGATTCATGTCATGCATGCTTGGATGAAACTAGCTGAAGAAGTCAGGGTTGTATTGATGGGAAGTATAGAGATATAGGATTGCAGGGTCTTGAGTGAGGCAAAAGACATATGTGCTAACATCAAACACCATGCTCCCTACTCCTAGCCTACTAGCCACATGTGGATCTTCTTCTAGAAACAGTTTATTGTACAAGGGATATTTTTAGACAGTGGTAGAAAGTTGGACCTCATGGACCATTGCTAACACTCTTAATGAGGTCGGGGCAATGTACGAGAGATCATGTATTGATGTCCAAAGGGCTTTCCTTTTCTCAATGAGTGTCATTAGTCAGTGGGGCCAATTTTGGCTGCCAAAACTTTGGTTGGAGTACCATTTATACACAAAGTTACCTTGTCCTTTCCCTTTTTGTTTGATCGCTTCAAGTTTTTCCTTGTTTGTCTCACATTGAGCAATATAAAGTAAGGATATCAAGCGCAATTCTCTAGTTGTGGCTTTTGGGATGTCCTTTATGACTTCTTTAGCGATAGCTACATAGCGGGAGAAAACATGTTGTTGCTCGTCCCACATCAGGGGTTTGGCTATGAGCTTTGTGTGCTCTGATGTTGGCCTTCCAATGTCCACATGGACATACGCACGTGTGATGGTTGTCAACTTGTGGTCAAGCTTCATCATGCACTTCACCTTTGGTTCATTGGTTAGTTGCGCTATCTGTTTGGCCAAATCTTAGAGAGATTTCTCCTCAAGACTAGGGTTTAGGTGCTTTGCAAGTGTTGGAGGTGTCAAGGATGTTGATTGCGACACCACTTCTATAGGTGAATTGCTAAGGACACATTTTGCAACAAGGGATGTCATCATGGCCAAAGGTTGTGAGTGTTGTGATTCTTGATTAAAAGTAGTAGTGGCTAGATCATAGGACTGGCTACTATTGGTAGACTGCAGTGTCAAGTCCTTAAGCAAATTAGAAGTGGTCATGTCTTTTGTTACCCTTTGTGCATTCAATTGTATAGATCAAGCATCAATTGAGCTAGTCATGGTGGATTGCACAGGCATATCCTTAGGCTAAGAGCTAAGGGTGGTATCATGTCCCACATCTTGGACCTTTGGAAGCTCATATGGACATGGAGATTGGGATTGAGCAACTGCACTTAATGACTACTATTGTGCAACCTGTGTCTATTTAGGGAAAGAGGGTGTAGGAGATTTGGAACTCCTAGGTGGACTTGGCAGTGTGGCTGGAAGATTTGCTCATGGCTATTAGACGATTTTACCATTTTCTTTGTTGAGCAATCAGCCTTACCATGAGCAGCATTGTGCCTATGGTGCTCACTATCCTCTTGGGAAGTCAAAGGCTCCTTGAGCACTCTTGGTCTTTGTGCACACTTGATGGTTACATATGATATCCGCTTGTTAAGTACGGTAGGGTGAGGATCTACCTTCCGAATAGTCCTGTTTGGTTTTTTTAAATTCAATTGTGAGGGACTCAGTCACTCCAATGTTTTTGACTCGATACTTGGATTTTCGTTTAGATTTTCTTCAGCGCTTCTTAGCTTTTGATACGATCGCCTTTAGTTGATAGAGGTGGTTTAGCAAGGGGCTTTGGTACCCAAATCCATAGGTTACTTGCGTAATACCCTTGAGCACATAGCAAGTCAAAGACCTAGACACTTTTAAACCAAACTTAACATTTGGACAGTTGCTAATTTTGTCTCCTAGCTATTGAAAGAAATTCAAAATCATACTGACAAGAAGAAGAGACCTAAGAATTGCTCCCTCTACAAATAATAACCAAGTCCAACAGAGCCTCAAAGTATGTGAAGGAAGTGGATGTGGCTAATGTCTTCCTGGATCTAAGAACCCTAGAGATTGGCATATGGGTTGAAGGATGCTTTATTGCAGATGCATTGATTGATGGAGACTCATCAGTAAACATAATGATGGATGTGACAATGAAGGATCTAGGCTTGCAAGAAATACAATCTACATAGTGGCTTATGACCAAAGTAGAATCAAGCCTTTGGGCATTCTCCCATACATAAAGACAACCCTCGTAGGAAGAGACTATTGGAGGCTGACATATCTGGTGGTCAAACCAAATTCCTGTGGGACCTCATACCCTCTATTGTTGGGAAGACCTTGGCTTTTTGAAGCAAGAGCAAGGATAGATTGTTTCAAAGGAACCCTAACCCTAGGCAGAGGACCCAACAAAGTGGTGTTGAAGTTGTATGGATCACAAAAAGGCAATAGATCCATGTCTATCAAAGTCATAATAGACTCCTCCAATGAAGTAATAGATGGTACATCAAGAGACGAAGAGGCCGTCAAACAAATCCTTTCCAACAAAACAAAGGCATTGTCCCTAACAGTGGGCACTGTAAGCCAACTACCAAAGGAAGCAAGGTCCTTGTCCATGGGAGAATACCTCTTGCTTGAACCCGAATTGACTAATCACCTGTGATGATTGCGAGATAGAAGCATAGATGTAATGCTCTCCTTGTTACATGGCAGTCATAGAGACAGAGCTAGAGACAAAGACAGAGCCAGAGATAGAGACAGGAGCAGAGCTAGGAGCAGAGACAGAGACAAAAGCAGAAGTAGAAGCCGAAGTAGAAGAAATGATAGAGAGTCTATTCTTCTCTTACAAAGCCCCCACAGAAGCAAAAATAGAATTTGAAGAGGACGAAAGTAATAATGCACATGAAGATTCTGGAAGCAAGCTAGAAAAGGCTATCCTACTCGTAGAAGAGGCAGAGATGAGAAAGAAGTTCCTGGAGTTCCTGAAGCCTCGGAAGCAGAAGATCCCTTTCTGTTTGACTAAATGATTATGGTACCCTTTGGACTAAGTAATGAGTCACGTCATAAGCAACGTCTTTATAAGAAATGGATTAAGAAGAATATGCCTTCCTTCAATAGTAGCTCTTGTCATCCAAAGTTACCCTTCCTAAGAGAAGATGATGATAATGCACCTTGCCAACAACCCCCAGCCCTACAGTTTAAACAGAACGCAAAAGGTTCCTGTTATGTGACGTTCTTGGATGCATCCTCAAAGGACGAATCCTCGAGTCAAGAAGTAACTCATCCCTAACCCAAACGTGAAATTGCAATGATGCCTTTTTAGCCTTCCAAAGAGTAAGCTAAGACTCCATTAAAAGAGGATATAAGTTCCAATGAATCATTAGAAGAAGAGACCACTCCCTTGAAGGAGTCAGATCTCTACCCACAAGCAGTCTGTGAGACATTTATCCGCGAAGTGGAAGGTGAAAATCAATTGATGTTCGTGGATGTGAATGGTACTGAATGTCACCTAAAGGTGGGTCTAAATCTTCCAGAAGAAAAACTACTAGTCTTGTGAGATCTACTAAAGGAAAACTAAGACGTGTTTGCATGGTCGTACAAAGATTTAAAGGGGATTGATCCCATAGTATGCCAACACCACATGGACCTAGAGCCTAATGGTAAACCTATGAGGCAAAGGCAGAGGTGCATGAATCCAAATTATTTTTCCCTAGTGAAGGATGAATTATTGAAGCTCCTTGAAGCTGAGTTTATTTATCAAATGGCTAATAGTGAATGGGTTTCACCCATTGTCTTAGCACCCAAGAAGAACGAAAAGCTACGAATATGTGTGGACTTTCGAAAGTTGAATTCCAAGATGAAGAAGGATCATTTCCCTATCCCTTTCAAAGACCAATTGTTTGACACAATGGCAAGCCATAAGCTTTATTCCCTCTTGGATGGATTCGGCGGATACAATCAAGTCCAAATCAAAGAAGAAGATCTATCCAAAACGACCTTCACAATAGAATGAGGAACCTATGCTTACAGAGTGATGCCATTTGGGCTCTGTAATGCTCCTACTACCTTCCAAACGAGTGATAATAGTTGCCATCCAGAACCATTTGCATGACTTCATTGAGGTGTACACCTAGATGACTTTTATGTCTATAGCCTATCCGTGAGCACTGGGGACACCTAGAGTAGTATTTTGACAGATGTTGAGTGCATGGGATTTCTCTCAAACCCGACAAATGTGTCTTTGGCACCTCGTCAGAAGTTCTTCTAGACCACATTGTCTCTTCACAAGGAATAGCTACAGATCCTGCTAAGGTTGAGAAGATTGCTACCTTAATAGCCCCAACCAACCTTAAACAATTGAGGGGATTTCTTGGCCATGTGGGCTATTACAGAAGATTCATTGCGCACTTTGCAACAAAGACAGCCCCTTTGCATAAACTCATAAGAAAAGATGCAAAGTTCATGTGGACCACTAATTATGACAAGGCATTCAACACCTTAAAGTAGTATTTGATTGAAGCACCCATTCTACAGCCTCCTGATTCAACGAAGGAGTTCCATGTGCACACTGATGCATCAGTTAAAGGCCTAGGTGCAGTCTTATGCCAAAAGGGCCCCTCTAAGTTAGATCAACCTATCTATTATGCAAGTCAAAAAGTAACCGATAGAGAGCGAAACTACACAATGATAAAGCTTGAGTGCCTAGCAGTGGTGTTTGCCTTGGAGAAATTCTGACACTATCTATTGTCGACGCACTTCAAATTCTACGTGGACCATAAAGCCATGTCCTTTGAGATGAACAAGGCTGTTGTAAAGGGAAGAATGATGCTATGGCTCCTTCTATTTCAAGAGTTCAACTTTAAAGTGGTTATGAAACCCGGTTGCTCTCATGTCCTGGCTAATCATCTTTCGCAAATCCCTCAAAACAATGATGAAGAAGCGAAAGACTATCTAGACTGTTGATGCTTCCTTGTTTCTAGTCAAAACGGTTATCCCATGGTACACAGATATAGCCAATCTCTTAGCAACCCAACAGTATCCCCCTAGTATCTTGAGTCGTGAGAAGAAGAAGCTTCTGTTGGAATCATCCCCCTACACCTTGTTGGGTGGTGCTCTATACAAGAAAGGCAAGGACAAAGTCTTGCAAAGATGTGTTGTAGAAGAAGAGATTGGTATAGTATTAAAAGCATCCCATGAAAAGCCCTGTGGTGGACACTTCGAGGGAGAAGAGACAGCCAGAAAGGTCTTATTTTGCAGGATATTGGTGGCCAACCCTCCACAAGGATGCTTATGATTACTACAAACTGTGTGATGCTTGTCAACGAATGGGAAAGCCTACCAAATCCAATGCCATGCCTTGCAATCAATCCCTTTCCTCAAGCTGTTCGAGAAGTGGGGAATTGACTTCTTGGGACCTATTGATCCACCAACCAGAAGGAAACAAAATAGATACATCTTAGTATGTATAGAATACGTAACTAAATGGTGTAAAGCTAACGCTCTGAAACAAGATGATGGTAATAGCATGGCCTTGTTCTTGTAAACATCATCACCCATTTTGGCAGTCCCCTAGAGCTCGTCAGTGAGACCGAGGTACTCACTTCCTTAACAAGATCATGGAAGAGTTAACAGAACTATACAAGATCCGTTATCGTAAGTCCACATCCTATTACCCTAGAGCCAATGGCCAAGTCGAAGTTACCAATCGCATCCTATGCTTGATTTTGACAAGAACAATAGCTGCACATTGTCGTGATTGGGATGATTGACTTACAGAGGCCCTTTGGGTGTACATAACCTCCCATAAGGCGGCTACAGGACAAACCTCTTTCTAGTTGGTGTATGGAATAGACATCGTCTTTCTTGTTGAACTTGAGCTACCCTCCTTGTACGTGGCCATCAAAGAATGTGAGTCCTTGCAATGCCCTCTCTTGCACTTGGAGTGTCTCAATGATACTCGCAGAAGGGCCCTACATTGCTTGGAAGCGACACAAGCTCGCAGAAAGGCCTATCATGACAGTTTCATTAAGCAGAATGAGTTCAAGAAATTAGTCCTAGCTTATGATTTCCGATTTGGCAAGTTTTCGAGTAAGCTTCAACAATGCTAGATGGGCCCTTATAAGGTACTTGCCGTCAATTCTAATGGCTCGGTCCAAGTCCAGATAGTCGATGCTTCAAATGATCCCTTCATTATTAATGGCTATTGCCTCGAGAAGTATTACCCTCCCTAGGGATCTTGACAATCATCATCGATAACTTCCTCATTCCTTTTACGACAGTCGATACACCTTTACCTAATGCTCATGATAACCCTCTTACTGATCTTGATGATGTGATTTTGTTTTGATAACCCCTCGCACAGTCACCTTCCCCTCCCCTTTGGCTTCCTTTCTGTGTGATGTAGTAGAGGTGGTAAGGATGGTTTTGATACATGGTGTTCCTTCCATTCTACTCTTCAATTTTTTTATTTTTTATTAAAAAAATAAAATAAGGTTATGGGAGAAAAGGAATTTGATCCCTGTCATGCCGACCTATTCTTCGAGAAAAGGTGGAAACACCCTCGAGAGTAATGCAAAAAAAAAGAAAAGGAAAAGAGAGAAAAAAACAAAAAAGAACAAAACATACAAATAAAATTGTTATGGGAGAAAAGAAAGCAATTCCCTGTCATAACATGCATCGTTCCAAGAAAAGGTAGCACACACCCTTAGACGGGAAGCTAGCTGTGGAAAAGGTGGTAACACCCCATAGTCCAGGATCACCAAATCTCTAGTTGAACTCTTGCAGAAGAAGTTTTTGAGCCACCTCCCTTGGTGTGTTGAATCATGTAATCTCATCAGTGCTTCTGATTCCTACAACAGATGATGTTTCCAACATGCAATTTAAGTAACCACCTTATTGGCTACCTCCTTGTGTATGTTTCTTCATCAACCGATCCAAGTGACATTATCAATGTGCTGACACCGATCTTTATTGACACACCTTGAGCAACGGGAGCTTTCATCCTAACCAAATGGGGATGTGAGTACAAGTTTCCCTTCTATATCTATCAACTGAGTGTGAGAGAGAGGGTGGGGTGAGTGACCAGTTCTTGCCCTTTATATCCAATTGAGAGGTGAGATGTGTGAATGGAGCGTTGCACGCATGGAATGGGCCTCTCAATGCACAAAGCACAAAATTATTCTTGTGTATAGAATTATAAGGCTCCCTGGCCTTCTTTCTTTCATCGTATACTGGCATATGGTAGGATGCATAGTTGCACCATCAATTGCACACAAGGCATACACCCTCTACACAAGTGACAATGAGGATTATATCAACGGGTTTCAGGAATGGGATGGCCTCCTGTATCTATCAACAGAGCGTGAGACAAAGGGGGAGTTGAGCATGATTGATGTTTCCTCAAACAATTATTGAGAGGTGTGGATTGAGGGACATTACGACACTTGGAGTCATGTACATTCTTGTTTTCCTATGCACACAGGGGATGGGTCTCTACCATCACCATATTACACGTCACCCTGTTTTGTACACTTCACTACAAGGCTCACTGGCCTTTTGGCTTGCATTTATGCCAAACGGGGTGGGATGCACTAATGCACCATCAATTGTGCACACTGACATACTCTCTCTGAACCATCTCCCTTATCGCTTTCTAAACCAGGTGTGAGACTAGGTTTCGATCATTATTCAGATCGAGCGATGTATGTTGTGGGGAGAGTGGATGTTCTTTCATTCCATTTGAGTGAACATGAGCTGAGTACAATATCCTTTGCCATCGATGATTTCCCACGACTTCATTGGCACACCTGCCTCGTTGGGTGCTACTATATGGTCCCTACCCTGTTGAATGCGTGTTGTGAAGACACTTTGGTACCTCCTGATAGCTGATGATGACACAGCATGTGACATTGTCAATCAACTTCAAATCTCTACAACATGGGCAAAGTTTTTCTAACCCTACACCTTCTGTCTCTCATGATGGCCATGTTTTAAGTGTGGGGATATCCGCGGTTGGTCTGATGTGTGGTCTTAGGTCCTTGTTACTCAGTTCACCCTTCCCGGTAAGGTCTTAAGTTTGGGGATGTGTACATGCACATCTATATTGAATACCCTTCTACATCTACCATTATCTGCACATGCATGTCTGCGATGTCTTGATTTTACTCTGATGGGGTCCCTTCCCGACCCACCCATCCTTTACACCCTTCTCAAGGTCGTTCTGTCTCCCTTGTTTTGATGTTTCTTAAGAAGAATGCATCCTTCATTCACAAAACCCCCATCCAACCTTATAGCCATGTTTGTCCCTTTGAATTGGCCACTTTTTCCCTTTATAGGCCCCTATTCTGAGCCACAGATCATGAGTTATTAATTTTTAAAAAAATTTATGTCCATTTCACGTGTTTCCATGGGAACGCACCCTTTTCACATCGAAACTACAATCTGATGATCCATCCTTGCCCTACACCTTCTCATGGATATTTTTCCTTCTTATTGCCTATCATTCCAATGTATGATCTGTATGTTATTAATTTTTTTGTAAATTTGTGTCTTTTGTGTGTGTTTTTCATTATTTTCTCATGTGAACCTACCTTCATTACCTCCGAATTTCATTTTGACTACATAGCCAAGTCCATCTTGATCCCCTGCCCGATTTTCATTTTTCCCCTATCCTATTCCAGTCTAACAATTTTATTTTATTAAATTTTCTGTGTGTTTTTATGATCTTTTTTCCATGTGAGCACCTCCTACTGCCCTCAAAACTGTGTTTTGACTAGACAAACTTGTTCCACTCCCTTCCCCTGACAATTTTCCTTTTCGTTGCCCTCTATTTTGATGCACGGATTTCTCCGTATTGATTTTCGACTCTATTTTTATTTGTGTTTTTGTCGTTTTTTCCATACGAATGCACCTTTCCCTCCCCAGCACTGCGTTTGACCTTTTCCATCGTGACCGCCCTATTCCTAGCGGACATTTTCAGTGTTCACTTTGTCATGTTTCGACTACCAAATCTTTTTGTATTCATATTTCCTCTCCGTTTTGAATATGTTTTTCTGGTTTTTTCCATGTGAACGGGTCCTATCTCTATCGGAATGGCCATCTGATGTGATAGACCTATCAAGCACATTGTTTATATATTTTTCCTTTTTTTGCACTTTGTTTCGACAGACAGATTTTACAAAATTAAATTTTGTTTATTTTTGCGTCCTGAAGTCATACAAGTTTGTGTACAAATGCCCTCATTTTTGTCTTTCAACACGTGTGTTGCATTCGTTCCATCATCTACCATCCCTACCCCTATTGCAGCACGCCACGTTCCTAGAATCACAAAATTTTTACCCCCCCCCCCCCATCCACGCCCGCACACAAGACGGGGGGCGTTTCTCTTCTCTTCTTATTCTTATTTTTCTTATTTTTTAAAAAAATTTAAACAAAAAACATTCCCCCCCCCCCCCCCCTCTAACCACCCTCCCACATCCCCTCACCCCCCCCCCCTCCCCCCCTCTCTCTCTCTCTCTCTCTCTCTCTCTCTCTCTCTCTCTCTCTCTCTCTCTCTCTCTCTCTCTCTCTCTCTCTCTCTCTCTCTCTCTCTCTCTCTCTCTCTCTCTCTCTCTCTCTCTCTCTCTCTCTCTCTCTCTCTCTCTCTCTCTCTCTCTCTCTCTCTCTCTCTCTCTCTCTCTCTCTCTCACACCCCCACCTGCCCCTACCACCCCTCCTCCTCCTCCTCCCGCTCGCTATGGTACCAGCGCCGCCCGTGCATGGTACCACCGCGCCCTGCACCATCCACTGGTTATTTTGCCCCATTGCGCCGCCCATTGCCTATTCGTCCCACCACCCACTGCCATCACCCCCCCCCCCCCCCCCACTACCCCCTTTCCCATCCCCCCACTAATTCCCTTTCCCACCACCCACAAATCCCCTTCCCACACCCCCCCACAAGCCCCTTTCCCACCCCCATAAAACCCATTCCCACCCACAAAACCGCCCTATCCCACCCCCATAAAACCAGAACCTCCTACCCCTTCGCAGGCGGGCCCCCCCTTCCCACGCAACTTGCGTCCGCCATCACAACCTCCTACCCCTCGCCACCCCCTTACGTCACACGGCAAGACCCCACAAACGACGCCTACTTGCCGTTCCTGCAGCACCCTCCTCCCCCCACAGGCCATTCGTGTATTGGCGTGGGTTTTTAATTTTTTGCGTGCTGCAAGCCCCCGTTCACGCCTAAGGACACGTGTTTGTTTCATTCATGTCGCGAGGTTGCTACTCACATGCAGCTGCTATCGTGTGCCTTGCTGTCTCGACTTTAATTACTTTATTCCCATAAATTAGAAAACCCCACAAATTTCATTAGAAAATTTGCAAAAATGTATAAAAATCAATAAAGTTTTCATTAAAATGCTCAAAATGACAATAAAATTTTAAAAAATCCAACCAATTTTTGAAAATTCAATATTAAATTTCAAAACTTGATGAGGAAATCATAAAATTTAAAAATATTTAAAACACAATAAATATTATAAAAACTCTTAAATTTTATAAAAATACCAAAATTATTATGAACATTTTTTGAAATAATTTATCAACTTTTTGAAAATTTTCAAAAATTTTCTTTGATAATAATGATCACAAAAATTAGGAAATCATTAAAAACCCTTAATTTCATGCAAATTTACCTAAAATGGTTGAAAATTGGTGAAAAAATCAAAAAAAATTCCCCCAAATATTTTAGAAAATCATTTTCATATTTTTAGATTACTTGTATGGGCTAACCTAATCGAAATTAATTGGAAACAATTAATTGAAAAAAAGACTCATTTTTAATGTAAATTCTTTGCAAAATTCTTTTCCACTCCAAAAATAGCAAAAGAAATTTGGAAAATTTTTAAAAATTTATTGGAATTTTGTGCTTCACTTTTAGTCCATATTGTTGATTAACCAAATAAGAAAAAAAAATATTAGTTTACCATTTATATCCAAATTCATTTTATTATTCGCAAACTTTTTCAACCGGTTGGATTTTGTTGATTGGATTACATTGTGGTTGCATCATCTTTATTACTGAGCGCATTTAGACTGTGCTTGCATACACACCCCCGCCAGGTATTTCTTTTTCTATTCTTTTTTTTTGGTTCCCCCAAAACCACGATTAACTACTTAAAAGAACTTTAATCCACACACATTTTCACACGCATCCACGCTAAACACACATATTTCTAATTTAAAATAAATCTTCCTTTCACTTAGCACGTGCTTCATGCGCTACAAGCAGATCTAAGTTTATTTAAAAATGAATCCATCGTCACAAGTGCACATACTAAACAAAAAGTGCTAAACACACACTTAATTTTGAATCAATGAATTTGCATTTAGAGACCACAGTCAAGGTTCACAGTCAGGATTACGATTAAAAAACATCATTTTACACTTAATAATTTTTAACTAAATGATAAGAAAGAATCACCATTTTCTTTTAAA
The DNA here is from genome assembly GCF_053477565.2 of Lygodium microphyllum. Lineage (NCBI taxonomy): Eukaryota > Viridiplantae > Streptophyta > Polypodiopsida > Schizaeales > Lygodiaceae > Lygodium > Lygodium microphyllum. The sequence continues at coordinate 77,208,274 of NC_141161.1, forward strand.
GGTTTATAACCTAATAAAATCTTACCCATTATTAATAACATTATTAAAATGAACCCTTCATTATATTTAATTCCCCTACACTGCACATTCCCTTTTTAATAAACGGGATTCGTGGGGATGGGTCATGTTAGAGTCTTGTCTAGTGTTTGTTGTCGATAATGGTGGTTAATATTTCCAATGTCATGTCAATGTGATTAGTTCTTTTAAGATTTTTCTTTTTGTTTTATCATATGGACGTGTCAAGGATACGGTATGTCTTGCTATTTTTCTTTTCTACCTGATACGAGGATCCAGGGTGTGTGATTATATTGCATCGCATGAAGCTTTCGATCGCACGTGTGTAAAGATCATACTGAATTTTTTCTAGGATGTGGATTGCTTGGAGTGGTCAGTTAGTTAGTCAAGTCCGAGTTTGTGTCAGTTCTTTCATATCTTATTTCTACCGTGTTGTTTTGTAGCCATTCGTTGTGATTGTCTATGTGTGTGGTGTGTGTATGTAATCCATCTGAATGGCACCTCATACTCCTCCTCCAAGTTCAGTATGTTCCATTGGTGTCTCATGACTATTCTTTATTACTAATTTCAGATCTTATCAGCAAAGCAGGCTTAGCCAAGTTTGTAGCACTCTCATTTCCACTTATCCCGGAGGATACTAATACTTAAGATCAATTTCTAGCCTCTTATAGTAAGAGGTCTGGCCCTGTAAGACGAACAATTATCCAACTAACACTACCTAAAATCTTAGGCAAGGCTCTATCTTTATCTTATCGAGGAGACTCTTTCCTACTGCTCGACAATTATTCTCGAACGAGAATATCCTTAAGTTGTTGTAGAAGTAGGCATAAGATGTGTTGGACCCTAAGAAGGTTCTTACTACCTTAGGCATCAGTGTCTCCATGATCTCTAATCTTGTGTGGAAGCAGCTATGTCAATTTCTTCAGGACAAGTTTATGCCTGCCAAGACACCCTCTAATTACCTTTCAAAGGAGTTGTTTACAGCTTCCAGAATGGTGTTGAAAGGCATAACTATTGATTAGAGTTCCTAACTTTTTTCAAAGATGAATCAACACTTTGTCAGAGCCACAAGGGGTAATGTAACTAATGCTACATTTGGTTCCTACCTTTTTGTCTTCTTGGCATATGCCACCCCTCTCCGACGAAAGTTCCTACCTTGATAGTTGATCCACTAGAAGCTCCTCCTTCTACTGAACACACTGATGTTTTCATTGAGGATCTTGATCCTATTCCCCCTGTGGTCATTTAGAGGAAACGCCTTCAACGAGTGGTTGAATCAACCCTAGTTCCTCTTGCCTCCATTCCTGTTCAATCTAGCAGTCAACTACCAGCTTTCCTTGCAACACCACATCTTTTTAGAGCACATCGTGATGGTACAGTGGAGATTTCCATTCCTTCTGTACAATGCTTGGTAGTAGCTGGAGATACAATTCCCTTCCTATGTCAAGACATCCAAAGTTCTATTGAGCTCTCGGTGTGACTGCATGTATCCAACAGCTCTATTCCTCTTGCTGTGACGAAGTTCAACAGACCAAAGAAGAGCTGACTAAAGCAAATGATGAGCTAGCTTCTGCTCATGAACACTTCTCTGATCTTTGTACCCAAATGGAGCAGCAGACTAAGATTATTGACAATCGAAAAATGGAAATTTCTAGTTTGCACACTCAGTTGGCTAACACTAAATCCCAAGTGGTTAATGTGGCTGAAGAGAGGGATAGATTATTGAAGGAATCTCAAAATCTTCAAGCATTGATAGCTGCCCAAACAGAGGAGCTTAAATTAGCAAATACCACCTTAGAACAGAGCAACATCCAAATTCAGCAACTTAACGATCAGTTGGTTCAATCACGTTCTTCTTCATAGAGTCCTACTGTACATCTAGTTCCTTCTTTGTCCCCTGCGGACTTGGCAGTTCTTCAAAGACAAGCCACATTATGCACTTTGTTCTAGGATAAAGTGAAAAGGCTTCAGTCCAGGATGGACTTATTATGGTTTTCATTTGAGCAGTTCTAGGAGTATGTTCCTCTAGATTACTCATTTTTTGTACACTATTAGCTACAGAAGTTGGCCTTCTATATTAAGCTCTCAACGATGGATCTACCTCTTCCAGAAGATGGACGGGGTGGAGCCTGCTCTTTTGAATTATTGACTGAAGTAGTCCAAATGGTCCTTGAAGATGGATGGAGTGGAGCCTAGTCTTTTGACTTATTGGCTGAAGTAGTCCAAATGGTCCTTGAAGATGGATGGAGTGGAGCTTGGATATACCTCTTCCAGAAGATGGATGGAGTGGAGCTTGGTCTTTTAACTTATTGACTGAAGTAGTCCAAATGGTCCTTGAAGACTTTGTGACTTTAATACAATGTTGATGTCTTATATGTATTTGAGAGTTGATCTGTTGATTCCAGACGATGAAGATCTAGCTTTGTATGTTGGGGATGTGGTCTTACAAGCTGCTTTGTACGTTAAACATTTGGAGTTGTTGATAGATGAAATGTTTCAGTGTTATTCCTCCAAAGTGGTTGCTTGCCCTAACACTTTGTGGCATATAATGATTGATTTTGTGATCCTGAACCAAAGACAGAACAAAGCCTCTATTCATGTGCAGAACATTAACCAATTGAGGGTGGATCTTTTAGCTTATCTTTCCAAACAACAACCATTTGATTCATCTTTCTTTGATGCTTACGATCGACGAACTGCTTTAGGTCCATCCGTTCGTAGCTTATCTTACAATAGATGGCCCATCAATTTCATCCTTATTTTTCCCTTTATAAATCCAACTCAATAGTCATTTTACCTCTCCTTTTTCAACCTCAGGGTACCCCTCAAATTCCAATCTTTACTTATTGTTCTTTCATTGAAGATCAAGTATTTTTCCCTTCTCCATCTTGTCCTTCACCATCGATACATATTCCTTCCACTTTTCTTACCTATCAATTAACATCTTTCTTAACCAATTCGCCTATATTCTCAGCTAATCCCTCTTTAGCTCATTCCTCATTTTATGATTTTTCCTACCCCTTTCTTCATCCTCTTTTACCAGTTCCTCTTCGATCTCCTACCACTTCTATTTCTGAACCCCCTCAGTTGGTTAGTGGATATGCAGACTTTGATCAGAAGATTCCAAGAAGAAGAGGATGGAGCTCAATTGATTCTCTTACTGAACCGAAAATTAATTGGACATTAATTCCATGGGAGTGGATGACTACCAATCAAGCGTATCAAAATTATCTCCTTTTTTCTCAACGATATTTACAATCTACAGATCCTTCAGTGAGATTGACGGCTCACTTTGCTTAGTACCTAGCATATATGCATAGGCATTCACATAATGATCCAAAGGCCATTCCAAAGTTATGCATGAATGTCAATGTGAACATTGATTCCCAAGAGATTTCTTATAAACCGGGTCAATGCTATTACCCGATAGATCATCAGAAGTAAATGCATTGATTCCCAAGATATTTCTTATAAATCGGGTCAATGCTATTACCCGATAGATCATCGGAAGTGAATGCGTTTTGAATAGGTTTGTTGAAACCTTGAACATAAAGGATATTTAGCATTTCATATTTTAGTTGAGCTTTGGAATCAATGTGACTATTCAAGATTGTGAACTTGGTGGTGCATACCTAGACTGATTTGTCACTTTGCTTCATGTGGCAGAGTCTTTCAAGTTTCTGTACGTTTGTTTAGTTTAGTTGAAACTGGATACGGAAGGCATTGAGTGCTTCATTTCATGATGGCTATCCATGTTCTATTGCTCTAGCTAGGTTGTAGCTTTTTTCCACATCAAGAATTTGAATATGGTGACCTTGTGGGCTTCATTGACCTAACCATTGTAATTGTTTGTGCAGGCCATGTCAAACTATCTGATAAAAGTATTTGAATCTTCATTGGAAGATCCAGAGAACATTGGGAAGGATATGCTAGGTTGGTGTGCCATTGGAATTGGAAGTGAAGGTGGAGTTGTGACTATTGATGGAACACCTACTACCGAGTTGAGTGAATCTAGGAAACGACTTGTTAAGTTTAATGGCATAATGGTCAGAAAGGTTAGGTTTGCTCCCAAAATCGAAGGAGTGGAACAACCTCAGAAGGTGGTATCATTTTGCATTGTCTAGATTGGGACCATAGTGTGTGGCCTACCATCCAAACTACCTTAGATGGACCATGCAAATGCATATACATTCAGTCTAGTGTGTGGAGGAATGGTAATCATGGTCGCCATGTGTAATTGGCATCCAAGCACAACTACCATAGAAATGATGAAGGGTATACTCAGAACCAACACACACAGACACTAACGTCACTTTTGATATTTAGCACCTGGGTTGCAAAGTGATACATATTCGGAGCACAGAGATCAAACACCAAATGAAATCAAGAACCAATCCAAAATATATTAATTATTGAAGTAAGCATCAATATAATAGTTAGGGATCGGAATGGTCACAATTACAGATCTTTGGGAAAAAAATGCACTAACAACTATAGGGATACAAGAGCAAGGTAGTATAATTGTTGAATGCAATGACTGGGGATAATAGAGTATAAACTCTATTGTTAGAGAGCACTCACAATACCAATCAAAGAAGACTAGCAAAAAAGACTCGGGAAGGATATGGCATGGAGTAGGAGCACCCTTTGATGCTCGAGCTCTGTTATGTGTATGCTTGAACATCAACAATAGTGATTTGCTCCCTTGCTTTATATAGACCACTACCTATAGTAGGACATTTTCTCTCCTCATGTGTCATGTTGTGGGTAGTCTTTATTGCTTCTACACCTGTCAGCTCTTTAATGTGCCACTAGCAGCTCCTCACTTTAAAGGCCATGAACTGGCATTGCCTTTAACAGGATTGAACCATGAGACAATGACATTGAAAATACTTGACTAGAGATCTTGAATTCAATGCAAAGGCAAATATTTTGACTGAGGTTGTGTGATATTCAAATATGAGACAAGCTAGTTGCAAAGAACCATGGAATTTCAAGATACATCATGTTCATGTGGATGGAGCACATTTTATATGGGCTAATGGAGGTCAAATGTGTAGTCAAGTTTGGTTATACAATGATTTTCAAGTTTTGGAGAGTTGACAACAAAAAGGTGTGTCAAATAAATGGGTGCTTAAGGGAAGGCTTAGCCTTAGCCTAAAATAGTATGTAGTATATCTGACCTTTTTCTTAGAGATTGTAGAGGTGTGTTGAGAGTGTTAGATCCTTACTTATATTAAGTACTTAGTTAAAAGTCATGTAGGGGATATTACCACTCACAATTGATGTCATTATGACAATTTAATATGGTTGCATTTATTGTTGTATTAGAATGATTGTCTCAAAGTTAGCGGTGTTGATGATTATTATTATAAATCTTTACAAATTTAGGAATGAAATACATTTGAGCCGTATGCAATGATTTGATTTCAGTTTTTTGATTATCTAAGTACTTTGTGGTGTAATGTTTGATTTTTCACAGTTCTATTTAAATATAACCTTTATTGTGTAGGGTGCAATGTTCAAATTGTTGGAGGTTTGACTAAATACAATTTTTATTAAAGATTGGCGATCTTGTTGTTGCAAATACCTTGATGTTGAATTTAGGGCATATTTCTAGAATTTGAATGATACATTCTACATCAAATGAACATTATTTGGGGTTCTACAAGCAAGGACACATGGCCTTTTACCTTAGAAGTAGGGTTTAGAGCAAGGCAAGCAAGTATTGGTGTGGATATTCCACAAAAATTAGATATTGTCTTTCATGAAATAGAAGTGGATCAATCCTTTCCAAAAGTTCTTGGTTCTTGTGATTAGTGGGCAAGTTCTGATATTTCTCAGTATTCCAAAATACAAATAAGCAAGTAATCGAAACATTATATGTTTCAAGGGAGGTAGCAACTTCAATTAACAGGATATTGAAATTCAACATATATCCAAAAAGACATTAATAAAAGAAGCACAATCAAACAAATATGAGTTCTTTAGGACAAGCCCATCTACCATCACTCCCACCAACATCACACATAAGGAAGATCAATGTAGAGGGAAACTCAAAGAGGACCCTAGCCATCATGTAGCATAGTTCTAAACAAGGTGAGAGGCTGGTGGCTTTGACAATCTATATGGGGATGTTATCAAAATTCATTAGTTCGCAATAACATTGAAGGGAGCAACAATACTAAGCAATCTAAGATATGGAGTTGAATAATATGTTAAAAGAGGACTTTCCTTGAAGTTTGGGGTATATGCAAGCATATTAGGAGTAGACTAGCTTTCTAATGAGATGAAAACATCTTAGTTCTTGGAAAGCTTGAGGCCCAAATTCATATCTATTGTTGGAAGTCCTAGATGTTTTATAAGGATTTGATAACCTAGTGGATGTAGCTTTAGTAGTTGAAAAAAAACTTGGAGTATATAAATCCAAGAAGAGGAACAAGGAAAATCACAAAGATGATTCAAACTTTGATTCTAAATCCAAGTATGGACCTAGAAGTGATGATTTGAAACCAGATTTTGATTTTGATTCTGATTTTGAGGATCATGATGAAGAAGATACCAGCTCCAATAAAAAGAAAAGCTCTTTTCAGAAGAAAATGAAGTAGAAGCGAAAATTAGACAAGGATGATCAACTTCTAAACAAGTTGAAGTCTTTGGGACTAGGACTAATGGCACCAAAGGAGAAAACCATTTTACCATACTTGTGAAATGTCTAGTCATTTGACTTTCATTTGTTGGGCTAACCCTAATTTTAGAGATAGAACTCCACTTTAGGTTGCCTTACAAAAGCAAGAATAGGATTCAATTTGCCTTGCAAATAATGTCATTTTTGTCTAGTTAGGAAGATGACCTAATAGGCAGCAAATAGGAACTTATCAGAGACCTAACTGATAGCAACAAAATTCCATTAGACCTAGTCAATTCAGATGTGTTTATTGTGACAAGAGGGTCATATAGTTGACCCAAATTATGAAGTTTGGTGTCAATGTAGGAAAAAAGAGGAATTCCGATGATTTGATATTCTTGAAAAGAAACAAAATGGAGAGGACACCTATGGCTCAAGGGCAAGTATCCAGAGGCTAACTTAGTTTTGTGGAAATGGGGAAAAAATATGAATCAAAGGTTGAGAATTCAAAGCTTTTCAAGGCTTGTTTTTAGATATTTGAAGTTCAAAGCCATATCCATTGTGATTGTTTGAAGTTCAAGCTAAGTTGCTTCATGTGGCTCTAGAGGACATTGATCTAAAAGCTCCTACTCAAATATAAGAAGTTTATAGGGGTTCTACTTGATGGTGGATCTGGAGTTTACATACATCTAGATTCATACATCTAAGTTCGAGTGTTCTAAAATCAAATCCAACATTGTTCCAAGTCAAAATGACTAAGCAAGGAAGGTTACAACCTCAAATAATTGAAGATGAGTTTTAGGATATTAATTTGGTGAGAGAGGAGGATTTCAAGATGAGTTTTAGGATCTTATTTGGTGAGAGAGGAGGAACTAAAAATGGTCAGCATTGGTGCTCAAGTTCAAGGAGAGTTTAAGCCAAAAATGCAGAAGTTGTTATCAGAATATAAACGTATTTTTACTTGGGATTACTCAAATATGAAGGGAATAGATCCCAATTTTTATTGTCATCAATATAAGTTCAAGAAGCATATAGTTGTAGTAATTTGGAAAAGGTATAGGATGAATATGAATTGCACCAAGTTTGATGAATAAGAAATCGATTAGCTTCTACAGGTGGGATTCATCAAGTGAGTCAGTGTGGTCACATAGCTTTCAACTATCATGGTTGTGCTAAAGAAAAATGGGAAGATCATAGTTTATGTGAAATATAAGAAGTTGGATGCAACCACAATTACTAATTCTTTCCCATTGCTTCTATGTGATACCTCTTATGTTAGCTATAATTGCATTTGATTTGTAGTTTATGATAAAATGTTCTTTAGATCAACCCATGGATTGTGCTAGAGACCCACATATTGGAGCACCCACGGGGTGCCTCCCTCCCAATATCAACTAAGAGATTAGAAAAGAGAAATAATGGCATTTTCATATATGTAGATAGGATACCTCGCTACTTGAATGAATATTGGTGCTTGATTGCACTAGGACCCTCCTCCTTAGTGACCCTATTGAGGAGGAGAACTAATGTTAGGTTCAAGTGGGCAAGAGAACACACTTACAAAAACACACTATGTGAACATAGGTGTCCATGAAGTGATGCATCCAATGAGACTTGAACCCACATCATCACATTTATGAGTGCAATGGCTAATTAGTAGGCTATTTATTCCCTTTGGGGTTCTAACTTGAGTTTTCGCCTTGTTTGAGATGTTTAGACTGTTAAATTTGCACAAAATTATGTGGCTATAATGCGGGTATTTCTGATTTATTTAACCAAAGACCTAGTTAGATAAAATTAAATAATTAAAAAAGTATATAGATATAAAATATCAACACTTGTTTCATCGATCGGTTCCGTGGTCTAGTGGTCATGACACTGGACTCTGAATCCAGTAACCCGAGTTCGAGTCTCGGCGGGACCTATGTCTGACGCCGGCTGTCGGCTTAATGTTTCATACTCGTTCTTCTTAACAGGGTACAATTTTTATGTGAAAAGATGAATCGATAAGTTTTCTAAATCGTGCAAAATGGTGGCATTTGTTTTCGCCGTTTGTCCGTCTTTAACGATGGCGTGCAAATTGTCTGGAAGAAAGGACTAATCGATTAATTTCGTGCTCAATTTGGTCACATTCTCGAATTTGAACTCTTTGGAACTTACTCTTGAGCATTGTGTGTTAAAAGATGAATCCGTTATATGAAGTATGTACAACCTAACGATGCAAAATCAAGCTGCTATGGAGCTTTGCAGCTTCGCGATTAAGTATAGGCTTCCAGTTGTCCTCTTCGGACTTTGACATTCAAAATAGGCCAAATTAAAGATTTGGCAAATTGATGATGAGATAGCAATGCCAAGCAAGCAGGGTAGGGTGTAGCCACGGAAAGCAAGGCATGTCTCCCTTCCTACACCTTCATAGTCGCTGCACTTCTAATCACCCAATCCAGCCTCCACATCAAAAGATCATGTCTTATTAATGAGGGGAGAAGATTACAATTTACCACAGGCCACTCCTCCTTCCTCGACTCGACAATTGACTTGATCCAATCCAATCTAGTCTCTTAAAACCTACTCTTGGTTGAAGTACAATTATGTTGTAAATGCATGTTGTGTGCTTGGTAGCCCTCTATTTTTGAAGCTTTGTGCATTAGTTAGTAATCTTGAGAACGATTATCCAAAATAGTTAAGATTTAGCCTTGCCAAGAGTCAAACAAATGCTTGTTGAGACTCCACGAAAGATGCTCAAATGCTTATTGAGTCTCTATGAAAAATCACTTGGACCACGAATTGGTTATGCTCATTGAGACTCCATGAAACGGAACTCGCACCATGATTTGGTTTCGATGAGCAACCCTTTAAATGATTAATTTACTCATATGGAACGAGAAGAATAGGGGAGGTAAGGTAGTAGAACCAAGTCGCATCTGTGCTACTTAGTGATGCCTTTTAACAAAAATGCTAACAAGCTTGGAGACACAAACCATGTATCTCATGTTGAAAAACATAATTTTGAATAAAGTAGGAAAAATTTAACTTTGAATTAAACCTAATAGACATTAAAATTTCTACTTGTTATAACACCTCTTCTTCTCTAATCTTTACTATTCATTATTTAAAGGTTCACTTGGGTGATTCTTGAACTACCGAGCCTATGTGGCACAAGGAAAAGAGTTTTGGTATTTAAGAAATAAAGGGTTTTTTAAAAATGACAATTTAATAATGAAAAAGAAAAATACGAGTCTTTGAAAAGTTTGTATGTGGCTCTCACATACACACACTCACTCTCTCGTTAGAGAACAAAAGAAAGGTTAGGTGTGCAATAAATAAAAAGGGGTTTTCTTTTGAAAGGTGATATATATAAGGGAAGCAATGGTGGGATGGGAGATAGAAGCTATGGAGTGCAAGAGGGTTAAGAGAGAGAAGAATACAGGAGTGTTATGTGGGTACAAAATGAATGATACCCTTATTCTTATCTTCACTTATATATGACTATACAATGTGTATATATATAAGGGGTACCCTCCTAGGTATTGGCTAGTAGTCTTTACCCGAACAACCTCCCAATGAAAGGCCAATGTGCCTTTATGGAGGTATAAGAAGAAAGTGAAGATAATAACCAATGCCCATAAGCACTTTGTAGTGTGTAAAGCACTCAAAAGGTAAACTCTTCATGAGAAGATATGTAAGACGATCATCTATATGGATCTTCACAAACACAAAAAGCTTGCCCTCAAGCATTTCCCTAATGAAGTTATATTTTATCTCAATGTGTTTTGTCTTTGCATAAAAGACAAGCTTTTGTACCAAATTGAATGGCACTCAAAGGACTATCACAGTGCAATGTAGGCACCTCTTTGACAATATCCAAATATCCAACAATATGAGTAAGCCATATAGTTTTCTTGTAGGCCTCAGTGGCTACAACATACTTTTCCCCAAAGGTAGATAAAGTTGTACATGGCTGCAATTAGAGATCCAAGAGACTGCACCACGTTTGAAAGTGAAAACAAACCTAAGACCTCCTAGAGTCTACACTCCTAGCAAAATTAGGCATCTACATATCCAAGAATAAATGTATCATTTCTTTTGAAGAGTATGCATGTAGACCTAGTGCCATTCATAATGATAGTCTTAACTACCTCCCAATGCTTGTTGCCAAGGTTTGATATTTATGTACTAACCATTCCCACTAAGGCAATGTTTGGACATGTAGTAACCATGGCATACATTAAGCTACCAATTGCAAATGTATAAGGAATTTTCACTTTTTCAGCTGTTTGCCCATTTGACTAGGGGCTATTCTCTTGGCTAAATTTCAAACGGCAATAGAATAGTGATAACCTCCCCCCTCTCCATATTGAAATGCTCCAATACCTTTCTAATGTATTTCTTCTGAGACAAATAGAGTATCTTTTTGTCTCGATCTCACATAATGCACATACTAAGAATATTAGCATTTCCCAAGTTCTTCATGTCAAAGGTCTTATCCAACCTTTTCTTTAAAGCATTCATATCCATAACTAACTTCCTAGCAATCACCATGTTATACGTATAAAGAATCAAGATCATAAAGCTATTATCCTTAGCCTTCCTTGTGTATAGGCAAAAATCAACCTCAGTCCTAGTATATCCTTGAGATTGCGTAAAGGCATTGAACTTATGATACCATTTCCTAGTATCTTATTTCAAATCATATAACCTCTTATGCAAATTAGTCATCGACTACTCCTTGCCTTCCATAATGAACCCTTTAGGCTATTGTATGTAAATATCGTCATGCAAGTCCCCATGCAAGAAATAGGTTTTTATGTCCATTTAAACCAACTCCGTGTCCTCTCTAGTAACCAATGCAAGGACTGTATGAAAGGTAGTCATCTTGACTACTGCTGAGAATATCTCATCAAAGTCAATCCCTTTCTTATGGTTGAATCCTTTAGCCACCAATTTTTCCTTGTACTTGGGCAATGCATTAGATGGAGTTACCTTCAACTTGTAGATTCACTTGCATGGCAATGCATGTTGATCCTTAGGTAAAGGAACTAACTCCCAAGTAACATTCTTTTCCAAAGAATCCATCTCTAATGATTTCATATCCCTCTTCCACTTATGCTCGCTATTCTTAATCGTAGTATCTGTATAACAAGAAGACTCACTATAATTTGTGATCAAATTATACCTATTTGGTGGTCTTAAACCCTCACAGACCTACATAAAACTGACTCAATAGGATTATTTGCTTGTCCCACTTGTTTATCCTATAAGACATGAGGTTCTCCACCATCATGTGGCACTTCCACCTCAACATTAGCAAGTTGTTCAAGCCTTACATTATGCGGAATAGGTAATACAATCTACTTATGTACAACAACCTGCCCATCCTCTTAACAAACCACTCTACGAATCTCAACTACTTTGATAGTCTGATTCTGTATGTTATCTTCATTAAAGATAACATCATGGCTACGTACTACCCTTCTAGATTTAGGATCCACAAGTGATAGCCTATTTCACCTAACTCTCCATAGCTAAGCAAAATGATTTTATGGTGCACTAAAGTGGGAGCTCACGCTCAACCGCCAAGACCCACGAACCGCTTATTGTTTCAAGCGTTTCAAGTGAGCTCTATGGCTATCTCTCACCTAGCCGATGCGTCGTCGATCCTACAAGTGTAGTGAGCTTACCTTAATGCTGATATGACTAGCCTCGTCCCTCGCACACTTCGGTAGCTCCACGATCCTAGATGCTAGCTCAAGCATTCTCAAGCCTCCTGCATCTCCAAGCTCCATCCTCCATAGCCGCACGCGCGAGAAAAGAGAAGAGAAGAAGAGAAGAGGAGATGGTGAAGAGCTTCACCCTCTTGATCCCTCACTCTTACACACTCACTCCCTCACACTCTCACACTTCCTCTCTCAAGAGCACACACAAGCAAGAAGATGAGGAGGAGAGAAGAAGACGAAGACTCTTGTTGCCACACACTAAAAGAATGAGCTTTCATTCACTTTTTGAACTTTATATACAAGCCCTAAAATCCCATGGGCACCCATCCCTTTTTTACATGACCAGCCATTGTGGCAAGGTCCTTTTTCCATTTCCCTCTTCTAGCCTGTGCCTCTAGCCTACACCCATCTAATATTTTACAATTGGCACAGGAGGGAGCCTGGTGCTCTTTTACAAGAGTTTTCCGAGTTTTTTGAGGCGCCTTTTCATTTAAAGTTGCGCTTTTTGCCCCGGTTCATCTTTAGAGGCCGCCTACGTGTCTTTGCTCTTTTTTCATCTTTCTTTTGCTTTTTCCTTCATTTTTCTGCCATCTCGACTTGGGGTTAACATTACCCCCCTCCTAGACGAGTGCCAGTCCCATGGCACTTCGATATTAGGGTGGTGTAAGGGTGAGGGCCACATGTAAACTCAGGTGCTTGTGGAAGCTTAAGAATGATGTTTGTCGGAGCAGCTAACTGGATATCATGGGTTGACGAGGGCCTCCGAAGTTGGTGGCTTGGCGCTTTTGGGGTGCCTGAAGGAGAAGGTGAGATGCTCTACCTAAGGGAAGTGTCTACCTTATTGTGTGAGTGCAGTGTGCTCGTGCTAATGGAATGGGGAGGTGGGTCCAATCACATGCAAGCCTGGGTGATGTCCCACTCTTGAGGACCCCATTGGTGCAAAGGGAGGTGCGGTGCAAGTAGCTTAGGGTGACAGGTCTAACCATAGGCGAGTGTTACCTCCCTAGGTATGTCCTGCCCTTGATGGGCCTTAAGCGTGAAGTGGGGGAGTAAAAAGGGCTAGGAGGTTAGGAGAGGAGCCAGCCGATCGAAGCCACTGGGCATGCCTAACTTGAGAATCCCTAGGTGCAATGATCGTGCTTTAGTGGTGCTAAGTGGTTCTGCAAGTGAATTTTTCCATCCATTCAGTGTGGAATGGCGTTCGTGCTTTTCTTTTCACGCTGTTCTTTTCCTTGTCCTTACCTCGCTCTCCTCTTACTCTCTCTTTTTTTTTTTTGGTGGAATGAATGACAACCAGGCCTAATCCTCTTCATTTGAATGAGGGGGGGAAGGAGGGAGGATGGATTTGCGCAAAAATTGGTGGCTTTGCATGTACCCTTTCAAGTTCATGTGGACGTGGAGAGAGGTGGTGGAGAGGAAGGGGTGATTACACCTAGTAAATTGGTTGTCACTCATGTCCTCTAGGAGAGCTAGGCAAAAGGAGAGGAGTAAGCTAGCTCTCATCATCAAGCGTGCCATAGCACAGCTATCAATAGCATTGGGATCAAAAAATAGGGGGGGCAAGCCATTCTCCTGTGACGTTGGATCTTGCTTGAGTAATAGCTTAAGAAGCCTAAGGTAATTATACATAGTTATAAAAGTGGGGTTGGGATAGGAGGAGAATTCTGCGAGAAAGCGAGTCATGGAGTCGGTTAGGCTTCCTAAATAAAAAAGGAGGGCATTCTCGAAGGAGGTGGCATTGGAATTGTAGATGATGGGGAAGTCATGCTGTCCATAGAGGGTGGCGACAAAATCCACGCCTACCCTACGAGGATACGCCATGAATGTAGGGTCGTTCCTCTTGTAGGGTAGGGTGTTGTAAAATGCCATCCAGGCGAGCATGTTGATATTGCATATTCGCCTTCTCCAGAGGGGTTGGCAGTTGTAGCCCCTTACAGTGTGCGGTGCCTCGAACACTTTGTCTTGCCAAAACTCTGCTTCCTCCGTGCCCCATAGAGTGGGGGTCTTTGCCATGTCGTCCAGCCATTTTTGGCCCAGTCAGCTGCCAGCCACGATCACCTCCTCCATTACTTTGATTGACAGGACCCTTCTCACGCTGTTAGGCATAAGGAAGCTGAAAGAAAAAGGGTCCTTTTCGATTTCCTATCGTTCCCAGATCACCAGCTTTGCGTGGAATTGCGTTGGGAGATCATCGGGGCATGGTGGGAGGGATGTGAATGGCCACACAACTGACTAGCTTGGCCTGTAGCTACCTTTTGGCTTCTTCCACCAATTTTTTCCATCGCTCCTTGAGCGTGGCTTGTCTGTCCAGGTGCGGGTCGAGTGGTTGATGTTCCTGATCATGCGGCAAGGGGGGTTGTGGGATCACATCTTCTCTGAATCTGCCCATGTCGAATTCGAGTTCGGCTTCCTTCCCCTGTCAGTTTCCCTGTGGTGCTCTCTCTTCAAATCCTAGGGTGTCCACTTTCTGGGGGGGCTAGGCCGGCCAGCAGTAGGTATTTCCTTTGCTCTTCCAAGCTCAGTCTAACCTCCGCAGGTTGGGGTGGTATTTGCAGTCCTGCATGCAGGGCTATGTGATGAGGCGTTGTTTGATTGCTTGCTCTTTGGAGATCTCACTGCTGAGCAATTCAGCAGCGGAAGTAGCAGCTTTTGCGAACATGAATTCAAACGTTTCCCAAGAACAAGGCATCGTTTGAAGTTCGGTTGCGAAGGATTCGTCCAATAGGCCTAAACCCAGGCAATCGTAGCTCAGAGCTAGCGACACAAAAGTGGCGTCCATTCGCTTAATGCAATCCACCACGTCATCCCCTGTTTCTTCAGCTAAATCAGTTGCTAGTGTGAAAAAGGATTACATGGACCAATGATTGCAACGCGGTGTTCAACACCCTAAAGCAATGTTTGATTGAAGCACCCATCCTGCAACATCCCTCTCGTAAGAGGGTCTAAGGCCTGTAGGTGGTTGGGGTTTGGTAGGACTTGAGCCTTTGGCAACGAAAAGTTGCAGTTGTGAGTGTTCTTGAGCTTGCGATTGGGTCGCTGGGACTATGGCTAGGTTAGCAGCAGCCTCAAGTGATGGCCTGCTGCTTTCAAGATGGATTTGGGAAGTGGGATCGACTTTGGCAGGTGATGACTCTTGTGACAGTGGCTATCACTTGGATCGATAGGCTTGGGCGACTCTCTTGGGTTTACGCGTGGATGAACTTGATGGTTGCGGGTCAGGGAAGCTCTGCGGCTTGTGGTTTTGAGGTTTTACGATTTTTGGGATGATCAAGCTTTAGGCTGGCGTACGAGTGGTGCCTTTGGCCGTATGGGCCTTAGGTATCCATATCCAAGCATTGCCCTCATAGTAGCCTTGTGCGTGCAAGAGGGCTTTGGGAACCCATCTTTGACTGATTATGCATCTATTCCTGTAACTACGTCTGGGCCTCCTAGGTTTAGAGTTTCTGGTCTTATGAGGGTAGGAGCATCGACCCCTAGGCGGCTGTTGCGACTGTTTGGGCATCCATTGAAGGTGAGGCTGTTGGGCCTTAGCTTTGGTTGCTATGGGTTGCGGTTTATGAAATTCGAGGAGTAGCGGCCGCGCACTACCCCCCTCCTTAGACTTGACTACATATGTTTCTATCGGTGGCTTTGTGGCCCGGGATAAGGTCGCGCAGCCCTTGCTGAAAGCTGTAACAATACGAACGTTGCCTATTGCGAGGTGGATGTGCTGCGACTCGTAATCAACATTGCACTGAGCCTGCTTTTTGAAAATTTGCCCCAGTAGCGACTCCGTGCCCGCGTCTTTAATGTCTGGCAACACGTAAAAAATCAGTGGTACAGTCGCAGACTCGATAGAGACGGTGGCTCTGCACTTGCCCAGAAGTGCGTATGAGTGGGCCCCATATGGGCTTAATTTGGCAGTGGTGGGTTGAAGTCGTGGTTTGCCAAGTTGGGTCCAATGATTGTGAGTTAAGACATTGAAGTATGCTCCCTCGTCGATCAGTGCATTAAAAGTGCATGTTTGGTTGGTAGTGACCGTGATATGGAGGTATGCGGGCTCTATGGCTTCCTCATCCTCATCGTCAATTTCAGTGATTGTGGCTACTCGTACTTTGAGAGGCG
Source organism: Lygodium microphyllum (assembly GCF_053477565.2). Classification (NCBI taxonomy): domain Eukaryota; kingdom Viridiplantae; phylum Streptophyta; class Polypodiopsida; order Schizaeales; family Lygodiaceae; genus Lygodium; species Lygodium microphyllum. Next base: position 77,224,735 of record NC_141161.1, read on the forward strand.
GTTCCAACATCGGCGGCTCATGCAAAGGATGCGTAGGAGGGTAGTACTTCTTAACACGACTGCCATTGAAGAAGCCTATTCCTTCACCGTCTAGGGTCTCAAGTTCGACATTACCTGTTCGACTGATCGCACGAACTTTGACCTCTTGCATCGGGCTTTCTCACAAATCAGTGCATGGATGGCTAGAAAACGAGTCTCCAAGAGGCTATTCTCAGGCTAGGAATGAAGAATTCTAATGGTAGAATCGCTTATGTTCCATATGTCTGCCTGAAGGGGGTTTGACTGACAGCCATTTTATAAGCTGTGCCGTAAGCCCACAAAGCTGCCATCAGCTTGTTGTCCCAGTCGTTGCATGAAGCAAAGACAACCTTGGTTAGGACATTGACAAGAATCTTATTCATTGATTCAGCCTGGCCGTTTGCCTGAGGGTAGTATGGCGAGGATTTGCGATGGATAATAAGGAAGGTGGATAGGAGATGCGTGATCACTTCATTGATGAAGTGCATGCCTTGATCACTGACCAGTTCGATGGGGCAGCCAAATCGTGAAATCACTTGCTTCCATAAGAACTTAGCAGTCGTTCTAGCGTCATTTTTTTGTGTTACTCTCACTTCTGCCCATTTCGTGAGGTAGTCTGTGGCCACAATGATGTACTTGGCCTGCAAATACTGTGCCGCAGGACTGATGGGTCCAATGAAGTCAATTTTCCATTTTTTGAAGGGTTGTCAAGCAATAACTGGGGTTAATTCCATTTGATCCTTGCGAATCGGAACCTTCGTCCGCTCTGGCACTCATCACAGTGCTTGACAAATCATGCTGCGTCGTAGAAAAGTGTGGGCCACCACAGTTGAGACTGTAGCACCTTTCGTACTGTCGTATCCCCACTAAAGTGCCCTCTAGCAATGCTGATGTGTACCTCTGAGAGCACATCGTGCATCTCATGCTCGCAAACACATCTACGCAACAATCCATCGTGCCCCAGCCTATAGAGTTGGCCTGCAATTAGTTGACAGGGCTGGATCTTAAGGATTAATCACCTAGGCCATGATTTTTCTATCGGTCGGTCAGGCAGTCAGTACTCAAGCACTTGGACTATGCCATCTGCCCAATATGGCATTAGATCAGCCTTAAATAGATCTCTCTCGCTGGAAAGGTTAAATAGATGGGCGTCGGGTAATTCATCAACAATACCTTGTCCAGCGGCTTCTCCGGTGGGAATGCGTGACATGTGATCAGCCATGTAATGTTGTTTCCCTTCCGTACCACCACGAAGAAGTCAAACTCTAAAAGCAGAAGGAGCCATCAAGCTATGCGTCCTGTAGCGCAAGGTTTGTTTACTAGATAGAGCAAGGCTTGATGGTCCACGAAGAAGGTAAAGGGCGTGGCCAAAAGATAATGCCAGAATTTCTTCACAGTGAATACCATGGCTAATCCCTCTCTTTCCGTCTCATCGAGTAGTTCATTTCCGTCTCAGTGAGTTGTCTACTAGCAAAGCTCACTGGATAGTCTAAATTGTGTTCACCAAGTTAGCACAACATTGCTCCCACGGCAAACTTAGAAGCATCGATATGCACGTGGAAAGTAATGGTCCAATCTGGGGCTCGTAGGATTGGTGCTGTGGTTAGAGCCTTCTTCAACTCTTCGTATGCCCATTGGCATACTTCGGTCCATTCAAAGACAATAAGTAGCTTGTACAAGGGTCTGGCGATCAAAGCATAATTCAATACAAACCGCTGATAGTATCCAGTATGGCCTAGGAAGCATTGAACTCCCTTATAGTTGTTTGGGGGTGGAAGGTCAACAATAACCCTGACCTTCGAGAAGTCAGTGGCAATGCCGTTCTTCGATACCACATGCCCTAGGATGCATCCATGCTTCACCCAAAACTGGCACTTTAAGGGGTTCAAGGAGAGACGATATAAACGACATCGCTCGAAGACTGCTCGGAGTTTGTCTAGGTGTTCGATCCAGGTCGAGTGGACACAGAGGTCGTTGACAAAGACTTCTAACTCCTTGTGAAGCATGTCCTTAAAGATGGTGCACATGAGGTGTTGGAAAGTGGCAGGGGCATTAGTCAACCCCAAGGGCATGACTATGTAAGCAAAGACACCCCACTCATGGCGAAGGCAGTCTTATGCCTCTCCACAGGATGCACTTGCACCTGGTTGTACCTTGAGAAGCCATCCAGAAAACTGTAGGCTTCCTTGCTTGCCACTCTCTCAAGCATGTGCTCGGTGTACAGCAATGGATAGTTGTCCCTCTTGGTAGCAATGTTCACCTTCTTATAATTGACGCACACTCGGATTTTTCCATTCTTCTTCAATTTCGTAAATGAATCCCGCTCTCGTCAGCTTATCAATCTCTTCTTTGACAGCATGAGTGTGTTTTGAATTCATAGGGTATGGTCATTGCTTAACCGGCGTTGCATCTGGCGTCATGGGTATATTGTGAGTCACGACACTCGGATCTACCCCCTTAAGCTCTTCTAAGGACAAGGTGAACATGTCTATTTACTCTCACAAGAGAGCGACAATACTCGTTTCTTCTTCATCAGTCAAGCCATCGGCAATGAAGACTGGTCGGGGTGTTTCCCCTTCCTGGGCTAGGTCCACCTCCTTGACCTGGGCTGGTCCCTCGATTGGTTCGCTCGTCTGCGCTTGACATTTGGCACCTAACAGAACTACTACCCTATCCCCTTTTTTGAATTTTGTAAATCGTTTAGAGAGGTCCTGTGGTTTTCGTTGTTCTTCCGTTCATGTATCCCTGGGTTGTTTTGCCTTTTCCTGCCTTAATTGTCTGCGCCTTAGGTGGATGGGTAGGTCCCCCTTGGTGCATTTGGTTGTGGGCGGCCTAGGGATTTCTGGATCACTATCCGAACTAACCTCCGATTCAGAGTCAAACCCTCCGTCTTCGCTAGAAGAGGTGGTCTCCCCTGGTGGGCACAGTTCAGATGGTAACTCAGTCCTAAGTACTGATGTCCTTCCTAGCTGGGATAGGCCTTCTTGCTCAAGGTCTATGGCTCCTACATGTTCCAACCATGTGCGATCACATTCCATGCGCATGACTCCTCGCTCCATCCTGAAGATACTCTTTTTCTGCGGCTTGGAGTCTGCTCGTATTTGCTCTATTTCTTGTCCTTCAATGTCGTATTCCACGGTATCTACCTCACCCTCACTTTCATCACTGAAGGATTGGCAGTCTTCGTATTCGTCGTTAGAATCCTCTTCATCAGACTACTCGTCGTCTCCTAGGGCTTGGTATATCTCTTGTCTTTGGTCAGGAACTAGGGCCCAGTTATACATGAGGTTTAAGTCATGCACTCTGGTCCATTGCCACTTGGATTCATCTAAGAGATCCTGGAGTGGTTTGAAATTTGTAGCTAGATTGCCAGCTAGATTGTCTATTAGGTATTCCAGTATCCCCTGGAGTTCCCTTTTGTTGGTCGGGACTTGGAAGTTGCAGGGCTTCGGTTTTCCATGAAGGCTTCCTACCATCATGCAGACTGGTACGGAGGGTGTGTCGTTAGCCTTGCCGATTGTTTTGATGGCTTGCTCATACGCCTCATGATCTGAGAACAGCAGGTCGATTGTAGGGAGGACGTGCATCCAATCCTGCTCATCCTCTGGGCATGGAATATACTTGGTCAAGGGCCCATAGGACTTCTTGACCTGAGCATTACCCTTGAGCATAGCAGAGATGGCATCTAAGTCGACTGGTGAGGTCTTCCAGGTGTCCATCTCTACTCTCACGGCGTTCGTCCTATTGCCAAGGATGATCAAGCCGTTACCCCAATCTTCGATGACTCTAGCATTGCCCATCCATGGTTGGCCTAATAGGATGTCGTAGTCCACTCCCTTCATGAAAATAAAGTCAACGGAGAACTGGACACCTGCGATCTTCATTGGCCAATTCTTAAGCACCCCGAATGGCTTGACTCTCATACCGTTTGCTAGTGTGACATTAAACCTACCAGTCTCAATAGGTGGGTTTCCCCAAGTTTGAAGCACTGTGTGGCTAAGCACACTAACCCCAACTCCCGTGTCTACGATTCCCTTTCTCATTGTGTCACCTAGGGCTACAACCGGTAAGACCGCATGCATCTCCGAACCTTCCCAGAAGGCATTGACGTGTAAGGATTTAGGCATAGAGTGTAGCGTCAAACTCGGTATTTGCGTCTCTGTGTTATGGTCATGAGAGTCTACCGTGACCTACTCTCGTGACCCTTCAACCCAATGCTTAAGATCTTGCCATAGGGTGGGATGCTGCCTAAGTAGATCTCCCAGGCTAAGTCTTACAGGGGTAGTCACCAACATGGTTAGGAGATCGTCGGGTGCTCGTCTCTCTCCTAACCTGGATTGTCCTGGCCAATGGTCGTGACTAATCTGCGGCCCTATAGCATCTTGTAGAGCCATTATTCCCCATATGAACAATCTTATAATAAGGACCATCCCATTTGGGTTCTAACTTGCAAAGAAATAACTCATGACATGCATCATAATATAAAACTACCTGACCCTTCACAATTTTATATCTTTTAGCATGAAGTTCATGAAGCACTTTCCTCCTCTTCTTCCCTATCTCTTGATGTAACAAAGCCTGCAATCAAATCTCATCAAGATATGCTAGGGAAGTCAACCTTTCCTACAATGATTCTTCCTCACCCAATGAATGGTCCATTGCAAACCTCATAGTAGCTAACTCAATTTCCAAGGGCAAGACACACTCTTCCCCATATACAAGCCTAAATGGGGTGTGGCATGTTGCTCTCTTGAATGTTATATTATAAGCCCAAACAACTACATGAAGTTTCTTGTCCCAATCTTGCTTTCCCTCAGATACAGTTTTAGATAAAATCCCCACAAGCTACTTGTTGGTACTCTCTACTTACCCATTCGCTTGTGGATTATATGGGGTGGTCTTATTGTGCTTAGTTTTCAAAGCTTCAATCAAGGCTTCTATAACCTTGTTCAAAAAATGTGTCCCACAATCAAATACTAGTTCTTTAGGTGGATGGAAACGGCAAACTATTTGTTCCATAATGAAACTAGTTGTTTCCTTAGCATTCTCCTTCATAGTAGCTCGAGCTTCAAATGATTTTGTAAAATAATCCATCACCACAATTATATAATGCTTCCACGTAGTAGATGAAGGATGCACAAGTACAATGAAATCAATAACCCACTCCTCAAAGGGCAAAGTCACAAGAATAGGATTAAGCGGCCACTTATGGTTTTTCCTAACATCATATCTTTAACAAACATCACAACACTTAACATATGCAAAAACATCCTGGAAAATCATCAGCCCACCAATAGCCAGCATGTAAAGCTTTCTGGGCAGTAAATTGTTTAGCAAAATGACATTCACATGGTGAATCATGAAATTCCTCTAAAACAAAGAGTACCTCATTAAGCATCACACAACAACAATAAATCTTATCCACACCTTTCTTATATAAAACACCCACTATTATTGAAAAGTGAAGTACTTGCTAGTTAATCTTTCTCTTCTCGAATTTAGAAAGAGTGTTGGGGGTAAAGGCGCCTTCGCCTAGCCACCCATGTATTACTACACTAACAGTTACCACCACTGCACACTGCAGGTGGTGGGTGCCCATTACCGTCACTTTATTATTTATTCTTTTAGTGACACTTTGAATAAAGGAAGGCCCGGTCACACATTGTGACTGTTGGAGTTCCCATTTCTTGTCTCTCTCTTTCTTACTCTTGCTCTCCTGCCATAGCTCTCGAGTGCAAGCTTTGATCCTTCTCACCTTTCAACTGGTATTAGAGCTCGGCTTCTCGACTCTTGAGCTTGGATCGTGGCATTCTCAGGTTTCCATCGACTCCCCAGTCGCATTGGGTCTCCTTCCTAGTAGCCATATCCGACTCCTTTGAGCTCCCGTCACTCCCCGGCTTCCCAAGCACCTTCCCGACCCCTTTGGGCATCCTCAAGGCATTCACACAGAGGTATTGCTTCACTCTTTACCGGATTTACCTCAGTTTTTAGATCTGTAAGAACACAGGGCAGCCATTACACTCCCAGCTCTCATTTCATATGTGGGATGCTCTCCCCTTGCTGGAGCTTGTCTGAGGCCTTCCTTGGCTTTAACCGGACCCCTCTGAAGCTTGGCCACCATTTTTTGCAGCCCCAGGACTAGCATTTATAGTTCACGCAATCATGCAACCCTCCTATATATGTCTTCAGCATTGACAGTCACAATAGCAGCTCTCCCCTGTCGAGATATCGAGCTCCACTCGTGATATGCCAGGGTGACCATTGTGTATTTATGTCACTGACTCGTTAGTTGCAGACGCGGTTGGTACACCGCCCATGAATAATAGCTACATGATAGCTATCCTTATCTACTCTAGTTCGTGGCTCAGTTAGTATGCCACCTTAGTTAGTTGAGTTTGGTTTGAGACCCATATATATGGTTCTTCTATTTCTTTGTACTAGAGTTCTTTTGGCTTACACAACTAAGAAGAGGAAAACTGTTTTCAGCCTCCACCTTTGTGTGTATTCCCCCATTGTGCAAGCAAGAAAGCTACAAGTGAGACTCCTTCCTTCTCTCCCACAATCTTGACATGGTATCAGAGCCATGTTCGTGGTAAGGAGCTCAAGAAAGCAAGCCAAGCTCACGGTGTTCTGGTAAGAGGAGCAGTGTTGCTTTCATTTTCTATTTTGGGAGCAGATCTCTGTAGGTAGCACAGCCGAAAATTGCAAGAGTGCATTGTCTCAGGTTGAGACGCCCTTCGCGGTGAAGCAAGAGGGTAGTATATGCTGCGGGAAAGTGCTATAGCCCTCGGCGACCTTGTTTTTTTTATTTGAGGCCATTTGGGGGCCTGTCTTGGAGGCGGAAGTTTTCTGCACGCACTCAGGAAAAGGCCCAGTTTTATGCTGTACAGCTACTGTTCTACAGATCGGTGAAAAGTTACTGTAGAAATTGCATCGTTTGCTTGTGCGCAGAGACATTGGGAGTTACAGAATCATCCATGTTGCCTGTTGATGCAAAATCGTCACTAGGAAGTGACTGTGTGGTCAAATACCACTTTCGTCAGTTTTGCAGATTTGCCTTTGTGAGGCTGAAGCTGTGTTCTTTGCAGTGACAGAATTTTTTGCAGTGTTCTGTAATGGCGTCTGATTCTCTCTCACAGATTGTCACTGAAAAGCTTGACAAGAACAACTTCCAAGCATGGAAGTTTAGAATGACGAATTTCCTTATGGGAAAAGGATATTGGGAATTTATTGCAGGAAATGAAGAAGAACCAGTTCTTCCTGATGTTCCCAATCAACAGCAAATGCAAGCATTTAAAGCATGGCATGAGAGAGCCAGGAAAGTTATGTACTGGCTGTCTATCAGCATTTCAGACTCTATGATTGTGCATATTCAAGATGCAAGTACGCCAAAGGAAGCATGGGATACTTTGTCAAAAATGTATAGCACAAATACGCAAGCCAGGAAAATGCAGCTCAAGCAAGAGTTGCACAATGTGCAAAGAGAAAGTATGAGCATCAATGACTACCACATGAAGGTGAAGAAGATTGCAGATGCACTTGCTTCCATTGGGTCTCCAGTGGAAGATCATGATTTAGTCTCAGTGACCTTGAATGGTCTAGGAAAGGATTATGCACAGTTCCGAACATCCATTTCCGTCCGTGAAAGATTTCCTGATTTTGAGGAGTTGATTGCTCTTTTAATTTCTGAGGAGCAGAGAAATGGAGGTGCATCTTCTTCAAGAGGAACTTCAAAAGAAGCTGTCTTCTACTCAAATGCTGGAAGAGGTAGAGGCAGAGGTAGAGGAGGCCGATATGGAGGCCGTGTAGAAATCAGAATATGCAGCAAACTCAAGAAAACCAGTCCTATGGAGGAGGACGTAGTAACTCTAGAGGCAGGGGGAGCCAAAGAGGTCGTGGTGGATGGCAAAGAGGCCAAAATGCAAACAGTAATGTTGAATGCTACTACTGTGGTAAAATGGGTCATATGGCTAAAGACTGCTATAAAAAGCAAAATAACATCATGAATGGAAAACTGCAACAAGGGAATTATGCATCTTCTAGTAGACAGGGTGATGACAGAAATGAGCATTTGTTTATGGTGCAGCACATGAACAATTCTGTGACAAGTGCAGAAGAAAGCAATGATGTATGGTATGTTGACTCAGGTGCATCAAACCACATGACAGGTCATGCAGAATGGATGGAGGATGCAAGGAAAATGGAAAAACCAGGATTTGTGGAGACTGGTGATGATACTGCACATCCTATTGTGCAGATTGGAAAATTTCCTTTGTCTTTGCAGGATGGGAAAAAGAAATACCTATCCGATGTATTTCATGTCCCGAATATCACCAAGAATCTGGTTTCTGTTGGTCAAATGGTTGAGCAGGGCTTGCAGGTCAGATTTAATCCTCATGGATGCTTTGTTGAGAATATGAAAAATAAAGGTCGCTTGATAGCAAAAGGAAAGAAGAAGGACAGAATGTTTACATTGGATGCAGACATGTCTGAATTGAGTGCAGCAATGTTTGCACATGGGACCGGTGTAGTTGCAGATATTGATATCTGGCATAAACGCATTGGTGATGTTAATGTACAGCGACTTAAATCAATGCAAGCCCAAAATATTATTGCAGGATTGCCCAAATTCAAGGTTGCAGAAATGCATAAGGTATGTGAAGCCTGTCAATTTGGAAAACAGGCAAGGAAACCATTTCCTAGACATGTTCAAGAGAGTGAGAAGCCATTGGAATTAATCCACTCTGATGTGTGGACTACTAAAGCTGCATCTCTTGGAGGCTGTCATTATTTTGTCACTTTTATTGATGACTATAGCAGAAAAATTTGGGTGTATTTTATGAAAAAGAAAAGTGAAGTTTTTGGGCATTTCAAAACTCTTAAAGCTATGGTTGAAAAAGAAACAAGCCTGCAGATAAAATGCCTAAGGTCAAATGGAGGGGGAGAGTACCTCTCAAATGAGTTTGCAAGGTTCCTGCAGGAGCATGGCATAAAGCAGCAATATTCATGCAGTCATACCCCACAACAAAATGAAATTGCAGAAAGAAAAAACAGGCATATTGGAGAGGTATCTCGTGCCATGCTCAATGAAAAAGACTTGCCAGATTTTTATTGGGCTGAAGCAGTTGCTACAGCAGTCTACATAATGAACAGGACTCCCACTGCAGCAATACATGGAATGACTCCAGAGGAGAGGTATACTGGTAGGAAACCAGATATTTCTCATTTGAAAATTTTTGGTTGCATTGCCTATGTACATGTGCCAGATGAGTTGAGATCCAAGTTGGATCCAAAAGCTGAGAAGTGCATCTTTATTGGTTACTCTCTGCAAGCAAAAAGGGTATAGATGCTATAACCCTTCTACTCGTAAGTTTACAGTGAGCAGAGATGTTGTTTTTTATGAGATGAGCAGTTGGTATAAACCAGTAAATGTGATTGATGATGTAGATGCACAAAATGGTAATGCTGCACAGAATTCACAGCAGCAGTCACAAAATATTAGTGGACCTGGAGCCTTCTCTAGCAGTGGTTCACATTCTTCGCCATGGACAGGCAGATTGAGATTAGGAGAATCTTCTCAAAGCAATGCAGATAGTGGTATGCAGGTATCACGAAAAGGAAAAGAGAAGGTTGATCAGCCCATGTTTGATGTGAATGCAGGTCACTCTTATGTGGATGGTGAATCCAGTGGCTCAGAACAGAGCATTGATGATGAGTTGGGTATTCCTTCTATTGTTATACCTGGAGTAAGGAAGACCAGGGATGTTTTGAGAGCACCTGGGAGTGAACCTACTTTGCGCAAGTCTATGAGAGCTAGGGATCCTGTGGATAGGCTGAAATATGATGGATTTACAGCCATTCACTATGCATATATGGTTAAAGTGATACAGGAACCAGAACCCACTTCTTTTGAGGAAGCCATGGGAAAAGAAAAATGGGAGAAAGCCATGGATGAAGAAATGGATGCCTTGGAAGCAAATGCTACATGGGAATTGGTACCTTTGCCTAAAGGTAAAAATGCAATTGGCTGTAAGTGGATTTATAAAGTGAAGCACAATGCAGATGGTTCTGTGAACAGATACAAGGCAAGATTAGTAGTCAAGGGGTATGCACAAACATATGGCATTGACTATGAAGAAACATTCAGCCCGGTTGCAAGGATGGCTAAGAGCAGTCATTGCTATGGCTGCATCAAAGGGATGGTCTTTACATCAGATGGATGTAAAGAATGCCTTCTTGCATGGTGATTTGCAAGAAGATGTCTATATGGAGCAGCCACCAGGTTATGTGCATGCTGTTCATCCTGAGTTTGTTTGCAGATTGAAGAAAGCCTTGTATGGCTTGAAGCAAGCACCTAGAGTATGGTCTGGCAAGATAGGACAATATCTTGTCACTATTGGCTTTCAGATTTCCAAGGCAGATTTCTCACTTTATGTGAGAAAAACAGAGAAATGTATCATGCTACTTGTCATTTATGTTGATGATTTGATTGTGACAAGTGACAGTGGTGAAGATATCCTTCATGTGAAAATGCTATTGAATCAGAAGTTTGAAATGAAGGATTTGGGAGAGCTGCGTTATTTCTTGGGCATTGAGGTGATTAGATCACCAAGTGGGATACAGCTCTTGCAGAGACAGTATGGATTGGACATGCTGTCCAAATATGGGATGATAGGTTGTAAGCCTATTTCAGTTCCTTTGGAGCAGAATGTGAAGCTGAGCACAGATGCAGGTGAGCTTCTAGAAGACCCTACTATGTACAGACACATAGTAGGAAGTTTGATTTATATGACTATTACCAGGCCAGATTTGAGCTATGCTGTTGGATTGGTAAGTCAGTTTATGCAGGCTCCAAGGAAACCACATTTGGATGCGGCTAGACGCATACTCAGGTATGTGAAGTCCACATTGCAGTATGGACTATTTTATGAGACTGGGGTTCACATACAATTGCATGGATACACTGATGCTGATTGGGCTGGTAGTATTTCTGATAGATGATCTACCAGTGGATATGTGTTCTCTTTTGGGAGTGCTGCAGTCACTTGGAGCAGCAAGAAACAGCCTACAGTTGCCTTGCCGAGCACAGAGGCTGAGTACAGGGGTGCAGCAATGGCTGCATGTGAGGTAGCTTGGTTGCATAAGCTACTTTATGATATGCATCAGTCTACAGATGGGCCAGTTGTCATTTATTGTGACAACATGAGTAGTATACACTTGGCAAATAACCCAGTCTATCATGCTAGAACAAAGCACATTGAGGTGCATTATCACTATGTGCGAGAGAGGGTTTTACTAGGTCTTATTGATCTAGTTTATGTCAGCACAGAGGATCAGGTAGCTGACATATTCACGAAGGCATTGGGCGCAGAGAAGCTGCGCAAGTTCAGAGACCTGCTTGGTGTGCAGGAATTGGGATTGAGCTCGAGGGGGAGTGTTGAGATATCGAGTTCCACTCGTGATATGCCAGGGTGACCGTTGTGTATTTATGTCACCGACTTGTCAGTTGCAGACGTGGTTGGTACACCGCCCATGAATAATAGCTACATGATAGCTATCCTTATCTACTCTAGTTCGTGGCTCAGTTAGTATGCCACCTTAGTTAGTTGAGTTTGGTTTGAGACCCATATATAGGGTTCTTCTATTTCTTTGTACTAGAGTTCTTTTGGCTTACACAACTAAGAAGAGGAAAACTGTTTTCAGCCTCCACCTTTGTGTGTATTCCCCCATTGTGCAAGCAAGAAAGCTACAAGTGAGACTCCTTCCTTCTCTCCCACAATCTTGACATCCCCCTCCTTTGGCACTTGATTTTAGCTCATTTGGAGCCCTCGTGCACTTGGCATTGAGCATTGACACTTGCATTTGACTTGGGTGATGTTTTGGGTCTAATTTGCACAGTCCCAAGACTATTTACAGTAGCTCATAGACATTACACAGCAGTGTTACACGTACATTTGATGCTACAGCTTGTTTGGCATTGTTATTTGATGCCCAGTTGGTCCCGTTTGATGCCCAGATGTTAGGGGAATGTATGCCTATTGTTTGGCAACCATTTGGAGCTGATTTTGGTGCTGAAATTCTCAGTTTTGAACAATAAATCACGGCTGTACACAGTTGAGCTGAAGTCATTTTACTCATGTATACTTATGCCTATGCTTTTCGGGCTATGTTTTGGGCATATATGGTGATGTATTGACACTTGGGGCTTGATATAGAGCTTGGTTTTGATTCGGGATCATTGGTTGAGCTTGAGCTTTCTTTGCAAAGCATTTGGATGCTCCCTCTTGGATGTATTTATGGCATGTATGTTACTTATGTCTGACCGGTCTTGACATGCTTAGCCTATGCCATTCCTACATGCTAGTTACATTGTTTGGAGCCTATTGCTACTGGAGCTCGATCTTGGCTTGACCTTGGATTCCCGGAGCTTACTTGAGCTATTTATTGGCTTGCCAGAGTTGTATCTTGGGATGTACTTGATGTCTTACATGCTTATGGATGCTACATATGAATGCTCTATCGCCTACATGTCCTGGATGTACCATTGATGCTTGATCTTGGACGCTTGTCACTGGTGCTTATACATGATTTGTTCGAGCTTTGTTGCTTGATATTTATGGCTTTTGTGCCAGTGGGAGCGTCTTTGGATACTTGACAGCCATTGAGTAGGCCGTCTATGCTCTTTGAGCTTTTGAGACTATTTGGAATCTTTTACCCTTCAGGATGATGCATGGTTCATATGTCTTGGTTCCTCTGATGCTTATGAGTTGACTCTTTGCTTTGGGTTCCTCTCTTTGTGAGCTGATACCTACTTGTGTCAAGTCTTGGTAGTGGCATGAACACTTTGCCCCGTTGACTGGGGGTGTGCCTACTCACTAGCAGATGTTTGTATGACATGTTTGGGTGTTGGATTCATGCTTATCGACTGTCATATACCTAGTTATGCCCACATGATGCTGGCTTTGGTCTTGGCAGTATCTGATTGACCTGGGATCCGATTTTGGCACTGTTAGCTCTCATTTACTGAAATCTGTAATTTATTACAACAAGCATATATGTATGGACTGACATGGATTTTTCATGCTGAAATATTTAGAAATGATATACTTTCACTAGTACTTGGTGGGCAGCAGCTTTGGTTACACTTTTCTCGCCATTTTCTCTAGATTTTGGTGATTTTTTGGTCATTTTCTGCAGTAAATAGCAAGCATTTTTGAACTGTCTACAGTTTTCAAGCTTGCATTATGGCGAGTTTGTCTACTGAACATGCTATTTTCAACATCACTAACCTTGATGGTACGAATTACTCTTATTGGAAGAGCCAGATATGGCAAGTGTTGGTGCAAAAATCACAAATCAAACCTTTGAGGTTGAGCAAGCATCCGCCTGCAACTATGCTAGATGAGGAATGGCTTGAGCTTGATGAGTTATGCAAGTCCACTATTGTATTATCTCCCACAGAACAGATTCATTACAATGTATTTGAGGAAGAATAGAGTGCATGGCAGTTGTGGGATAAAATCAAGAATCTCTATGACAAGAAAAGTCCATCGAGTCAGATGTATTGGCTGAAGCAGCTTATGGATCTGCGCGCATGAAGGAGAATGTGACCATGTTTGCTCACTTGAGCCAGTTCCATGCTATACTCAAGAACTTGACTTCGTAGGACATCACTTTTGCAAAGGATGTCACTCCTCTTTTCTCGCTTGGTACTCTTAATGAGTCATGGGATGTATTCCACACCGCATTATGTGCCTCTACTGCTACCTTGAAATTATCTGATGTTAAGAGTGCTCTTCTGTAGGAAGAGGTTAACCGTAAGAATTTGGATGCCTCTCATATGTCGCATGCTATGACAGTTAGAGGCAGGAATGATGGATATGGAAAGCATGGCAGTGGCAGTGGCAGTGGCCGTGGACGAGATTCTCAGAAATTTCAATCCAAGTCTCGTGGAAAGTCACGTAGTAAATCCCATGGCAGGATTGCAGATGTTACTTGTCACCATTGTGGGAAAAAGGGCCATATTAGGCCACAATGCCATGAACTGCGTAATGAAAGGCACAAAGATAAGGGGAAAGACAAAGTGCAGGATAAGTCTTCTGATCGCAGCATAGTGCCTGCAAAGTCTAGTGTTAAAATTGAAGAGATCAATGTTATGCAGCCTGAGAATGTTGATGATGATGATGATGATTATATCCTTGCAACTTCTTCTAGTGCTTCGCAGATGATAGAGATACACTCTATGTATGCACAGTGTTGGCTCTTGGACTCAGGTGCGTCCTTTCATGTGACACCTTGCCGAGAGTGGTTTCATTCATACCGTACTGTTTCGGCCTCTAAGCGCTTGGGAAATGATAGCTCTCTTGATATTGTGGGCATTGGTGCTGTTAGGCTGCAGTTTCCTTCTGGCAACAGTTTTGTTATGCAGGATGTACGTCATATATCTGCTTTGACACACAGTCTCATGTCAACTGGACAGCTTGATGACGCAGGTTATTATGTATCTTTTGGAGACTCTGCATGGAAGATCACTCGTGGCAGACTTGTGATTGTGAGAGGTGCCAAGGCTGGCAACCTCTATTCCTTGATTATATCAGTTTCTTCTCTTGATCATGTTTTGTATGTGGGTTCTATCCCACATGTATCTCTTTGGCATGCCCGTTTGGGCCATATGTCTTTGAAGGGAATGAAAATGCTTTCTAGTTTGCAGTACTTACCGCCCCTTGATTATGCATGTTTTGATTCATGTGACCATTGTCTTTATGGCAGGCAGACTAGGTCTACGCATAAGAAGTCTGGTAGGCCACACATGAGTGAGCCCTTGGCATTGGTACATTCGGATGTTTGTGGGCCCATGCCTTGTCAGTCTATGGGTGGTGCAAAGTATTTTGTTACTTTCATAGATGATTTTTCACGAAAATTTTTGGCTTATCCCATTAAGTTGAAATCCGATGTCTTGGCTATGTTTCAAAGGTGGCTTGCATTGGTTGAGAACCAGTCTGGGTATAGACTAAAATGCCTAAGGACAAATAATGGGGGTGAGTATATCTCACGTGATTTTGAGCAGTAATGTGATGAGAGGGGTATTAAGTGTCAATTGACCACCCCCTACACCGCCCCCCAGAATGGTTTGGCTGAGTGGATGAATAGAACCATCCAGGAGGTGTACGTAATATGCTTAGCCATGCATGCCTATCACAAAGCTTTTGGGCTGAGGCAGTTATTATAACTATGCATGTCATAAATAGATCACCTTCTAGTGGTTTGGAATTCCACGTTTCCGAGGAGGTAAGGACTGGAAAACCTCCCTCTTATGCACATCTCCGTATCTTGGGATGTGAGGCATTTTGCCATGTGCCCAGGGACAAAAGAAGTAAGATGGATCCTTAGAGTGTCAGATGCATTTTCCTTGGTTATGGGGATGTAGGCAAGATGGGTTACCGTCTCTAGGATCTGCAGGTGCGGAAAGTCATCTGTAGTCATAATGTAGTCTTCCATGAAGACAAGATGCATATGCAGCCTGAGAAAGTTGCTAAGATCCATAGGGTCATATTTCAGGAGGAGCCGAGAGCTCCCGCACAGCCAGTTGGATAGCCTACAACTGCAGCAGATGCTCATGGTCAGGGCATTGGATAGGCAGCTGGGCAGGCAGCAAAGCCTGCCGTGAGATGGTCTACTAGAGACAGACATCCACCTGATAGATTTCAGCCCTCGATGCATTATGTCTTGGTTACAGATGCAGGAGAGCCTTTCACTTATGATGAGGCTATGCACAGGGGTGACAGTCACTCCTGGGAGAGGGCTATGCAGTTTGAGATAGACTCCTTGCATAAGAATGACACTTGGGATTTGGTTTCCTTGCCTAAGGGCAAGAAGGCTTTGCCATGCAAGTGGGTATACAAGCTGAAAAGTACCCCTGGACACCCCAAGCCGGCATACAAGGCTAGATTGGTAGCAAAGGGTTTTAAGCAGGAGCATGGTGTGGACTTTGATGAAGTCTTTTCTCCTGTGGTTAAGATGACCACCTTGTGCTTAGTCTTGGCTTTAGTTGCCCAGCTTGACTTGGATTTATACCAGATGGATGTCAAGACGGCTTTCTTACATGAGGACTTGCATGATGAGATTTATATGGAGTAGCCAAAGGGCTTTGCAGAACCTAGCAGGGAGCACCTAGTGTGCAAATTGAAGAAAAGTCTTTATGGCTTGAAACAGGCACCTAGGGAGTGGTATCATAAGTTTGATGCCTTTATGCAGTCTCACAGGGCTACAACAGGAGTGCTATGGATCCGTGTCTTTACAAGAAAAAAGGCCATTATGGTTCTTTATTGATTTTGGTCCTCTATGTGGATGATATGTTGATAGGAGGGAAAGCTCATGACAAGCTACATGCTCTTAAGTCTCGGCTCAAGAAGAGCTTTGAGATGAAAGATTTGGGACAAGTCGCTCACATACTTGGTATGCGCATTAGACGCGACACACATCAAGGACTCCTCTACTTGTCACAGAGGGAGTACATTCATAAAGTCCTTGAGCGCTTCCGCATGTAGGACGTAAAGCCTATTGGCTGTCCATTGCCTTCTTATGTGAATGTATCATAGGCTGATTGTCCACAGACAGATGAGCAGAGGGCCGAGATGGCCAAGATTCCATATGCATCCGCAATGGGCAGTCTTATGTATGCCATGATAGCTACTCGTCCAGATATTGCCTTTGCAGTTGGTGTTGTGGCACGCTATATGGCTACACCTAGCAAGAAGCATTGGGATGCTGTGAAGGGTATCATGAGGTACCTAAAGGACACTACAGATATGTGCATATGCTATGGCAGCCAGGATACAGGAGTCATGGGGTACACTAACTCTGATTATGCAAGACATGCAGATAGTAGGAAGTCCACTTCCGACTATGTATTCACCTATGCTGGAGGTGCTGTTTCTTGGATGTCCAGGGTGCAGAAATGCACGGCCCTTTCTACTACAGGGGCCAAGTATGTTGCAGCCACTAAGGCTTGCAAGGAGGCCATTTGGTTGGGTCATTTGGTTGCTAACCTTGGTATTGATGCTATCCCTACACTGCATTCGGATTCTATGAGTGCTATTCAATTAGCCAAGAATCTGGCCTTCCATGTGAAGACGAAACACATTGAGGTGAGGTATCACTTCATACGTGGAGTCGTTGAGGACAAGTCTACTGACCTTGTCAAGATCTCGACTAACCAGAATCCTGTAGATCTGCTCACGAAAAGCCTCTCTACAGAGTGCTTTGCCTTCCTCAGGAGGTTGATGGGAGTGGGATGAGATGACGTCTTTCCTCATCCTGTTGTACATGTGTACATGTTGTACTGTATTTTTCCTTTTCTTTTCACTCGTCACTGGGGCAGATTCGCCTTTAAGTGGGAGGTTGTTGTGGGTAAAGGTGCATCCGCCTAGCCGCCCGTGTATTACTACACTGACAGTCACCGCCGCTGCACACTGCAGGTGGTGGGCGCTCGTCACCATCACTTTATTATTTATTCTTTTAGTGACATTTTGAATAAAGGAAGGCCCGGTCACACATTGTGACTGTTGGAGTTCCCATTTCTTGTCTCTCTCTTTCTTGCTCTTGCTCTCCTGCCATAGCTCTCGAGTGCAAGCTTCGATCCTTCTCACCTTTCAAAGAGTTTTCATCCAATTTCCTGTCGATTTAGATAATGCATAATGGACACATACCATGATGGAAGTACCTAAGGTTAAACAAAAAATGAATGCATTGCATATCAATGAAATGTGCCAAATACTAGTCTAATGCAAAAGTTGAAAAGGATAGGGATGTTGTAGCTATAAAGTGGTGTGGACAACATCTTGCCCAAAATAAAAGAATGAATGCTTATACATTGACATGTCACTGAAGTCCATACTTAGGAAATGAAATCCCGACTAGGCAAGAGATAATCTCATCGTGTGTAGTATAGAAGACACATCTATCACTGCAGAACATTGTAATTGCACATCATATCCCACATGTGGAAATCCCGTATAGGAAGCCTCCATATAAAAAAAATCATTTTGCTTAGGAAGCTTAGACCTCCACAATTGAAGCAACAAATCATGCCATTTAGCTTTACTATCTTGGGTAAACTAAAATTTATTTGCTTCCTCATTTACCCATCTCTTATTCTCAATCATTTTATGATAAACTTGATTAGCTAATCATTTCAAAAATTTATCCACTTGCACAAAATCCCAATTCAACCACAAGTATAAAGGCTAAAATGCAGGCAAAGGGGAAGGTTGCCAAAGTCATTCCTCCAAGTTTGACCAAGTCAATATGTAATCTCAAAGTATTCGAAAGTATTAGCAAATACAATGAAAAGAATAAACTTGAGATAAGCTAATAGCAATTGAGGACAATTGCTATCCACCCCGGGGGTATGATGCCAGGAGGCATATTACACGGTGGATTCCGTGCCACGGTGGATTCCGTGAGGTTTTACAGTGGATTCCGTAAGATTTTATTACCGGGGCTTATACACAAAGTGGATTCTTTGTGTGAGAAGTCGATGGGAACGCCTATCCTTTTCGGGCGTTTTGTTAATTTTATGTGTACATGGGTAATTCCATAGCGGGTGATTCCGCAAAATACATATTTAAATTAATAAACGTTTATGAGTTTAGAGTGCGCACTTGTGATAAATTAAGGTTAGGATTGATTTCTAACCAATTTATTTATGTAGCTGAAGACTACTAGGTATTCAGTTTTGTTGGTTTAATTGTATTATTTTACTAACGATTGTGAATGCTTTAGTTGATGTGTAGGGATAGCAGCGGTGGCAGTGAAAAGCATTGGAGGATAGCGTGTATTCAAAGTTATCGTCAATATTTTGATGGGCGCATATCTTAGGCATGGAGCCTATATTTTGTCGCGTTTATTTATCAAAGCGCTTGATATTTATTTATTATTTTTGTAGGCTCATGGGCGCATGATTTAGATATTTGTATTTGGACATTGTATTTGGGTACGCCTGACTTCTTGGGCATCCATTAGCTTTAATTCTATTTGGCACAAAAGCAAACTCAAAAGCTAAAGCATGCTATTTTGTAATTTGGGCTATTATTTAAGCTTGAAGATTATTAATATATGAAATACATGCTTTGTGGAGCACTCACGCAAGGCATGGGGGGAGATTACACCCAATTGGTCTCTTGTTCATGTCGTGCAAGCTTTCTATATTGATTTGTGTGCAAAAAGTAGAGTTCTTTTGTTCTTGGGGACCTTTTGATGCTCACTACGCGCGCTTACGACATCTGATCTGTGCACCACTCGACGCCAAGGAGGGGGGCAGGCAAGGCTCTGTCTCTTTGTCCGCAGCCTCTCACACTACCTTGCCCCACACCCTGTAGATGTTGTACCCATCGCACCTCCTGGCCGTCGTCATGTCCACCCTTGTGGCTCCCACATTGCCTCGCCCCACATCGCCTCGTGGCCGTCGTGGCCACTGCACCCCACTTGGCTGTCGTCGCGTGCACCCTGCCCCGTGGTTGTGCTGCATGCCGTCCCCTGTCACGTCCAGCCTCGTGGACTCTTGTCTCGCGCCCCCCGTCGCATCCACACCGTCCCCCCCCCCCCCCCCCCAACCCTGCCCCACCCCACCCTGCCCCACCCCCTGTTGGGTCCAAGTAGTAATATTAATATTAATAGTTATATTAATAATTATTGGTTATATTATTATTATTACTTTTAGTTATTAATATTTATAATAATAATAACAATTATTATTATTATAGTTATATATTATAATATAGTTAATAGCTAGTTAGTTAGTTATAGTTAATTGATTAGTTAGTTATTATTAATTAGATTCACGTTAATATTGTAATATTTTAAGTTATTATTGAGTTATGGGTTATTATTGTTTTTTGTTTAATTTTATTATTCTTATTAGTTTAGTTTTTATTAAATTTATTATTAGTTGTTGTATATATTATTAGTTAGTTATTAGTTATTAGTTATTTGTTTTTGTAATGATTATTATGTGAATTAGTTTGATTGTGATTCAGTTTTAGATTTTTATCACTTTATTAGTTTAGTTAGTTAAATTAAATACGATAGTTATTATGTTTAGTTAGTTAAATTATTATGTTATTGTTTATTTTAATTACTTTATTTTATATGTCTATCAAGTAATTAAATTAACAATAACATAATAATAGCAATAACAATAATAGCTAAAGTTAATAAAATAAAATAAAATATTAACTAAACCAATAAAAATAACAAAACAACAATAAATTTTTATAATAACTAAACTAATTAAAATTGAAATAATAATAAAAATATGATAAAACAATAAAAAATACATACAACTAAACATATCTGAAAAAAATAATACCATAATAAACTAAATAACAACTAAACTAAATAAAATAACAATAACAACCTAAGTAATGAAAATAACAAAACAATAATAAGATAATAATAAATTGAAATTGAATAACAACCAAACTAATAATAATAATAATAATAGCAAATAACAAATAACTAACTAATAATACATAGAACTAACAATACCTAAGTAAAATAACATCATAATAAAATAAACTCAATAAGAAAATTAAAAGAACAGTTAATAATAAAGTGAATAACAACTAAACTAATTAACTAATAATAAAAAACTTTATAACTATAACTATAACTAACTATTAACTACATAACTAATAATATAATAATAATACATACATACATACAACGAATAATATCTAAATAAAATAATATCATAAGAAAATCAAATAATAAAAAACTAAATAAAAACTAAACTAATTAAAATAATAATAACAATAAGAATAACAACTAAACTAATTAAAATAACAAAACAAAAATAAAGTAATAAAAAAGTAAAACTGAATCACAATCAAACTAATTCAAATAGTAATAATAACAAAAATAAAAACAAATAACTAATAACTAACTAATAATACATACAACAACTAACAATATCTAAGTAAAATAACACCATAATATAATAATAAAAAACTAATAATAAACTCAATAACAAAATCAAAATAACAATTAATAATAGACTAAATAACAACTAAACTAATTAATACTAATAAAATAAAACAAAAATAATGATAATAACTCATAAATCAATAATAGCTTAAAATATTACAATATTAACGTTAATCTAACTAATCAATTAATTAAATTAACTATAACCATTACTAAATATAACTAATAATTATAACTAAGTAAAACTAATAACTATATAATATAACTAAAACTAATTATTATTAACTACATTAGTTAATAATTAAATAACTATAATAATTTAACCATTAATAACTATATAATAATAATTAATAATAATATAACTATTAACTATTAATATTAATATTACTATGTGTACACGTGGGGGGCGACAGGCAGGACGGCCATGGGGCGCAGAGTGGGGGGGGCGTGGATGCAACGGGGGGGCGATGGGTGGCATAACCACAGGGCGTGTCGCATGCGACGATGGCCAAGAGGGGGGGCGGCTAGCACGACCACCAAGGTGCATGCGACGATGGCTAAGTGGGGCACGGCGGCCACGACGTCCATGGGGCGGGGCGAGGCGATGAGGGAGCCGCGAGGGTGGATGTGACGACGGCCAAGGGGCGAGGGCCACAATGGCTAGAGGGCGGGGCAAGGCGTTGCAGGAGGCCGCGAACGGAGAGACAAAGCCTTGCCCGCCCCCTCCTTGGCGGAGAGAGAGAGAGAGAGAGAGAGAGAGAGAGAGAGAGAGAGAAGACCTGCTACGCGTGGTGTGCACGTGGATGGCTGGACGCTTGGACCACCCCTTAGCACTATCTCCCACGGGGTCTTTATGACCTCGGGGAGTTGGGATCAACGGCTCCTCTTGACCCCAAAAAAAGGCTCTTCATCTGAGCCGTTGCTTTATGCAGAAGTAAACCCAACCAGCTTTACAAAACCCAACTAGCCGGAAACTTGAATCTGACGGAGCAACGGCGTCTCAAAATTCGGGGATGTTCGTTGCCACATGCAAAAGTAAACCCATCCAGGACTATAAATGCACCGCAAGTCGTTGAAATTGATTGCATGGGCTGGCAGTAAGAAGATAGTAGATTCTGCGGGCCCCACTATCTCTAATGCAAGTTTTTGAATTGTGGACTACAAGTAAACCCAGCCATTAAAGTAAACTGTGTTGACCTGGTACCGAAAGCCGAAAAGCTCTCGGTATTACCCACAGGAAAATCCTGCACGCAAGGCGCATTCTTGTGCTGTTGTGAACGGAGGTTGGAGGCCCATATTCCAAGCGCATACAAGCTCACGAGATCATTGGAACAAAGGTTTGAGGTTCATATTGCGATTTCTTGCTCATGGCTTCCACTACAAGGTGCATATCTCTCTCTCTTTCTTCCTCTCATATTTGCATTGGATGCATTGTGACATTGGAATGATGTTTTGGTGATATATACGTATGTAGTCAACACGCATGGATTATGGAAAGCGACATTGAGATCAATGATCTCGACAGGGATGAAGAGACATTAGATGGATCATCAAGCGACGAGGTTGAGATGCTTGATTTCTTAAGTGGAGACAATGATTCGGCACCACAAGAAATCACTATCAATGCACCAAGCCCAACTACCTATACCTCATCGAAGTACTTTTCTTTTAATAGAGAGACTTATAGCTTGATGGTCAGTGATTTAAGTGGGCAGAAGGCCATCACATTGGAGGTGCTCAAGCAACTCCACAGGAGGGAGTTGCTCGACTTGAAGAAGTGGAGAAGAATCAGAGAAGGTCTTTGCATTGGTAGAAATGGCGATGGACACATTACATTGGCCTTGAAATCGGAGCTATAATTGCGCATTGCATATATAGAGGAGTGGAAGAGCATATTCCTTGAAAATCACATAAATAAGGTTACAGGTGCTCACGAGGGTATCAATGTCACAATTGATTCCATCAAATCCACGTAGTGTACTAACTTGAGAAGGCATAGCATTCCTCTTGCGTATGTGAGAGATCTCATCAGTGGGTGTACTTGCAAGGTGTTCACAAGGCCCCATGGTTATAAAGGCCCATTTTTAGTTCATGGGAAGGTTCTAGAAAGAAAAGCACCCATCTTGGAGCTTACTGTAGATAGATCTCTTGTTGAGCGGAGGCTTCAAGAAATCATGCTTGAACACAATGTTAGGTTGGGCAAGGTCCGCTCGACCAAAAAGCATGGTTTAGGGAAGACAATAGTGGAATATGCATGTCATCGCAGTGGTAGAGCAACTCGAAAGGGCTCCCAAATCCATAGGTTGCGAACCTCGAAGAAATGTGGTTGCCCTTTCAAGGTGCAGATCGAGTACAAAGACGATCTCCATGATGTCACTATACGAGTCCATGGACCACACGAGGTTCATGTACCTGGATCTTGTGCCGACTTGTATCACTTGCTGGTGCATCCAACTGTGATTGATTGTTGCAAGGATGACCTGTTTGACGTTGGGACATGTCGGCACGTCGCGAAGATGAGCCTTAGCAAGGACCGGTTTCATTTGAAAAATGCATCTCCATTGGATTGTGTCATTTATAGGTTCTTCATGATACCAAGGGAGGTACAGACACTATCATATCAAATTCGAATTGAAGGTATATTACCTTCTAAGCCATTGTCTATGATATTAGGTTGCTTTTGAGCGTCAATTTTCTACGTGTCGTCCTGCTGCAGGCAAATTTTCGAAGGATGATTGGACGGCAATGTATTTGGAGGCTCTCCGTCTACGAGATCAAAACAAGGTATTTGTCATATTCTCATAAATGTTTATAAGCTGCGAAAATTAGATGGGTGCATTGTTGGGAAGCATGATTGACACATGTGATAAAGCAAGTTGAAGCTATGTTATATTTTATTATTCAAAGAAAAGACAAGGGTCTATGAACAATGGATGTATAAGTACAATTCATGTGTGTAGCACCAACTAAGAGAGAGGGGTGTGTGTGTGTGTGTGTGTAGCAACTCTATTGAAAGGGCTACTATGAATTAATGAGATGAAACACTTACTGGATATATGTATATGTGTTTTCTAGTCATATATGTCAAAAAGATGCACTCCAAAATGATAACTATCTAGATGGAACACACTTTAACAAATTGACTCATGTGATAAAGCAAGAAGAAGCTACATCCAATTTTCTTATAATGCAAATGCATGGGTCCATTCCAAAAGATGCATGAGTTCAATTCATGTTCCAAAGGTCAATTTGAGAGAGAGAGAGAGAGAGAGAGAGAGAGAGAGAGAGTGTGTGTGTGTGTGTGTGTGTGTGTGTGTGTCTGTTTTATCAGATTACGTAATATAGACAACTTATCAACTTGAACATTTACTTTGAACTTGGAAAAAGATAAGATCAAATAATGATTTCTAAACCACACATCCTATGGAATAATGTAACAAAGTACTATGGTGCAATGAAAACTTTGAACCACATGAGGACTCAATAATGATAAGCTTTGATTTAGAGATTTGTAACATGAGATTAGTGACTTCATCGTGAGATTAGTAACATTAAATCATTAGTGACTTGACAATCAAAGAAGCAAATGTTTATGATCCATTCACAAAACCCCTGCCTGTCCCTACTTCTTTTTGTGACCTATAAAACATGCACTAAATGCCTCTCTTTTCTACCATGAAGCATATGCACTATCAATGTTAGTAAAACATAGCATAAAAGCATTATCTTGACATACAAAACCTTGCATGAACTATGACGTAATAAACCATAACGTAATAAAAGTATTACCTCGACATAAAAAAACAATATGTAATACACCCCAAACCATAGCATGAAAGCATTACCTTGGCATAAAAATACTTGACATAAAATAAACCTTTACATAAAAAACCAATACAGTTGAAACCTTGTATATGCATCATTATATCAATATCCAAAAGACATTGACAAGTGAGTACATGTTTGCCGCAAACCAAGTACATGACCATAAGTGAGACCATAAGTCCATGACTGCCACAAACCAAGTAAATGTCACAAACCAAGTAAATCCACACAAGATCACCTCTCCAACACTCCAAGTGCCCACTGGTAAAGGTCCTCCTTCAAAGTTGTAACGTAGGTGGCATTGAACCTTTTTCTTGTTAACTGCAATACAATAAGTTGATTATGGATTGACGTATGCACACTAGACCATTCAAAGTCGCATAGCAAAAGCAATTATACCAGTATAGGCTTACCCATTTTTTGGTTGGTTTCCCAACCACGCCACCCTCGATGAGTAGTCTTATGAAAGCATCACATAGAATCCACAATCTATTGCATTTGTCTGTTGAGGGGCCTGTGAAAAGGGATTATAGTCATCTTTATGTGAACTTCCCTATGTTACATCTCTAAGGGACAGCATTACTTTAACACTATAGTGACATACCTTAATGTGGATGAGCTTCATTTTCTCCACATCCGATAGAAACTTAGCGCACACTGGGTCAGTACAAAGCCTTGATAATGCAAACACGGCCCTGAAACATAGACACAAAAGAGATGAACATAATACATATGTGACACAACATAAAGCATGGATGCATATAGAATGTTAAGATACCTATGCACATAAGGTAGACATGCCGTGAAATCAGTGCATTCCAAGGAGTCAAGGCATAGGATGGCTCTCTGATCACTAGGTAATTTTTCAACCCTTCTTAGCATAGGGTTGAAGACCACAAAAAGACACCAATGTGACCTATACATCAAAGAATGCTATTAAAACTAGTACATCAAAGGGCTATGATTTGCCATTTCCAATAAGTATGCATAAAGGGACTACAAACCTCACAAGCACAGGAAGAAATATAAATGTGGACCTCGTGGGATCGCAGCTATCAAAGTAATTCCTCAATGAAACACTATCGTCTTGTGGCTCAACCATATTGATGTATGGAAACCACAGACTATCCACGAAGCATACATCATGGATGTGCTCTCTTGGAATCACATACTCCATCCAACTATGAATAAAAGCACAAATTAGTTTAGTAGAATAACAAAACCCCTAGTCCTAATCATCAGGCAACAACCAAGAGAGCTATAACTAGTTTAGCAAACTTACATGGCGAACAAATTCATAGTACGGGTGGATGCCTCCTCTACGCACCGCAATGCATCCAACAAAGCATGGTCGACATCCACACGGGGTTTTGAGCATAGAGCCACGAACTCGATATGTGCGGAACTCTCTAACCTAAAATAATACCAGAAAGCAACCACACACAATGCAACCAATCACAAGTACAAGAAATACAACACAATGAAAGCATTACAATTAATAAGAACGCACCTTGAGGTGGCACTTTTTTGCCCCTTCATCTTGATAGGAGAGCCATTCTTAATGGTGTCAACCGAACTACATCCAATTGTGAATATGCAATGGGGAGCGTCACTTGGATACTCAAGAGGGGAGGAGATGGTGATAGGGGTGGGTCGAGGTGATAGGAGGAGCGACGTGAAGCGCTTACTCCCCTCGCCCTACAATGCCATAACCATAACCATAAACAATGCCATAAACATAAGCATAAACAATAACCATAACCATAATCCTAACTACATAATGCCCATAAACTACACAACAAACAATGCCATAGCCATAAACATAACCATAACCATAAGTATAAACAATAACCATAACCATAATCCTAACTACACAATGCCCATAAACTACACAATGCCCATAGCCATAAACATAACCATAACCATAAACAATGCCATAACCTTCACCATAAACAATAACCATAACCATAATCCTAGCTACACAATGTCCATAAACTACACAACAAACAATGCCATAGCCATAAACATAACCATAATCATAAACAATGCCATAACCATAACCTTAAACAATAACCATAACCATAATCCTAACTACACAATGCCCATAGCCATAAACATAACCATAACCATAAACAATGCCATAAACATAAGCATAAACAATAACCATAACCATAATCCTAACTACACAACCATAACCATGCCAAAGCCATAAACATAACCATAACCATAAACAATGCCATAACCATAAGCATAAACAATAACCATAACCATAATCCTAACTACACAATGCCCATAGCCATAAACATAACCATAACCATAAACAATGCCATAGCCTTAACCATAAACAATAACCATAACCATGATCCTAACTACACAATGCCCATAAACTACACAACAAACAATGCCATAGCCATAAACATAACCATAACCATAACCATAATCCTAACTACACAATGCCCATAGCCATAAACATAACCATAACCATAAACAATGCCATAACCATAACCTTAAACAATAACCATAACCATAATCCTAACTACACAATGCCCATAAACTACACAACAAACAATGCCATAACCAGAACCATAACAAACTACACAAAATCATAACCATAACAATAAACAATAACCATAACCATAACTAACAATGCCATAACCATAACCATAAACAATGCCATAATCATAACCATAAACAATAACCATAACCATAATCCTAACTACACAATGCCCATAAACTATACAATAACCATAAACAATAGCCATAACCATAATCCTAACTACACAATGCCCATAAACTACACAACAAACAATGCCATAACCATAAACATAACCATAACCATAATCCTAACTACACAATTCCCATAAACTAACCTGAACCATAACCATAACCAAAAGCCACAAAATTGAGATAAACTAACCTGAAAGTCCATAGCATCGCCAATGGATGGAGGACCAGTCCACAATAAGCTATCCATCTCTATCTGAAAGTTTCGCTCCACTGTTTGCAACTTGGCATGGTGGTCTAGGACTTGACCCTCATCATCAATATGAGGCACATCCTCATACTCTCGTGTGCGAGGTCGTTTCTAAGGAAGGCAACTTGTGAGTGAATATACATATATAAAAAAATGATAAACTCAAGGCCAAGGTAATAAAATTGCATTTGCATATGACACTATAGAAGAATAAACAATATCAGGTAAGAGACTTACATGTTTTTGGTAGCCATCCGCTATTCGACTTTGAGTTCTCCGCACACGCTCATCTCTTTTGGAATCATATTTGCCCATTTGTCTATTCACAAATGCCTCCACATACTCCTGCCTCTCCATGGTATGCTCAGCATCTTCGAGTAAGTCCCATAATGAGCTCGCTCTCGCATACTAAGTCTTCTCGTACTTACTTCGGGCCAAACTCAACTTTCTTTCAAGGTTAGAGAACTGAGCCTCTGCTTGGCGGTGCCAAGCACCAACAGTATGGCGAGCATGCTGTGCGCCTATGGGACGGCCAGTCTTTCGACATGGAATATCATAATGGATACCATGCTCATCCTTCAAATGCTGTATCATCCTTGCCCGTCTCTTTATGTTGACATGCCTCTTCGGACAAAGAATATCAACACGGCACTGACGGGCAAAAGACCCATCCGGTAGTGTGATCTCCATGTATGGTGGGTTTTCCTATGTAAAGTGACATTCTATTTATAAGTATCACATCTTAGGAGTATGCTTACTAACAAAACCGAAAGTAGGATAAACACTTACCTGAGAGTAGCTCGGCACTTCTCTTTCGATGGATGTTTGAGACGCGCCTGCCGCCCGAACCCCTCTATGAGTACGTCGAGGAGATGATGCAACCTAAAAAAAAAGAAACGGAACTACACAATATGTGAGAAATCAATAATGAACGTCAAGAAAACCCTAAACAAATATTAAATAGGCCACCTTAGTTTGGTATTTTTTCGCGAATGGACATCCGACGAAGGATGGCTACGAGTGCGTGGAGCCATTTGCCAGAGGTAAAAGCGTGCGCACCTACTCATAACCATTGGATAATCCATGTCACAAAACAACAAAAAGTGAGAAGTTGATAACTACTCATAACCAAGTACATATCAACTTATAAGTGCAAAGGAAGTGAGTACTCCATGATATAATCCATGACACAGTATGGTACATAATTACTTATAATCCATTAAAAAAATCCATGTCACCTAATCCATGACAAGTACGTTACAACAAAAAGTGAGTAGTCCATAACTACTCATAACCATCATATAAAACATGAAACATAACATAATTCATAAAGTAATCCATCATGACAAGTACATGACAAGAAGAAATGAGTAATCCATAATGCTTCCCGAATATTGTGAGCCCCATCCTAGATTAGCAAAATAATCAACATGCTCTTCAAAAAATGAGTAGCATGGCTTACTTTTGTGGACATGCTTGATGAAAGACCAAATATAGAATATGTCATGATTTATGACCAATGGTGGATGCCACATCCAATCTAACGACTAGATGTGTTCAATTTAGTAACAATAAAAAAGCTCTATTAAAAAAATTGGTAGGCTATCAATAGTAGGTCAGAAACCTCTAATGTTACAATTCTTCACCAAGCTATCACCTCACTACAACACTTCCAAGTACTAGTGCCTTGCCTTATTATTCCTAGTGCAATAATATATATTTTGACATTGTAACATGGTTATTGGGCTTCTTATAGGATTCCAATCAATTATTTTTGCGAAGGATTGAGACTCAACACATTCATACAATTCCCAAAACTCGCCAAATTTGACCTATATAGATGATCTATAGGTAGATCTGTGCTTTGCACATGTATTAATTGCCATATCCCTAATGGTATGTGACCATTAAGTAGATTTTGGGGCATGGAAAAAGCTAAAAGTGATGATTGGTGGGTTTGCAACTACATCAAGGATAGTCTCATTAATGTGGCTGGAACCAAGATTGAGGTTCTACATTGTAATCATATTTGAAAATAACATTAGACTTGTGACTACATTAGGGGTAGTCCCATTACTACGATTGTAACCAAGATTGAGGTTTTTCATTGTGATCATATTCCAAAATGATAGTGACGTTAGGCACATAGAGCCTTAATCAACAAACCTTGAATATGCCAAGTGATGGCACTTGGACTATGCTATGGTTGTTGGGATTCTTGTATGATTCCAATTAATGAATTTTGAGAAGGATTGAGACTCAATACATTCATACAGTTTTCAACACTCGCCAAGTGATAGTGACGTTAGCACATATTTTAATTGCAAAATGATAGTGACGTAAGTAACATAGAGACCTAATCAACAAACTCTTCCAACATCAATATGCTTGCATCCAAAGAGAGCATTATTATGAGATTATTGTGAAATTTTACAAAAGGATTGAGCCTGAGACGGGAGATAGTGCCTCCCACACAGGCGTCACGCTGATGAAGACGCTTGGGCCTCCTGAGATGTTGCAACCTCCTGAGTCACGGTCACACTGCAGCCTCCCGAGTCACGGTCACGCTGCAACCTCCTGTGTTGGGATCAACGTTGCAGCTTGAGGCCGTTGGCCTAATGTGCTGATGAAGACGGAGTTGGGATGAAGCCGACTGTGGGAGGGATGAAGACGGAGGCGCATACAAAACTGGAGACGCCGAACTGTCTCACCGAGACTCAGACGCCGACTGTGGATGAAGACCAGCATGCATCCAAATGGGCATGGGATGCGCACACACTCAAAGCGGGTATCAACGGCTCCACTCTGAGTTGGGATGAAGCCGCCGAGCTGAGAGGGATGTGCAGGTTGCACGAGCGATGTTTTCGGGATGCGCATGCAGCACTCTGGGAGAGACTGAGACACTGAGCTGAGTGGGTGGCGCACACTACTGTGGTCGGGGTATGCACTTTGAGTTGGGATGAAGCCGCCGAGCTGGGAGGGATGCATAGACTGCACGAGCTAGGGGAGTTGGGATACGCACGCAGCACTCTGGGAGAGATGAAGACGCCGAGCTGAGTGGGTGGCGCATGCTACTGTGGTCGGGGTATGCATGTAGCTCTCTGGGAGGGATGAAGACGCCGAGCTCTCTTTGGATGCGCAGGCTGCAGCTACTATGGGTATGAGAGAGAGAGAGAGAGAGAGAGAGAGAGAGAGAGAGAGAGAGAGAGAGAGAGAGAGAGAGAGAGAGAGAGAGAGAGAGAGAGAGAGAGAGAGAGAGAGAGAGAGAGAGAGAGAGAGAGAGAGAGAGAGAGAGAGAACGAGAACGGAAGGGGGGGCAAATGTGCAAATGAACTCTGACCCATCTGGGACTTCGCATGCTCCTAGGGCTTGATATCACCCTGTTCGTTGGCGGCGGCACATTCTCTGGGTCCCTCCCAATTATAAGGAGTTAAGGCGTCTCTAGTTCGCATGCGCAGACACGTATCAGACGGCCCATCGATGGGCACTTTTCCGGCTGGTCTCGTTTATGATTTGGGCAGGATGACCAAACAAGGATGGGTTTAATCTCCCATAGGATCGACGTCTGTGCCGTGGTCGTGAGGAGAGGGATCAACGAGAGCCGTTGATCCCAACTCCTCGAGGTCATAATGACCCCGTGGGAGATAGTGCTGAGGTTGGACCACCTGCTCTACTTCTTAGACCCGCTTGGACGCCTGGACCACTTGCTCCTTGGACTCGCCTGCTCCTTAGAATGAAAACTCGAATGTTATTTTCTTCTTTATTTTCATTGTGCGTGCATTAAAGGACCTCAATAGGTGATGATTGCAAAATTCAAATTTTAATTCAAATGTAGGTTTGGGGAGAGCACAGGTTTGGGGCCAAAAATGGAGGTTTGGGAGTTCACCAAACCCACAACGAAAATAAAAAAGAAAATGATATCTGGGTGCAGTTTAGTGTCTAACCAAAGCAATGGAAAACTTGCATATAATCCCAACAACCTGAGGCTGTGTGTAACCACCCTAAGATTACATGTACAGCACTTAGGGCCAGTTCACAGTAGGTCAGACGGACACATTCTCTAAAATGTCTGTCCATTCTGATTCAGTTCACACACAATCGGATAGATTTTATATAAACACTTGTGCCCTAGCTTGACAACAAATCATCATCGGCCAGCTAGTAAACTCTTTCAATTACTTTTGACGTGGCACTTGTTCAAGCCTTCCGAATGACGTAGTGTGTTCAGCCGCCTTATATCCGCCATAGATGTGGCGGACAGGTTTTATGTCCGTCCTCAATTCCCTACGCCAATCCTTTTTTGACACATTCAACATACACCCCTGTGCTTCGCCCATGTCCGGGCTTGTTTGAACCCGCCCTTAGTAACAGTAATGGCGTGGGGCGTGGGGCCGGGCCCCCCCTCTAAGATACATGTACAGCACTTAGTAACAGTGAAGGCGGTCAAAAATCAAGCTTTTGATACGACACAGCGATCAAACACGTTATCAAGCTTTATATGACATAATCGATCGATACGTTCAGTGATCGATCCTTTCTACACACACAAAATGCTTGATCAATGGGTCTCCAATCAGGCAGACACATTGCCAGGCCCATCGTATAAGTCATCCTCGGAAGCAGCAAAGGTGGACGATGAGGAGGAGGTATGTCTTCACTGAGCTAACCGGAGAGAGAGAGAGAGAGAGAGAGAGAGAGAGAGAGCTGTGCATCAGCCGGAGGATTTATAATTATGTGGCTTGGCAGGGATATGAAGTTCTGCGCTCTACGACACCTTCTAAAAGTATGAGCCAGCTCTTTGCAGTTGAGGTTCTAGAAAGGAATCCTTCAAGAAACCACGGGTTTGTGACATCAATTGCTGCTGGGAACAATGTCATTCTCGTTGGAACCGACAAAGGATGGCTCGTTCGCCATGATTTTTCCGGAGAGGAATTTCCCCTGGGTACGAGTTGTCATCTTACAGATTGTCTTTGATCTATGTTGGCAAACTGAGATTTCTGCATAGATCATCACACATTATTACTGTGGTTTTGCACCAACTCTTGTAAGGAATTGATCTCTTTGGTTTCCCAGAACTTGATTTGAATACTAGTAAAGCCTCTGAGCAAGCAGTTCTCCGAGTGTTCATTGATCCTGGTGGGAGACATGGTTTGGCGGTGGTACGCACGAATACTGGAACAGAAACACACTACCTGCATACCAAGTGGAAGAAGTCTCGGATTCTAAGTAGACTCAAAGGTGTAACTGTGTGCTCTGTAGCATGGAACAAGTATCAGATCAATGAAGGTACTGGTTTGTGTGTGTCCTGTCCTTAGGGCCTTATTTGTGAGATCTTTCTTACATTTATTTGTGGGCTCATCTTACATAAAGCTACGACACGAGAGATCATTCTTGGAACATTGAGTGGCCAACTATTCGAGACATCCTTGGAGGAGAAGGAGAAAAGGGAGAAACCTTTAAAGCTGCTTTATGAACTTACTGAACTCCAGGAACCTGTGGTTGGCTTACAAGTGAGTCCATATCAATTGGCAAGGAAAAAAGCTATTCAAGTCAGCCATTTTTTCTACATGAGCTTTTCGACACAATATGCAGCTTGTTGGTTTTCTTGGTTTGGTAGATGGAAATGAGTAGCTTGGGAGCTCAAATGCGATATTTTGTGATTGCGGTTACACCAACAAGATTGTACTCCTTTACTGGCTTAGGTTCTTTGGAGGTTGGTATAAAATTTAACTTGCGAGTATTTGCTGTCTAGGCAACTCTTTTTTTGATAAAAGGGTCTTACTACAGTAGAGGTGAATACTGAGTGGTTTGTATTGCAGGCAACTTTTGCTGCATATGCTGAGAGACCAGTTCGTTTCACAGAGTTGCCAGGTGAAGAGAGAAATAGGTAAGGGTTGCTTCAAATTTCTTTAATAATATAATGTAAGGTCTTTCTCACTATGCACTGTATCCAACTTCTATGAGGTTCTGTGATGGAAGAGAAGAGCCTCTTTTATGAAATGCCTATGTATCCATTAATAACTATTCAAAGCATTACTAAAAGTCTAGTTGGGAGCTGAAATGACACCTATATTAGCAAAGTGTTAGACCAGAAAGATCATACCGTCAGGTTTAAGCAACAACACTCAATTGTAGATTCTCTCTTTTCTTTAGTTGCCTCATCATTTGTCATTGGGTAGAGCACATGCATACTAAACAACATAACTTTGTATGCATCCTCCCTTGACTAGGCACCCTCAAATGACATGCTCTACAAGTATCCCAAGTGGCCGTGGTGCAAATGGCCTCCACTTTTTGATATTGGTCATGTTAACATCATCATGGAGAAATGACCATGCGTGGCCATGTGTCACAATTAGGCCACATTTATGTTTCATATGAAACTAATGCAACAATTTGTGATGTCAAAGTGGTAGTTTAGAGGGCTTCTCTTTAGAATCAGTCAATTTTTTTTAATCTCCAAAAATTTAATGACTCGTGTAGAAGTTTTTAAAAGGAGTTTTCATTGGAGACATTTTTTGGCATCGAGAATCTCATTTTGGACACTTTAAAGGCTTCTCTTTAGAATAACTTTTATCTCGTATACGAAGAGGTCCATGCTAAGCCTCTCTTGTCAAGTTCTTATGTAATGTAAGGAACGTGGATTATGTCTGATGAGCACCTAAATCAACTACTAAAACATCGGACTATCACTCTAACCCTTATGTAGAGGATTAAGTATGGTCTAGGGGAGCAAAAGGACTTGCTCATGAGGTGGTATACGAGAGAACATTTGTGTATGGTCTATGAGAGCTAGAGGACAAATTGTCAAAGAGGATGGCAAGTTGGTATTGGTTAGAGAGCAATAGTGCATGGCTTGTGAGAATATACTAGGGTTTGGAGAGAAAAATAATGTACATGTTGAGCAACCAATATCATTAGATGCATTAACATTTAATTGTAGTGTACGAATTTCTAATTTTGGTCTCCATTGAACCTCCCAAAATGGCTTTATTTGTATTGCTGGCATTTATTGCACATGGTAGGACAAATACTCCAAACCCCCTATAAATATGGAATGTGGGGGTATTTTTACCTCTCTTTCTTGCTTTGTGTGTAACCGGCCTTCCTTTCTTGGATGGGTGGTAATTCCTTGATTACAACCTAGTTATAACAGTAACATTAATTACAAAACTGAGAGATGCAAAATAACTTACCATCTTGGACAATGGACACCTTGTTGGCCTCGAAATTGGTGCCCCTTTCGGTATTTATTAAACTAAATAGAAGAAGAAGTTAATGTACAATGGGATCTCCCAATCCCTTTTGGTATTCCCCTTGGTATCCAAAATGACTAGTAAGTTTTCAATCTGATTTGTCTCTTGATTCGGGCAATCAATTGGCATTCTCCCGCGTTGGTGGAGATGGAAAATGCCCCAAATTCATTGATTTTCTGGTTTGTCCACCTGAATTTGATTGAAAATAGCTTTAGCCCTGTTGAATCCAAGTCTTGGAGCTTTCAATTTCTAGCACGCTTTTGGAGGCTGTTGCTAAACCCTAAATGTAGATTAGGGTTTACAACAAAGAAATCTGAAATTTCTCAGCCTTTGGTAATCTCAATGCTGTAATCTTTGGAGCAAGGGTGTAAGAAGGCTAGGAGATGAGTGAGAATACTGAGGAGAGAGAAATTCAGACTTTCTTCGTGAAAAACTGAAGAAAATCTGTCATTTACTACTACTGTCCGCTCTCAACAACTTGTAGATGTAAGGAACTGAAGAAAATCAGTCATTTACTACTGCTGTCCTGTCTCAACAACCTATAGATGCTGTCACCTGCTATTGATTGGTCTTCTTCTGCCCTTGGCTACCTTAGAAGGTCCTCCAATGGTTGCAAATTAGACCAACAACATCTCATCCCTCTCTCTTGGAGGCTGAATATACTAAAATGCCTCTTTCCAGCCTCTAAATACGTTTTTGAGTCTTGCATGGGCATTTTCGACAAGTGGCAGCCTTCCCAAATGGTTTTTTTAGCATTATCCATACCAAGGGCTTACCCAAGGTTAGGCCTATCTCCTAGTTCCACTACACATGCACTTACACCACACCGTGAGATAGACACACCCCTTAGGGAGTGCACAAATTTCTCTTGCAAGCTATGATCGTGACTCAGTGAATCGCTACCTAGCTAAAGAAGATCATCCACGACATTCGCTAATGACCAGGAATTTTTCCCTGAGTCGAACAGGACACCACTATAGCAGCTTCAGGAGCTTTTGCATACTCCGATGGTTGGATGGACCAACATGCTTGATGTAGCTGACCATTTGCCTGTTGATGGCTGCCATGACTGAACCAAATCAAGTAGAAGGAAAACTCAGTGATAGACCCACCATTGGCATAGATTTTGGAACCTCATTTCCAAATGTATGCTCAAACCTTTAAATATTACTTTTTAGTCTTTAAATATTGAAAATTAATCTAATATTTATTTTGGTGCCCTGGAAAATAATGTGATTGGCCAATAATTGAATTGGCTAGGCAACTTTCATTCTCGAGTGTGTCTATGCCATCTTTGACCATTAGATTGGTGTTAGGTACCATTAAACGCCACTTCTTTAGTATCACCAATTGATACTTATGGCCAATGAATGACCTAGGCCAACAATTGGCACCAAATACCACGAAGTACTTGTGCAACATAATTATAGCACTTTTATTATTTTGACATCTTGTGATTTCCTCGAGTCCCGGGGTTGTAAATTTATTCTAACCCTAGTTATATCTCACATGTGTAACTTTTACTTAACCATGTGATTAAAAATTATCCACATGTTAAGTGAAGTTTCAAAAATACATGTCCTCATGACAGCCCTCCCCCTTAAAATCCTTGCAATCGTCCTAAATTGCATTGCCAGATGCATCAGAAGCAAAATAGTAGATTGGAATTTTCACAAGGCATCATAGTTAACACAACATTACTCACTATTCCACAACCATTTCATATGCCCAACACATGCTGAAAATTACTAGCCAATCATAACATAACATAAGACTCACAAAGAATCTTAAAAACACTGCTAGATTATCATGTGACGTGTATTTCTCATGAGCTCAACTTATCTGGCAAAACCAAACCATAGCATAGCATAACCATTCAATGGTATCATAACATATGTTGTTGTCCATGGAACCAGATGTAAACCATTGAAAACTAAGCATAATTTGATTATAAACTGATCATCTTCTGATCTGAGAATTGATCACAAACCGTTGCAAATGTGACCCCAAATTGATCACAAACTCATTGCAAAAACGATCCAGCAATCAATGTAAAAAACTGATGCAAAACTGATTCCAAAAGTGACCGTAAACAGTTCTCAAGCTAACCAAAAGCTGAGCTGAAACTGATCATAATTTTTGTCTCAAAATTGAGGTTAAATTCATACCAAATTGATCATAAGCTGATGCAAAAGTATAGTTCCAGTGCCCAGGTGAAACTCATACTCATCTGCATACATCTCACAGTGACTAGTACACTAAGTAGTGACCTCATGGCAAACATACTGTTAGCGTAGTACCTTGGATGCATGTTGAATCCTTGTGAGATCCACCACATACGAGAGTTGTCCATAACTGGAGGAGTGGATGTGCTACCTCCCCCTTGAGCATCAAGTAATACTTCGGACCCTTGCTCTGTTGAACCTGATGGAGCTCGAACTAAAGTCGGCTCTAATTGAAAGGCATCTAGATAAAGCTGCAGCAATTGAGGATGGTCTGCCAGTCATCCTCTTTCATTCATTTGGCATCCATTGGTGAATAATTTTGAAATTTCACAAAGTATCTTTTGGAAACTTTACCTTTGATCTTTCTTTCCTTATGTGCCAAAATCTGCTCAAGTACCAAAATCTCATCTAGCTCCTCAACCTTAGGCTGAATTTCAGCACATATCCTCTGGTACATCATCATGAAAAGTCATTGACTAATTGACATGAAAGGCATTGTGTATCTGCCAATGTGGAGGTAATTTTAGCCGATATGCCACATTGTTAATCTTCTCCAATACCTGGAAGGGCCCATATGTTAATAAGAGTGCTAGGGTTTGCACTGAGGACACACAGCGTACGACCATGACAGAAACACAAAGACACAGGCACAGACACAGAGGGCAAAACTCAAACCCTAAACACAAAACTCAAAACTCAAACCCTAAACGTAAAACTCAAAACTCAAACACAAATAGAAGAAGGGCGAGCGAGAACACAACTCTGAAGTGAATGAATGCTGTAAATGAATGTAAGAGTGTACAGTGTGCTCAAGGGCAGAGCAATGTCGGAGTGTGACGTCTACTGAAGACGGATCCCAAGTCTGTGACCACTAGTCGGAGTGTAGGAGTGCTAAATAGTGAATGGCAGCAGGTTGGTCACCAAAATGCAGCAGTCTGGAGGCTGAAAATTGGTAAACGCAGTAGTGTACCACCGATTGGGGGCTGGAAAACTGTGCACAGTCTGCTGTAAACATCAGGCTGAAATAGTGTCTAAGAGTGTCAGGGCTTGCAATGCTGAAAACGCAGGCTGCCTGACCCTGGAGATGATGGACAGTAGGCTGAACAGCAGTCTGGAGCAGTCACCAGCAGTTGAGAGCTGTCGCCTACTACAGCAATGGATAGGCTGAAGATGATGTGGCTACAGTCGATGATGGCTGGACAGCAGATGGAGGCGGGCTGCAGGTTGGAATTGGGCGCCAACAGCAGCAGAGGGTGTGTGGACTGGTGTAACTTGCAAACAAGGATGATGGCTGAATGGGGGCAGCCTGTCTATTGATAGATGTGGAAGGGCCCCAAAAATTAGGGTTTCCACTAAACTTTCTCGAACCGCTTCCCGTTTTAGGGTTTCCATTGAACTCTCCGAACCGCTCCCCGTTTTAGGGTTTTACTCTAAAAGAGCATTTTTAGTGTGTTTTGGGGCTGTTTAAGAGGCTAATCAGCAAGTAATGCATATTTTAGCTCAACACCATAGTATCTTATACTTAGTTTCGGGTACAATCTTTCTCTTCCTTTTATCTTTTTCAGCCTTGCCTTTTCAAAACACAACAATACATAATCACCCTCTGCAAACTGCAAAGCATGTTTACTGTGGCAATCAGATGCCCTCTTTTGCTTTTCTTGCGATCTCTAAAGTGCATATTTTAACTTTGCAAAGGCTACATCCAAGTTTTCCACATAACGATCAGTCTCAAAGATCTTATCCTTAGTTTGCAGAATAGGTAGTAGCTTCTTACCACCCTCAACCACCTCAAAGGGAGCTTTTCCCGTAGAACTATGCGATGTATTGTTGTAAGCAAACTCAACCAAGGGCAAATACTTCTCCCAGATCTAACACTGTGGAATTTACTTCCTCAGGCGACTGAGCATTTGTCTATGGATGGAAGGATGATATGAGTTTCAGCGTTGTACCCATATTCTTAAACAACCCCTTCCAAAATAAACTGGTCATCCGGGGTTCTCGATCACTAATGATGGACTTTGGCATACCATGATACTTAAAGATGTGCTGCAAAAACAATTGTGCCATATGATTAGCCTTTATTTTCTTTCTTACCAGAATGAAATGGGCTTGTTTGCTAAACCTGCAAATTATAGTCTATATCCCATCATTTCTTGTAAGTGTCTTAGGAAGCTGAAAAATAAAGTCCATTGGAATGCTCTGCCAAAGCCTATCTGGAATAGGCAAGGGCTGCAACAAACCTGGCATCTTTTGCCTATCATGTTTTACCTTCTGGCATACGATGCATGTTTTAACAAATTGTTCTACATCATGCCTCAAAGTTGGCCAATAAAAGAAATGCTTACTACCTTGACCATGGCATCAATACCTCTATGTTGTGCATATGGAGGAGCATGACTTGCAGTGATAACTCTAGGCCTTAACTACTTTGTGACGCATAGTTGTCCAAGCATCATTAGAAATCCGTCTCTTAGCACAAAGTGTTCATGCCTTTGGCCTTTGCAAAGCTGATCATAAACATTAGCAGAGTTTGAATCAGCAACATATTGCTCTTTCATGGCATCCAACTCGTTTGATAAACCATGCTGACGGCTGAAATTTGTGGCTTATGTGACAGTGCATCGGCCACAACATTCTTTTTCCCATCAATATGTACAATTTGAAAATGAAATATAGAGAGAAAATTTGCCCATCTCATATGCTTCTCTGACAACTTTGTCTGCATCAGAAAGTACCTCGAAGTTTGAGGATGATCTGTCTGCATTGTAAAATCAGCCTCCAACAAATAATGTTTCCATGTAGACAGTGCATGAATTACAACGAAGAGCTCTTTCTCATAGACGTCAAAAAGGTACTTGTCAACCAATTCGATGCAAACATTTTCTTAAATTGTATCCACATTGATGGTGCTCTACCTTGCATCCAAAGAGTAAACCACTATTGTAATGCATTTCCTTTCAAGAAAGTGGTTGCCTTTTGAATATTCGAGGACTCTGTGAAGTTTCCCCCCTAAATAAGCTGTGTCAAACTGCTGAATGAAAGTCAAAGCTTTAGCCTATCTTGTACACCACTGAAGGACTCAAAACTTCATTGCTTTTCCATCCTTATCATAGTCTTTTGCTGCCCCTTTGGGTGTCAAGTTGTCATACACTGGCTGCTGCAAAAAGGGTGCATTTGCTGAATTTACATCAAAACCAATGCCAAACGGAGCATTTGCATAACCAACATTCATTCCTTGAGCCCCATAAGCATTTGGGGGTGTAGATGCAATACCAAACATGCTACTTCGTGCCCTAGGCATCAAGCCAATGCTGCCATACTTTGGGTTGTGCAAATTTCCAACCATACCTGAATACATTGGCCTTGCACACCATGCATTGGTTGGTGCATACCATAGGGATTTGTGCCATACATTCCCATATGCAGTCCTTGTCCAACCATAGCATGAAAAATCGTGCTTCCACAAAAATATCTTGGTTGCCCTATCATAGCATGCATGCCCAATTGTCTAAATCGCCCCGTAGGTACCAATTGTTTTATTTCATCAGCATGTTTAGGAGCTTCAAATGAAGGGTTTGGCATTATGTTTGGTGCATTTTGCTATCCCGAAGAAGTAAAAGACGTCTTCTTCTTCTTGCCTTTGCTGTCCTTCTTTGGAGCATGCAAAAATCGAGTAAATTGAGGATCCTTTGCCAATTCACCAAAGAGATTTGCTGCTGTCCTCATCCGATTTTTGAAGCGGTCATCAAATTCCTCTTCACTTTGTTGGTCATCAGCCTCCTTATGCCTTGAAGGCAGTGCATCTTGCCCAACAACAATATTTTCAGCTTGCTGTCCATGGTTTGAGCCTTGTCCAAGATCAGGCATTGCGTTCCCTTTGTTCCTATGTGAATGTTCATACTAAGAGGCATCACCATTGCTGGAGTCCATCTCACTGTATGAAGACATATTGCTGTACTTTCTCAGCTGAGAGTAAAAATCAGCACTAGCACAAAGCTTTGGTTTGCAATCAGGTGCCTTGGGCCTACCAAATCAAGGGATTGAGTGGTAATCTCGGCGATGGAACCATGAAACCAGCCTTCCTTCCTTGGATGGGTGGTAATTTTTTGATTACAACCTAGTTATAGCAGTAACATTAATTACAAAACTGAGAAATGCAAAATAACTTATAATCTTGGACAATGGACACCTTGTTGGCTCCGAAATTGGTGCCCCTTTCGGTATTTATTTAACTTAATTGAAGAAGAAGTTAATGTACAATGGGATCTCCCAATCCCTTTCGGTATTCCAACTCCCCTTGGTGTCCAAAATGACTAGCAACTTTTCAATTTGATTTGTCTCTTGATTTGGGCAATCAATTGGCATTCTCCCGTGTTGATGGAGATGGAAAATGCCCCAAATTCATTGATTTGTTGGTCTGTCCACGTGAATTTGATTGAAAACAGCTTTAGCCCTGTTGAATCCAAGTCTTGGAGCTTTCAATTTCTGGCACACTTCTCAAGGCTGTTGTTAAACCCTAATTTTAAATGTAGATTAGGGTTTGCAGCAAAGAAATCTGAAATTCCTCAGCCTTTGGTGATCTCAATGTTGAAATCTTTGGAGCAAGGCTATAACAAGACTGAGAGATGAGTGAGAATGCTGAGAAGAGAGAAATTCAGACTTTCTTTGTGAAAAACTGAAGAAAATCTGTCATTTACTGCTGCTGCCCGCTCTCAACAGCTTGTAGATGTAAGGAATTGAGGAAAATTAGTCATTTACTACTGCTGCCCTATCTCAACAACCTATAGATGCTGTCGCCAGCTATTGATTGGTCTTCTCCTGCCCTTGGCTGCCTTAGAAGGTCTTCCAATGGTTGCAAATCAGACCAACAACATCTCTTGCAGGCGGAATATACTAAAATGCCTCTCTCCAGCCTCTAAACACGTGTTTGAGTCTTGCATGGGCATTTTCGACAAGTGGCAGCGTCTCCCAAATGTTTTTTAAGGATTATCCATAATTAAATATTAATTTTTAGTCTTTAAATATTGAAAATTAATCTAATAATTATTTTGGTGTCCTGGAAAATAATGTGATTGGCCAATAATTGAATTGGCTATAAAGAAAAATGCCCTAACACAGAAACATAAACAGAAACCATACGACAAAGCATAGACTGATAAAAAGAACACAGTTAGGGTTAGGGTTAGAGTAACTAAGAGACAATGAACACAGTGAATAAATGAAATGATATGACTATTAATAATACGATGCTCATGCAGCAAACACACGATGCAGTGAATGAATATTGAACCTCGAACTCTTGTATCTCTAGGATCAGGGCAGGGGTAATGAGCTGGAGAGTGTGTCGTACTCCGAACGGATCCCGAATCACAGCAAGGCAGCCTCCAGATGTCGAACACCAGCAAATGCAGTAGTGAGAAGCTAGATCTAATGCAGACAACAGTGAGTCTAGCAAGAGCCAAGAAATATCTTCATTTCTTAGAAGAAGCTCAGAAGAAGTGTGCATGGGAGATCTTGAAAGCATTTGGTATGACTGAGTGCAAGGAGATAGCTACACCTATGGAGGTCAATGCAGAGTTATCCGTTGAGGATACACAACACTAATAGACATTGGGAGGTACATGAGGTTGGTAGGTATCTTGATCTACTTGTATAATGCTAGGACATAGTAGTTCTATTGTTGGAGTTTTGAGTAGGTTCTCAAACAAACCCTGTGAGAGTCATTGGAAGGCTAGGATGATGCAAGTTCTAAGATACTTAAAGAAAACTCTTGGCAATTGTATCACATACAATTCTGGTACTTCTTGTGGGGTTCTATGACTCAGATTGGGAAGTAGACAATGATTCTAGAAAGTCAAATTTTTATTATTATTTTCCTTTTGGTTCAAAAATTTTCTATTGGCTTAGCAAGAAGCAACCAACTGTGGAATTGTCTTCTACCGAAGTAGAGTATAAGGCAATCTATTTTACTACATGAGAAGCAACATGTTTAAGGAGGATCTTATGTCATATGGGAGTCTAGGATGAAGACCTAATTGTGCTAAGGTGTGACAATAAGAGTTACATCACCATTGCCAAGAATCCAGTGTTTCATGCATGCACAAAACATATAGAGATCCGGTATCACTATGTGCATGATTTGATCAAGGATGGGATAGTGAAGTTGTTCTATTGTCCAACAGAGAAGAATGGAGTAGATGAGAAAGTGTAAAAACGGAGCCTGTAGGAGAGAAAAACTAAAAACGTAGGCAGGACAGCCTATAGGAGAGAGAAAGACTAAAAACGGAGCCTGCAGGAGAGAGAAAGACTCAAAACGCAGGCAGGACAGCTTGCAGGAGAGAGAAAGACTAAAAGCGGAGCTTGTAGGAGAGAGAAAGACTGAAAACGCAGGCAGGACAGCCTGCAGGAGAGAGAGAGACTAAAAACGGAGCCCGCAGGAGAGAGAAAGACTGCAGCGATTGCAGATAGGAGAGAGAAAATTGTCAGGGCTGCAGTTGGAGCTTGCAAACGCAGCAGTTTGCTGGCGTGGCAGGCTGTATGATAGCAGTGCAGATGAACAACAGTCAGTCGCCAGGCAGAAACAACAGCAATCAGCCTGTGGAGGGCTGGAAACAGGCGCTAGACTGTAGGGAACAGTGATGGACAGCAAGGGCTGAGATGTCCTTCGTGATCGGGGTGTGGGCAGCAAGCTGGTAACACCTGAAACATGCAAAAACGAGATTGTAAAAGAGTGGAGTGCTGGCTGCCAATTTATAGAAAATTAGGGTTCTAGATCCTCTCCCACTTAACTTTCTCGATTTGCTCCCCGTTTTAGGGTTTAGGCTAAAATAAGCCTAAAATAAGCATGTTTTGGGACTGTTTAAGTGGCTAAGTGCATTTGTTAGCACAACACCCTCTCTCAGGCCCAAAATAGGGTGAGAAAAGTAGGCCAACCTAAATTTTGATTTACCCCAATGCATCCCATTCCAAAGCAGCCACAATATCGGACAAAAGGTGCACGTCGGCTGCCCAGTGGCCTACCAAGACTACAGAGGCGATGGATATCTTACCAAGGGAGCCCAAGTGATCACCCTAGAGAGGTTAGGGCATCGGACCAAGGGTGCTCGTCGGCTGCCCAAGGGCCTACCAAGGCCTACAAAGGTGGATGGAATCAACAATGGACTTGTTTGTTTTTTTTGAAAAGTGTTTTGAAAATACATAAGTAATAGAGAGGCAGCAGCCGATTAAGTGACAGATATAAAAAGATAGAGTTTTAAACCCAAGTTATTCACAAAACTAGCAAGCCAATCCCTCGCACTGACGAGGATAAGTGCCTAAGGATGATAAAGTGAGTGTATGTGCCAATCATGTGTTAAATATGTGAGAGGCAAAAAAAAAATGGTGGACTTAGCAAGACAAGCAAAGCAAGTAAGCAAACAAGGATAGGGAAACTGCCTTTAGGAGAACTGCCATGTGTTATGTTACGAATATGGTGGATCTTAGAGTCGACTACTCCAAAAGACCGAAAAGGGATAAATGCGCACAGATGCATGTTGACATGAATAGAATGCCAATGCATAGGGTAATGCAAAGGGAGATGCAAGATGTTATACTCATGCAATATGTTATGCAACGGCGCCACTGAGACAGTGCCCTCGCAGGGGAAGTGTTCACTTGTCTAAGTGCCCTTTTACAATTAGGTCATCCTGATAGTGCGGATGA
This sequence comes from Lygodium microphyllum, assembly GCF_053477565.2. NCBI lineage: Eukaryota > Viridiplantae > Streptophyta > Polypodiopsida > Schizaeales > Lygodiaceae > Lygodium > Lygodium microphyllum. Next base: position 77,269,719 of record NC_141161.1, read on the forward strand.
AGTTACAAATGCCCATAATACAATACAAAAGAATAAGTGAATGTAATGTCTAAAAAATTGTAAGCATCATCAATGTCACGATCAAGAGTAGGAGCCGCCCCCTCTCAAACTGGAAGGGAAAGCAAGAGGGAAGCACCCTCTCCCTGTCAAGCTGAAGAAGTAGGGGAGGGTGTACCCAAGCGGATCCTAGGTAGCAGGTACTGAAGAATCGGCCGGTTGACCGCTTTGGTTAAGATATCTGCAAAATTATCTGATGAAGGCACAAACTCTAGGCGAATAGTGCCTAGCTCAACCTGCTCTCTGGAAAAGTGGAAGTGGACTCTCACATGCCGTGTCCGTGGTGTGATGATCGGATTGCCCGCAAGGGCAATGGCACTCTGGTTGTCACAGTATACAACTGTGGAAGAGTCACATGGAAAATGAAGGGCTGCCAGTAAACTCCTCAGATAGATGGCCTCGGTTGTGCCATTGAAGAGAGCCCGGTACTCAGCCTCGGCCATGGAAGCCGCCACCGTCTCTTGCTTACGGCTGGACCAAGAAATGGGAGCCGTGCCCAAGGTAAAGAGGTAGCCGCCATGGGAACGCCGGGTGTTAGGATCTCCTGCCCAATTAGTTTCAGTGTACCCCTGCAAACATAAACCAGAACCATATGTCAAGCCATAAGAAAAAGTACATCGCAAATAACTCAACACTCGAAGACATGCAATCCAATGTGACATCCTAGGTGTTGTGAAATACTGACCGAGTATGCTAACTGAGTAAGCTAAATCTAGCCTAGTGTGAATTAACCAAAGAAGTCTTCCTACAACAGAACGATAGGTGTGTGCATCGAAGGGCTCTCCCAGGGTATTCTTCAACAAGTGGACAGTAGGATCAATAGGCGTGGCCTCTGGCCGTGTCTGATCCGAAGTGTACTGTTCCACAAGCTGAAGTGCATACTTTTGCTGTGACACAAAAATACATCCTCTAGAACAAACTACCTCCATCCCCAAAAAATAAGACAACAAACCAAGGTCTGTCATTTCAAATGTAGCTTTAAGCTTAGCCTTAATTTCCGCTATGGCAACAGAATCTGAATTTGTGATGAGTAAGTCATCAACATATAGCAAGGTAGAGCTAACCCCCTCTGGAGTGGATCGAACATATAAGTTCGGGTCATAAGGGGTAGAATGGCATCCATGAGTCTGTAAGAACTCATCCATTCTATGGAACCAAGACCGCGGCGCATGCTTCAGCCCATAAAGAGCTTTCTGCAAGCGGAATACCGTATCCCTAGGGTTCCTTGAGGGAAAGCCTGGTGGCTGCTTCATAGACTTCCTCCTCCAAGTATCCGTTCAGGAAGGCACTCTTGATATCCATCTGATGTATCGGCCAGCCGTGCTGAGCGGCGAGTGCGAGTAGCATCCGAAAGGAAGTCAACCGTGCAGTAGGGGCAAAGGTATCTTCATAATCAATGGCGTGCTTCTGTCGAAACCCTTGCACTACAAGGCGAGCCTTGTACTTGTCTAAAGTCCCATCAGCTTTTAGCTTTGTCCGAAAAATCCACTTTGTCCCGATGACTTTTTTGTGGCTCTGACGATCCACCAATGTCCAAGTCTCATTTTGGTTAATACTGCCTCTCGCCATTGAGGGTGCTGAAGAGCCTCCTGCCAGGTATTCAACTCAGAATGCGCTATGTAATTAGCTGTAAACAGCGATGCAAATGATGCCTGAGGAGCAAGCCGGGCAGATCTTCTAGGTCCCTCCGGAGTGAAATCTGATGGTAGGGTCCCCGAATCCCGCATGGTCTGCTGGTATCAGCAAGGTAACGGGTCTCGTGAAGGGGACCTGGGAGGTGAAGAAACTATAGGAATGTTAGGAGCGGGAAGTAGACCAGGCTCAGTAGGCACGATCTTTGATGATGTGGAAGAAGGAAGCGGATTGAAATCCGGTGCAGAAGGCTGCATAATATCCCTCTCGTCAAAGGTGACATCCCGCCTAACGATCATCTTGTTTGTCCGAGGATCGAACAAACGATAGGATTTTGCTTTAGAGGAATATCCCACAAAAATAAGGAGATCAGCTCGGGGAGTAAGCTTTCCTATCTTGTCATCAGGTGTGTGTGTGTACGCACAACACCCGAAGACTTTGAAATGGGAAATAACAGGCCGAGAGCCAAAAAATGCCTCATACGGGGTCTTTTGAGGAAGAGCCGCAGTCGGGCACCGGTTGAGGATGTACACTGAAGTGTTAACAGCCTCGACCCAAAGGCGCTCAGGAAGCTTTGTTGTGAACAACATAGAGCGTGCCATTTCCATGACTGCGGTTTCTACGTGTTACGACTCCATTCTGAGAGGGGGAGTTGGTAGAGGTAAGCTGGTGAGAAATGCCATGCTTCTGTAGAAACTCGGAAAACTCGTGGGAGATAAACTTACCACCGCTATCACTCCTCATGCACCCAACACGACGACCAGTCTGGTTATGAACCAGCAGCACCCAAGCAGAAAAATATGTGAAAGCATCTAACTTATGCTTGAGGAAGTACACCTACATGTATCAAGAACGATCATCCACTATCAAAAAGAAGTACAACGCGCCGTTCAAAGCAGTAGTGGATATTGGCCCACAAAGATCAACGTGAATCAATCTAAGAGACTCCTTAGCTCTATATGTAGACTGCTGAGGAAATGGAGTACATTGCTGCTTCCCGAGTTGACAGGCTTTACAGACATCTCGAGCTAGCTTCAGGCGTGGAAGGCTCTCAACCAACTCACGGCGTGACAACTCATAAAGTGAGTCATAACCAAGATGCCCTAAGCGAAAATGCCAAAGACGCTTATTGTGCGTAGGCTCCTGAAATGTGGCTAAGGCCTGGAAGCTATGGAACACGGAGCCTTCGGCGGTCGGCTCGGTCAGAAAGTGTGTCATGTGGTATAGGCCATTAGGCTGTGCCTCACGGCGAGCAATCACCAAACCCGTCAGAGAGTCAAGGATCTCGACTGTGGTCGCTGTAAAGAAAACTGCTTGCCCCAACCGGCAAAGCTGCTGAACAGATAACAAGTTCACCCCAAGTTGAGGAACATGATATACATTGTCTAGCGAAGCCAGATCTGGACCCTTGTCAATGGCAAAACTGACGCAACCTTAAGCTTGAATCTTGACCGAGGAGTTGTTTCCTACACGGACCCGCTCGGCTACAGGGGCTTGGGTATGGAAAATGTCCTCTATAGGAGTCATGTGATGTGTAGCTCCACTGTCCACAATCCAAACTGGAGCTGAAGTGCTCGGTTGTGACGAGTGGGCCTCTGCAGTAACCTCGTCAAGAGGCAACTCATAGATGTGGACGAGACTCGCATTTGATGTCTCTATGGAGACGATATGGGCCTCTGCAGACTAGTCAGACAAGCCCTCTGGAGTTGAGAATGTTGTCGATTGAGATGACTGTGCGGTGACATTGTGAGTCTGACCTTTAAACTGCCCCTTGCCATCACCCTGCCTCCCTTGCTGGGGGGTTGCCCGACTGAGGGGCGGGGGTCTGAGACTTAGGTTTTGGTGCTGTGCCTCGTGCCTTTGATCGACACTCATCGTCAAAATGGCCAGCCTTTTGACAATGTTGACAATACCTATTCTTTTTAGGTACATTCTGCCACCCAGGTTTGAGTTGTGACTGGGAGTTTCCTTGAGAATCCCCAGATTGATTTAGCTTTTGAGTTTGATTTTGATTTTGAGTGGAGGTTTGGTTTAGTTTGCCCTTCCCTTGTTGCCCTTTCCGAGAATGAGCAAGAAGAGCCCCTCTGAAGAGGAATTCATATGAAACTGATCGAACAATTGTGTGTAACGCAACAGCTGACACTCAAATTCATAGAATGTAGGCATGGTAGCCTTTGAAACTATTACTTCCACAAAATTGAAGTATTTCTTGAGGAGTTTATTTAGGAACAATGTGACCTGATCGTCAGAGGACTTGGGAGTCCCCGTAGTGGAGAATTTAGCGAGGAGACGCCGAAACTCAGCCAACTTGACTTTCAAGTCATCATGGTGAGTGATTTTGAAAAGCTGAAGCTCATGGTCAAGATTAATACGACGGGTCCTATCTCGAGCCGCATAGCGGTCAATCAAGTGTGTCCATCGCTCCAACGCTAAGCCAAAATGCTGAAGCTGAGAATGAAACTCTGGCAATAAGCCTTGCATCAACTCGACAATAGCGGAGGCATTTCTAGCCTTCCATGAGCGGAGGACCTCGTATGGAACAAATGTGGGATCGGGTTGGGGTTATAACCCTTGCACTAGATCCCATAGGTTCTGTGAATCAAGGACATGTCTCATCAAAATCGACCAAGTAGTAAAGTTTGACCTGTTAAAACGTATTTTGTCATTAAATGCATTCTGGAAGAAGATGAGCTAGAACCATGAGGTGTCGGGTGGATAAAGTAAGATGATGGTGGGAAAGATGGTGGAGGTGAGAGTGTTTGATAAGAGTAAGAAGGAGGGGGAAGAGGTGGGTAGGCAGAAGTAGGCTGTGAGTGTCCAATGAGTGCCGATTGATGCGGAGGCACTGGAACATGAATGTTTCCATAAGGTGCCGGTGTAGATGGAGGCACTGGGACACAGTAGCCTTGTCCAAAGTAAGGTTGGGACATAGCATTATGACCAAAAGGTCCACTAGGCAATGCCATGGAGGCAAATTGTGGAGGCAACTGATCCACACTCGGGAGAGACTGAGTGGGATACCCAGGCTGCAATGATCGCGAAAGTGTGTATGAGGTAGGCGGAACACCACCCGGTTGGGGGAAGGATGAGGCCCTAATGGATGTGCCTATGTTTCCATAACCCCCCGGTGTGATGTGCGGTGCGACATGAGGTGTCTGAAATGGAAATGTAAATGGTATAAATGGAAGTGGTGAAGCAGCGGAAGAATGTGGTGGGTTTTGAAAGTGAGGTGTATGAGGTGCAGATTCTTTTTGTTCATTTTTATCATTTAAAGACTGAAAATGAAACTGTGAAGATGATGATACACCATGTAATGAAGTGAAAGGAACACCAAATTCATTCTGATTATGTGAAGTAGACGGAAAAGAAGGAAGGATAGAAGAAGAGTTACTTGGCTTTTTCTTATAATCCCCACGACGTGTGTTAACATACAAGAATTGGTCCTCTAGAGGATCTTTTTCGTAGTCAACAGACTGGACTCTTTCTTCCACATAATCTCTACCAATATATTGCAAAACAGAAGAGGTAAAAGAAGAAGGCACAAAAGACAAATCAAAAGTACCTTGCATCAGAGAGAACGGAAGAGTGTGAAAAATGCAACATACTCCGGATCTTGCTCTCCAAGAGGGGGGCCCATCCCTGATGGAGGTCTCGACGGCCTTGCAACATCATTAGACTTACGCGCAACATCTGAAGAGTGAAATCCATGCATAGCAGGCTATGATTAGTTTATATTCCTCAGAGGTCAGCTTGCCTATCTTTTCTTCCATGTACTCAAATGTTTCTTCCATCATGTCGGAACTTTGTGGAGCAAGCTGATCGGCCCACTCTCGCTCGATTCTCAGCATAGGCTGATCTGGAGACTGAATCGGTGTTGATGTGTTCGAAGTCATTTGAACCTATTGTTGTTCTTGCTTCTTGCGAAGAGCTTTCAGATCAAGGGCCTAGGTTTCTCAGAGAGTACTAGGCTCTGATACCATGTAAAGCAAAATACCCTAGCACAGAAACATAAACAGAAACTGTACGACAAAGCACAGACTGATAAAAAGAACGCAGTTAGGGTTAGGGTTAGAGTAACTCAGAGACAGTAAACACAGTGAATAAATGAAATGATATGACTACTAATAATATGATGCTCATGCAGCAAACACACTATGCAGTGAATGAATACTGAACCTCAAACTCTTGTATCTCTAGGATCAGGGCAGGGGTAATGAGCTGGAGAGTGTGTCGTACTCCGAACGGATCCCGAATCGCAGCAAGGTAGCCTTCGGATGTCAAACACCAGCAAACGTAGTAGTGAGAAGCTGGATCTGATGCAGACAACAATGAGGAGAGAGAAAGAGTAAAAACGGAGCCTGTAGGAGAGAGAAAGACTAAAAACGTAGGCAGGACAGCCTGTAGGAGAGAAAGACTAAAAACGGAGCTTGCAGGAGAGAGAAAGACTGAAAACGCAGGTAGGACAGCCTGCAAGAGAGAGAAAGACTAAAAACGGAGCCTGCAGGAGAGAGAAAGACTGCAGCGATTGCAGACAGGAGAAAATTTTCATGGAGGCAGCTGGAGCCTGCAAACGTAGCAGTTTGTTGGCGTGGCAGGCTGTACGACAACAGTGCATATGAACAACAATCAGTCGCTAGGCAGAAACAACAGCAATCAGCGTGTGGAGGGTTGGAAACAGGTGCAACACTGTAGGGAACAGTGATGGACAGCAAGGGGGGCTGAGATGTCCTCCGTGACCGGGGTGTGGGCAGCAAGCTGGTAACACCTGAAATTTGCAAAAACGAGATTGTAAAAGAGTGGAGGGTTGGCTGTCAATTTATAGAAAATTAGGGTTCTAGATCCTCTCCCACTTAACTTTCTCGATTTGCTCCTCGTTTTAGGGTTTTGGCTAAAATAAGCCTAAAATAAGCATGTTTTGGGGCTGTTTAAGTGGTTAAGTGCATTTCTTAGCACAACATTGGCTAGGCAACTTTCATTCCCGAGTGTCTCTATGCCATCTTTGACCATTAGATTGGTGTTAGGTACCATTAAACGCCAGTTCTTTAGTATCACCAACTGACACTTATGGCCAATGAATGACCTAGGCCAACAATTAGCACCAAATACCACCAAGTACTTGTGCGACATAATTATAGCAACTTTTATTATTTTGACATCCTGTGATTTCCTCGGGTCCTAGGGTCGTAAATTTACTCTAACCCCAATTATCCCTCACATGTGCAACATTTACTTAACCATGTGATTAAAAATTAATCCATATGTTAAGTGAGGTTTCAAAAATACAAGTCCTCAAGACACTCTGTGTGTGTGTGCACGCCTCTGTGTGTGTGTGTGTGTGTCTCTAATTGTTCAATGATCATTCTTCAATCTTTTCCTTCTCCAACCATCTAGTGCTTACTTCCTATAGCTTGGTGATCATCTTCCACAGTCTAGCGTTACTTTCTACAACCTGGTGACATCTTTTTCAGTTGGCGACCTACTTCACTGCTTTGTGGTTACTCAGCTGTGTGTCTATATCAGTCGACTTGTGTTTTGTGCAGTTCCAGCAGTTGCCCAGCATCCTAGGATCCTCCTAGAGCAGTTGTCTACATCAGCATTCTTGCATTTGCTGGTTCAGGCGTGTTTTGTTTGCTACAGCTTTGTTTTCTTCCTCAACAAACCGCTTTGTTGGTTGTCTACATTTGGAGTAGCAGACTTGGATTGTTGATCATTGTCATTTTCTGTGTTTTGTGTTTTTCCTCTTGTGAAGGGCTGCCCTATACACATAATCTACGAACATGACTAAAACACAATAACTCAGACAAAAGCAACAACACAAACAATGAAGGAAGATAACTCAGAATGAAATGAATGAATGCTGTGAATAAATTAATGTGTGTATAAGATGCTTCGAGGTAGAGTTGTCCAACAATTGATAACTCTCACGGGAGCAAGCTGAGGGAGTAGTTGGAGTGTGACATCTATTAGAGATGGATCTTGAGTGCCGCAAACACCAGTTAGAGCTGAGGTGATGTTGAAAAACAGGGTAGCAGGCTGGAAACCAAAATGTTGTAGTCACTGAGGCCTGGAACTGGTAAATGTAACAGCTTCCCTCTCCAGCTGTCATCCGGCTCCAAACTGCTGCATGTGACCAGCTGTCCTCATTTTTCATGGATGATAGAGAGCTCAGTTCAGACTGACTTGCTTATTTCACTTGTGTGGTCCCTATGGATGATCACTATGCAGTGTTGGAGGAGCTAGTATTCACATTCACATGAAGATTCGCAATTCACATTCACATGAAGATTCGCAATTGGCTTAGCACATGATAGTTAGAGGGGCTAGTCTATTGCCGCACTAACTTACAAATGATGAGGGCTATGATGAGCATGGTAGTCCAAAGCAAGTAAACACTTAACCATAGATTTAAAACTTTAAAGTTTATACTTTACATTTAGACTTGAGCATTTACAATCTCATGTGCATTGTATAGGTGAATGTTGATACATTTAAGTTGATGGGTGACACTCTTTCGAGTATACATCAAGAGGTGGATGAAGAGGAGGAGAGAATCTTTGCGGAGCTCTATAGAGAACTTATAGCAGTAGATACTCGTAGTTAGCGTGCATATGGGCGAGGATCTCCAATAGGTGGTAGCAGAGCCATGGTCATTCGACGCCCTTCGACATTGAGGAGTGATGGTTTGAGTGGCATGTAGATATATGTAAGGCGAGGCTCTAGTAGCTCCGATCTCGTGCCTTATGATGACATCCCTTCCTTGCCTACAGAGCCGGTGCCTAGGGAGCCATCCTTTGAGGATGATGGCAATAACCTCATTGTCGGTGAGGATGAGTATGAGAGTATCTCATCATCCGATGCCGAGGAGTCATCTTCAGACTCCCTTAATGAGTACTCAAATGATTCTGATGGTAATGATGATAGTGATGCCTCATTATAGATTCATAGATCTCTCTCTTTTTTGTATCTATTATCATTGTATCTACATGCCATTATGATCCATTGTTCATGTATGTACTAGACTTTAGTTGTATCACATGTTGCGCGTAATGCATGCAACTGCGAGGGCCACCCTCGTGTATTCATCTTATTTTGTAATGAAATGGCTATTTCCACTTTAAACACGTGTTTTATTATTTAATGATTTATGTGTTTAGAAAAATCAAGTTAATTTTTTAAAATACTAATATTGTATCGTACATTATTAAATCATAAGGTACCATTTGGTATTGTATTTTATTGTACCGTACCATATTGTACCTTTTGTACTTGACAACCATGACCAATCCTTATCTCTCCGAATGGATGTGTATAGAGGACTTCTTGTGGACTTGATCATGCAGCTATGCATAACGCAAGAATTGACACTCAAACTTGTAGAAGGTCGGCAATCTAGGAAGTGAGATAATATGCTAGTTAAAATGGAGGTATTTCTCAGGCAAATTGTTTAAGAAGAACGTAACCTGATCGTCGTCTGACTTTGGGAAGCCAGTAGTGGAAAGCTTAGCAAGTAACCGTTGATATTTGGCTAATTTGACTTTCAGATCACCCACTTCCTTAATGGAAAAATTCTAAAGCTCAAAATTGTGATTGATACATTGAGTGCGATCTCGTGTCACATAGCAGTCTATGAGATTTGACTCCAATGCTCAAATGCAGGGGGAAAATGCTACAATTGTGAGTGGAATTTAGGAAGCAACTCTTACATTAACTCAACATTGGTTGTAGCATTGTGGCTCTCCATTGACAGATGTGATCAAGGTGAGCTAATCGAGGGTCCGTCGGTATAGGCTCGGTACCAATGATGAGGTCCCAAAGTCCTTGAGATTCAAGCACTTGTTGCAAGGAGTTCGACCAAGTGGTGAAATTTAACTTGTTAAAATGAGTCTTATATATGAAGGCATTCTAGGTTGTTGCAACAGGAGTGGTAGTGCTAGGAGAGAGAGTTGTGTAATGGGGATAGGGTGGAGAAGTGGAGTACACTTGGGAAGGAATCTTAGAGTGCTCATCATGCATACGAGAAGTGTGCACAGTGGATCCAAATGTGGGTATGGGCATGGTAACCGGACGAGGAGCCCATGGGGGAGGGATAGGGACACGCGGAGTAGAGGATGAAAAGCCTTGTGTAGGAGTGACCCAAGGGATGTGTGATGACAATTTGTAAGCAGAAGATGGATATCCCTGTGGTTGAAAGGTTGGACGGGGGGGTTGTGAGTGACTGGGGGTAGTGAGGGGGATGCCCATCATAGCCATCCCAAAGTGTAAGGATGTAGTAAAGTGGGGGTATGTGGAAGGTATAGTGTTAAAGGGTGGCATTCCCCTTAACAATGCACCAAGAGGTATAGAGAATGGAGAGTAGGTAGATTGCGGTATGGAGAAATAAAAAGTTCTAGGAGTAGAGATGGAAGATCCAACCCCTAGTGTGCTTTGAGCAGAAGTGGAGTGTAATCCAAGGTTTTGAAATGAAGATGTGAGGAGATCAGAATGTGAGAAGATAGTGGTGGAATAGGAGGGAGTTGAGAAGTGCGGTTTACTTGCTCAAATGAAACACATGGTAGAGGTATACCTGATGAAGGGTATTTGATTCAAGAGCCTCCTCTAGTAAAGTTAACATATTGAAAATCATCTGGATCTTGCACAACAAAATAAAAAACAAAAGAGGGTTTTGGCTCATACGACTCAAAAGGGTTATATAAACATGACATAGGGCTTGGCTATGATGAAGAAGATGGATTGCTAGATGCTTTGAATGTTGTGGTCCCTTCAAGATCAAGGAGATGACTAGTCTCACCAATCGGTCGAGATGGAGTAGCAGCACTCGTTGGAGGGGTGTAAACCGGACTATACGTGATACACAAGTACTCCTCAAACTCTTCATTTGTAAGATGACAAAACGAGAAGAAGAAGATGATAAAGGTGAAGGTGTGTCTACCTCCTCCTTAAGACCATAATGCCTTCTTAGAGCCTCCGATGTTTGAGAAGATGAAACTAGAGCCTTTTCTATCGGGGACGTGTTATGAAATTGATCGAACAATCGTGTTTAGTGCAATAGTTGACACTCAAACTTATAAAATGTGGGTTTCTGAGGTTGTGAAACCACTTACTGCACAAAATGGAAATATTTTCTTTGCAGCTTGTTAAGGAATAGGGTAACCCTATCGTCAGGGGACTTAGGAGCCCTAGTGGTTGAGAACTCAGCGAGGAGATGCTGATACTCAGCCAACTTGACTTGTGATTTTAAAATTTTGGAGCTTATGATCAGAATTGATGCCGACAGGTCTTATTTTGAGCTGCATAGCGGTTAGTCAAATGCGCCCAACTCTCAGATGCTAAGTCGAAATGCTGAAGCTGAGAGTGAAACTCAAGCAATAAGTGCTGCATAAGCTCGACAATGGCGGAGGTGTTACGAGTTTTCCATGAGTGGACGGTGGCCTTGTATGGAACAAGGGCCGGATTAGGTTGGGTTTCCAACCCGTGCACTAAATCCCATAGGTTCTGAGAGTCTAAGACATGCCTCATCAAATTTGACCAAATGGTGTAGTTTGACCCGTTGAAATGAGTCGTCATTAAAAGCATGCTTGGCAGATGAGGAACTAGAACCATGAGGTTCTTGTGAAGATGCATAGATGGGATAAGATGGTGGTGGTGGTGGATAAGGAGGAGGAGGGGGTAAAGATGGATAGGCAAAAACAGGCTGTTGATGTTCAATGAGTGCCAATTGCTGCGAAAGTACCAAAATAGACATAGGTCCATATGATACTGTAGGTGTAGGTGGAAGGCATTGGGACACGATAGCCTTGTCCAAATGTTGGCTGGGGCACAACATAATGATCGGATGGTCCATTAGGTAATGCCATAGAGGCAAACTGCGATACCAAACAATCCACACTCGAGTATGGTTGGGATGCCCTCCCAAAGGGATAACCTGAAAATGTGTGTGGGAGGTCGAGCCTCCGTAATTGGTACACCACCTAGAAACGGGCATGTAGATGTCCTAAAGTGTGTAGTAACTCTTTAGGATCATGTTTCTTTTTAAAATAAGAGGTTTTTTCATTAATTAAGCTTGTTTTGGGGCTGTTTGAATAGGCTAATGCATTTTTAGCTCAACAGAAGGTGTTAATTGTTGAGCTAAAATAGCATTCCTTGCTAAATTAGTCTCTTAAATAGGCCCAAAAATGCTTAAATAATGAAATCCTGAAATGGTACACGGTTCGAGAGAGTTTAAAATGGTGCATGGTACAAGGTCTTGAAACTTTCTATAAATAGGCATGTTGCCTTACATTCATCCAATCTCGTTTTTGTAGGTTTCAGGCCCTCTAGCTTCGTTGTGCACACCTTGTTCGTGGAGGATATCTTAGTCGAAGCTGTCCATTGCTGTCTACATCAGTTTGGCACTTGTTTCTAGCCTCCTCCTCATTGATTTGCACTATTTCCAGCCATGGGACTGCTACTGATTGCTGCCCTGTTGTCGTACTACCTGTCTATGTCAGCAAATTGTTGTGTTTGCAGGCCCCGGCTGCTGCCCAGCCATCAGCAACTTCATCCCAACTGTCGCCCACAGGTTTCTGTCTGCATTTACTGTATAGGCGCTGCCACGTCATCTGTTGCCTGCTTTTACTGGGTAGATTGCTGTCACATCATTAGCTGAATCTGCATTTGCAATTTTCTCTCTCTTTTGCTTGTTCTAAATTGATTCGGTAGCACTGTTTGCTATATTTACCTACGGAGGCTGCCTTGTTGCGTTTCGGGATCCATTAGGAGTACGACACACTCTCCTGCTCATCACCTTTGTCTTAGTCCTCGAGACACAAGAGTTCAAGATACAGTTTTTCGTTCCCTATATGGTCTGTTTGCTACATGAGTATTGTATATTTAGTATTCAGTTATTCATTCAGATTTCTATTGTGTTCATTGTCTGTAAGCTACCCTAACCATAATTGTGTTTTGTTGAGTTTATGCTTTGTCGTATGCTTTCATTTATGTTTTTACGTTAGGGTGTTTCTTCACAAGATGTCCTCCATGAACGGGATGTGAGCAACAAAGCTTTGGCACGCGCAAATGCAAAAACGAAATTGATTGAATGGGAGGGTAGGCTGCCTATTTATAGAAAGTTTGGGGCCTCACAAATTAGGGTTTACATGTGGGACATTGAAACTCTCTTGAACCGCTCCTGGTTTAAAAGAATGGTTAAACTTCATCGATTAACTTGAGTTTTGGGGCTGTTTAATTAAAGCTAATGGTAATTTAGCTCAGCATCCTCTCTCAGGCATAGAACTGGAATTAGAAAGGGATTGTAGTCAAGCCTAAGTTCTTTTTCTTTTCTTTTTCCCAAAGCATCCCACCCCAAAGCAGCCAGAGTTTCGGACAAAGGTACATATAGGTTGCCTAGTGAGCTATCAAAACTATAGAGGGGATGATTATCTTACCAAGGGAGCCTAAGTGTTCGTTCCAAAGAGGATAAGAGCATCGGACAAAGGGTGCTCATCAACTGCCCAGTGACCTAATAAGTCTTGCAAAGGCAAATGGAAACATAATGGATTTTTTTTGGTGGGATGATTTTTTGTTTTATTTTTGAAAAGATTTATGATTGAGTGCGTATTTTCAAAAAGTTTTTGATCGATTGGGTAATAGTTAACCCCAAGACCTTCACAAAACAAACAAATATATCCCGACCATTATTGGATGTTGATGATCAAACATGGTTGCCTTCTCATGAATAATTGCCTTTGTGATACTCCTCACATTCAATAGAAAGTGCTTAAAGAAAGTCATGAACCTCCTTATGTAGGACATAGAGAAAGGGAAACCACTTAAAGTACAATGGAATATTTCTTTTATTGGTCAACATTACGAAGAGATAAACATAACTTTATTAAGGCTTGTTTAACATGTCAAAGATCCAAGTATGATATAAAGAATTTCATCTCAGGTTTCTCAAGAACAGGGTAGTAAGGTATGATCCATCCGATCTGTCTAGTTTGTGGACTTAGTATGGTATCCTACATAAAAAAATGTCGGATAAAATGCGTTGTCTTGTACGGTCATTTAAAAATGTATAGAAATTTAAGGGTTAGGCTAGTAAATATCACTTGTTTTCACATGAGAGTGGTTATCCATGAGATAAGAGTATCACAAGGCAGTACCCATCCAATACTAATATAGTTGACAAATTGCAAATGTTTTTGCTTTAGTTTTCAATATTGAGTCATGAACATGATGAGAGATTGAGACAAAATGTAGATCTAAGACATTAGTCACAAGTAATTTTCAAGATCTAATTTCATTTTTTAGATTGAAATTATATACAATGGATAAAAAAGAAGCTAGTTGCAATGATGGATCATGATTCATGGATCATGGTATGGCAAGTCACAAGTACCAAGTGGCAAGTACAAAAAGTAGTAGATACAAAAAGAAATTGAAGACTAAGACTCAAGGTGAGATGTGTGTAATGTAAATGCTTCATGAAGACTCAAGAGGCTTAGGCATTGTGATAGGGGTAAAGAATATAGAGGTATAGATAGAGGTAGGGGAAGGGAAAGAAGAGGAGGTAAAGGAAGAGGAAAGAGATAGAGCTACACATTGGGGATGAGATACAAGAGGAAGAGAATGATGTAAAGGTAGAAAGAAGTGGATGGAGGAGATTCGAGATAGAAGAGTAGAGGTAGAAGAAGAGGAGGTGGTAAATGAGGTACATGTAGAGTTTGAGAGAGAGAGAGAGAGAGAGAGAGAGAGAGAGAGAGAGAGAGAGAGGATCGAAGCTCAGTTGAGAGTGCAGTAGATAGTGTGGACAGTGAAGCACAACACCCAATGGAATAGACTGAAAGAGTGTAACTTGAAAGTACAAAGTACAATTCTTAAACCTTAGGGTTGTGGGGAGTATTCACACACGAACACAATAAGTGCCTGTAGGTGTGTGACATAAGCACATACAAAAGAAGACTATAAGTTCGGGGGAAAAAACCTCTCGTATCGAGAGTAAAAAGTGCTCGAGTGTCCTACTGATCACCGACACTCCTCTGTGAGCGTAGGTGTGAGTAAAACCTAACAAACCCCCCCTGGAGTGAAGAGTGATGAAAAGTACAAGGATCATCCGCCACCAAAGGAAATCAAATTTAAAGCATTGCGAAATGCTTCAAATTTGTCTGGAGGAAGAGCTTTGGTCAAGATGTTTGCCACATTACTGGTGGTAGGACAATAGACAAGGCTGATATCACATATATGTAGTCTCTCTTTGACAAAGTGATAATGTTCAATGTGTTTCGTGCTTGCATGAAACATTGGGTTCCGTGCCACTGCAATGACACTCTGATTGTCAGTGAACAAATGAATAGGCTCCATAACAGATACATCGAGATCAGCTAGCAAGCGTCTAATCCATACGCATTCAACTGTGGTAGTGAAAGCTGCCTTGTATTCAGCTTCACATGATGATGTGGCAACAGTGGATTGTTTCTTGCTAAGCTAAGATATGCAAGATGAGCCAAGAAAGAAACAATTGCCACTAGTGGAGTGACGTGAATCATAATTACGAGCCCAATGAGAATCACTGTAAGCATGTAACTGCAGTGGTTCCCCCTTGGCATAAAGCAATCCAAGAGATCTAGTATCCTGCAAGTAACGAAAGACACACTTAACAGCTTGCCAATGTAACATGCGTGGCTGATGCATAAATCTGCTTAGGGCTGAAACTGCAAACTGTATGTCCGGCCTAGTGTTGCATAGGTAAATAAGACATTCAACTGTTGGAGCATATGTGTGTATATCAAACAAATCACTGTCATCATGTAATGTCAGCTTTAGTCGAGGTTCCATTGATATACAGATTGGCTTGCAATCCTGTAAGCTTAACTTCTCAAGAAGTTTACCAGTGTATCTTGACTGTGATAAACCAATTCCTCTAGCATCATGTATGAACTAAATGCCCAAGTAATAATGCAAAGACCCCAAGTTTGACATTTCAAAAGTTTGCTGCAATTTTGTTTGAATGCTGAAATTTGATCAGCATATGTAACTATAAGCAAAAGATCATTAACATAGACAAATGATCAGCATCGATCCCCCCTCTTTACATACGTAAAGGGTAGACTCAGATGAGCTGTTTATGAACCCTTGGCTGAGCAAAAAGGCATCGATCTTTGCATACCAAGCTCTAGGAGCTTGTTTTAAACCATATAAAGCCTTTTTCAGCTTGCAAACCAAGTGTTCGGATCCCTCAACTGCAAAACCAATGGGATGCTGTACATATACTTCCTCATGAGGTTTCCCATGTAAAAATGTAGTTTTAATATCTAACTGATGCACAGTCCATCCATAATGGGCAGCCAAAGCAACCATAGATCTGATGGTAGTCATTCAGGAGGTAGGAGTAAATGTCTTCTCATAGTTAATGCCTTTCTTCTGTGCATAGCCTTTAGCTACAAGCCTTGCCTTATATTTGTCAATGGATCCATTTGCATTCTGTTTCAGCTTGTAGACCCATTTTGTTTTGATGGCTTTCTTCCCAAAGGGCAAAGATACTAAATCCCATGTTTGATTCTTAATGATAGAATGAAATTCAGCTTACATTGCTCCTATCCAATGCACATTTTGCTGTGCATCCTTAAAACATTTAGGCTCCTTATCATCAACTGTACTTGCTGCCATAACAAACTCCATGGTATGTGCAGTATCATGTATATGAGCTTGCCTTCTAGTACGACCAGCCATGGGTGCATCCAAATGACTATCTTTCATAGTCTATACATACCATCTAGGCATTTGTCTTGCATCCTGACTATGTATAAGCTCTTGCTGAATTTCAGTTTCAGCACTTTGCTGAATATTCAGATCAGCCAACGGCTGATTTTCTGCATTTTCCAATGGAGTAGTTGGCTGAACATTGAGTTCACTTGCTGAAGCTCTAGCTGAATCACTGAATGAAATGGGCAGCAACCCTTCAAACGGCAGCTTGATATGTGTCTAAACCAGCAAGGGATAATTCTAATTTTTCATCAAAGAGTACATCCCTATTGACAAACACCTTTTTAGAGACTGGATTATAGAGTTTGTAGCCTTTGCTCTCACTATTATATCCCACAAAAATGCATTCCAACTTTTTTTTGAGTACCTGGGGAATGTGTGCATATGCAAGACACCCAAAGGTACAAAAGTGCCCAATAGAAGGTTTCTGGCTGTTTCAAGCCTCAAAATGTATAATTTTCTTTAATGCTTTGGTGGGGCATTTGTTCAAAACATGGCAAGCACACATAACGGCTTCCATCCAAAAACTGTGTGGCAAGCTCTTTGCTTTCAGCATATATCTAGCCATCTCCATGAGTGATCGATTCTTCCTCTCTGCAACCCCATTCTGCTATGGAGTATAAGCAGTAGTGGACTAATGAACAATGTCCTTCTGCTTCAAAAAAGAATTCAGCATAGAGAATATATATTCCCCCTCTCGGTTCGAACGGAGTCTGTTTATTTTATAGCCAGATTGATTTTCAACAAGTGCCACAAAAGCTAAGAATGCATCATACATTTTTGAAATTTTTACCAAAGAATAGACCCAGCAGATCGAGTAAAGTTATCAATAAAAGTCACAAAATAGTAACATCCTCCCAATGACTTTGTTTGCATAGGCCCACATACATTTGAATGCACTAATTGTAACCTGGCTGTGGCTCTAAAAACAATATCACGGGGAAACGAAAACTGATACATTTTCCCCAAAATACATCCTTCGCATAGGTGCTCTGGAGGTCTCTCCAGAAGAGGTAATCCATGTAGCATCTGTGTATGCTGTAAGAGCATCAAGCTACAATAGTTCACATGCCCCATCCGAGCATGCCATAACTCTGCCTTGTATCATAGCAGAAGTAAGAGTGGATGCCAAGTACGCTGGCTGATCAACTGAAAGATCATCCAACTCATATAACCCATGACATAAAGTGCCAATCAAGACCAAAGTCATGTGTTCCTTGTCTCTCACCATGCATTTGTTATCATCAAAGGTGACTTGCAATCCACAACGTGCCAAAGAAGAAATAGAGAGCATATTCTTTTTTATACCTGGCACAAACAAAGCATCCTGTAGGCAGAGAATAGAGCCATCAATGGCTGTGAGCACAATCTCCCCAATATCTCTAACAGGGTATGATGCATTGTTGACACACTGTACAGACTTGCCAACTGGAGCTGCACCAACAGAAGCAAATAAATCTCTACGAGATGTGATGTGCCTAGAAGCACCACTATCAAAAAACCAAGTGTCTGCATCCTCAGTAGAGCTAAATGCTCAATCAACCCAAGAAGAGTCATAACTGCGTGTATAAAAGCAATAGTCCCTGTTTGCAAAACAAAGGACGCTGACTCAGTAGCAGTGGAAGGAGCATCAGAAACAAACATCCCTAACTTTTTTTTCTTCTCCTTAGCGATGCGCTTTCTACACTCAGTGATGTAGTGGCCTGGCTTCTTGCAACAATGGCATTTGCTCTTCTTGGCTTGCGCGCCCCTTGTTTTTTACTTCCTTGTGAGGTGCATGAAGTCCCAGAGCTTTGCAGAGCATTTTTTACTTGGTTGCCATTCTGTCTAGCCATAAAAGCCTGCTCAGAGACTATGACATCCACACCACTTTTTCTTCTTGTTTGCTCCTCCTCTAGAAGCAAATTGACTAACTGAAGAAAGGAAATAGGTTGTGGAGCAATCCTCATTGTGAGGTTTAGGACGATATGAAAAGCCAAGTATGAAGGAGGTAATGAGTTCAATGTAGTAGATATCAGTTGTGTATCTGAATAGTACTCATCGACATTAATTAGTTGCCCATGTAAGTCCTGAATTTTGTTCAAGTGATCCTGCATGGAATCACCCTCATCCATTTTCAATATCTCAAGTTCTTTCTTTAAGAAAGAGATGCGGGTCTCATTCTTACCAGCAAACATCTGCTCCAAAGTTAGCCAAGCTTCTCGTGAAGAAGCTGCCGAACGAATGTGAGGGATGAAGGATGGCTAAATTGCCAATTCAATCAGTGACAAAGCCTGTGCATCCCGTGTGTCCCATGCTTTTTGAGTTGCTGATCTTTGGGGAAGTGGCTGAAGTGGAGTAGGTTGAACAGGCTGAGGTGCCCGTTGTCCAAGTCCTCTTGGAGGAGCAGTAGCAAGAGCCACAACTCCGGGCCTAACTTCTTCTCCACTGACATAGTCCCAAAGATTTTTCGCAACAAGTACATTCTTCATCATGAAGGACCAAAGTGAGTAATTGTTACCATCCAATCTGTCCTCCTTGGATACGTAGGTAAATACATCTCCCTGATTTGCCATGATAATCAATACCAAGAGAAGGCAAAAGAGCAATGTCCAAGCTAGACTAACTTGGAAATCTCCAAAATTTCTAGAAATTTCAGCAAATAACTTGCTGCAATTAGTACATTGAGGTACACTTTGTCAAAACTGTCTGGAATGCACTCAGTCCAAGTTGCATTCAATGTTCAGCAACACTGTATGAGCAAAAGCCCCAAAATTGTCCAAAACAGTCTATTTCTCACCGAGACTGTTGTACATGTGCCAATGTCTTTCCAAAATACAAAAGCCCCAAAATTTTTGATTAATTTGCCAAGAAATTTGCATCAACCGTGTCCCAGGCACGTACTCAGAATTTTGTGCCTGCCTAGGTAGAAGCTCCTTTTTCTAGAGGTGAATTTGGAATAAAAAAGTATTTAAAAAAAACATCTGAAACAAGTCGAGCCAGTGGCAACAGGTACAATACAGGATGTGGCGGCGCAGGTTCCATATCAGGCAGTGCTGCACAAGCGGGCAAGAGTACAAACGGGCTGCAGGGGCAGTGGCAGGCAACGCAGGGCAAAGGGCGCATGACACATGGCTCAGGTATAGGCGGGCTGGGCGTCGCAGGCGATGTCAGAGGCGGGCAATGTGGTGGCTGGTCAGGGGCGGAGCAGCAGGACACGGAGTAGGGAGAGGCACAGGCGGCGCTGGAGGGGCTGAAGGCGGCACACCCAGGGTGTGGTGGCTCACGCACAAGCTGTAGGGCGTTGCATCTGGCAGAGCTGCACAAAGCACTGACAGGTGGTGCTGTACAGGGCACAGGGGCAGGGCGTCTCCTGCTGGAGTGACAACTTTTGATGCACCTACCAGCTGGTATTTCTAATGAGCAGCTAACCAGGTTTAGGCCAGAGCACAGAGAGAAGTCTTAGCTGAACACAGAGAGAAGACTGAGATGTACTTTGCTCTGATACCAAGTGTAAGAGAGAGAGAGGATCAAAGCTCAGCTAAGACTGCAGTAGACAGTGTGGAGAGTGAAGCACGACACCCAATGCAATAGACTGAAAGAGTGTAACTTGAAAGTACAAAGTACAACCCTTAAACCTTAGGGTTCTAGGGGCACTAATGTTAGTAAATTCGACTCAATTGAGAAATATTTCACTGATATATGAAAAGCTCCAAAATTTTCAAGGCCAATGTGCACAATTTTTGCAAATTCTGGGTCCAATGTTACTATTATGCATGATTAACATAAAATTTGGGAAAACCCCCAAAACTTTGGGCACAAATATGCACAAATCTGAAAACTGTGCTTATGGTGCGAACCCCCATCAGTGAATAGGGGGCCCGCTTGCAGAAATTAATAAAAATCTGACAAAAAAAAACTGCTCGAAGCATGATGAAAGGCAGCCCTTGACATTCCGTGTGATTTGCCTGCGCAAATTCTGCCTGCGACGACTGATGGATGTGACCTGTTGCTGTGTTTGAAGCAGTCGCCTGACCTCGTGTTGGCTGGAAGCAGTCTGAAGCAGTTGCCTAACCTCACGCTGGCTGGAAACAGATGCTTGACCCAGTCGCTGCTTGCCCTTGACCTGTAGACTACCTTGCTTGGTCAAAACTGACCTATCACTTGCCTTGCTTGGTCAAAACTTACCTATTGCCTGCCTCGCCTGGTACGCATGTGTCTGAAAAGTGACAACTTGACGTGTGTGAGTGGAAAATGAGCCTGAAACACTGTCGGCAGACCGTTGCCTGCCTTGGGAAGTGTGCACACCTTTGCCACAGCTCTGATATTAGTTTGTTTGGATGAGTGTGCAATGGAATGTGAGACAGTAATGGAGCAAGAGCGGTGTTGAGAGAGAGAGAGAGAATCCCAAGGTGAGTGTACCTGCAAGTCACGGTACACAAAGAATAAAATGTATTTATATGTTAGGGTACAAATAAGTGTGTGTTCACACCCATATAAGTTATACACACGGACATTAAGGGACTTTACACCCAACATAGCTATTTAGAATGAAACAAAACAACCAGAGCACAACATAGCAGATGGTTAGAATATTGGACATTGTAAAACAATAAAAACACAACTCACAGGAAGCATATGACTATGAATTTGTACAATGTTGGCAATTGTTTGAGTTTCAGCATCAGCTGATGCCTGAATATCAAGATCTGTCTGGTTCAGCTAGGGTCACTACTTTTGGGCAATCCATGTTAGGAACTACTCTTCTCTCTCATTTTGTTTTCCCCTCAAAAAACACTGTTTTGCCTTCTCTTTTTCAGCATGTTGCAGCTGCGAGTGACAGCCTTGATAATGCTTCCACATGGCTGTTCCATGTTTATGCTAACAACACTAGCATGTCAGTTCTTGTGACTCAAAAGTGGGGGGTTACCAAATCTTTGAGCAATTGCTGATGCAGCAGGTGATGATATGGCTACCTAACATAAATGCATCCATTTTCTTGGTTAATGTTGGGATATGCTTCAAATGCCTTTAAAACATAGTAACAGGGACAACTTTTAAGGTTGGAAACAGGAATGGGGATGTGAAGGGGAAGTCCGGATCACCATATCACATTACCATGCAATTGGGCTCTAACATGGGACAGGAGTGGGATGGGATGGACTGGCGACTACGGTGGGGAGCTAGAAAATGGCCATCCTATGTTATGAATGCTTTAGAAATTAAAATGTCTTGGTTAATTAGTGTCATGAGGGTATGTATTTTTGAAACCTCACTTAACATGTGGATTAATTTTTAATCACATGGCTAAGTAAATGTTGCACATGTGAGGTGTAGTTGGGGTTAGAGTAAATTTGCAAGCTCGAGACCCGAAAAAATCAGAGGATGCCAAAGGCAAAAGGTGCTATAAGTTATGCCACATAGGTACTTGGTAGTATCTGGTGCTAGTTGTTGGCCTATGTCATTCATTTGGTCATAAGTGTCAGTTGGTGACACTAGAGAAGTGGTGTTTATAATGGTACCTAACGCCAATCTGATGGTCAAAGATGGCGAAGGGACACTCAGGAATGGAAGTTGCCTAGCCAATTAAATTATTGGCCAGTTAGATTATTTTTCAGGGTATCAAAATAATTATTAGATTAATTTTCAGTATTTAAAGATTGAAAATTAATATTTAATTATTGATAATGCAGGAAAAACCATTTGGGAAGGCTGTCACTTGTCCAAAATGGCCATGCAAGATTGAAAAACGTCTTTAGAGGCTAGAGCGAGGTATTTTTAGTGTATTCAGCTTGCAAGAGAGAGGGAGGAGATGCTGCTGGTTTGATCTGCAGCCATTGAAGGACCTTCTGAGGCATTCAAGGGCAAGAGAAGACCAATCAACAGAAGCAGTTGCGTTTAACTGATTTTCAGTCATTCTTCAGGACAAAACTCTGAATTTTCTCTCTCTACAGCTTTCTTTCTCATCTCCCAGTCATTTCACAGCCTTTCTTCAAAGATCTTAGCATTTGGAACCTTAGAGGTTGAGAAATTGCAAATTTCTCTGTTGTAAACCCTAATTTACAGCAGAAATTAGGAATTAGCAGCATGCTTGGAAAGTGTGCCAAAAATTGGAAGCTCGAAGACTTGGATTTTTCAGGGTTGAAGGTGAATTTCAGCTAAATTCAGGTGGAGGACTAGCCAGCCATTGAATTTGGGGCATTTCCATCATTTATGAAGTGGGTGAAGGCCAATTAAGTGGTCGAATCAAGGGGCAAAATAGGTTGAAGACTTGCTGGCCACTTTGGACAGCAAGGGGAGTTTGGATTGCAAAGGGGATCAGGAGAATCCCATTGTAAATCAACTTCTTCTTCAATAAAGCTAAAGAAATACTGAAAGAGGCGCCAATTTTGGGGCCAATCAGGTGTGCATTGTCCAAGATCAGTAGGTAAATTTATATTTTCAGATTTGCATTAATTGTTTGCCGCTGTAATTAAGTTGTAATTAGGGATTTACCACCCGTCCACGGAGGGAAGGCTGGTCTCAATTAGTCTTGGAGCTATGTCATAGGTCATCTCACTCTATCAAGCTACATAAGTTCTAAGCAACTTGCTTTGGCTTTCTTAGTTTGGACCAAGTTTTGAAGCGCTACAAAATGGTGATTAGGGATGCAAGCTAACTCTTAACTCAACAACGATGTTTGAGCAAATATATTGCACATGACCGTCCCCACTAAGCTTTGGATGAGACTGTATCCTGCTCCCTTCTTCCGGATGCAAGTCCTTAGTTGTGTTGACTTGCCAGCCAAGCTATAATTTTGTGACACCCCATGCCTCCGAAGGTACTTCTCCAGGTGTAGGATGCCACAACGACTTTCTCAGCTGCCATCCCTCCCTTTATAGACTTATCGAAAGGCACCAACCAAAGAAAAGCATCCCGCCAAAAACAAAAACGGTGATCTCTCTTCACTCTCTCTCTCCAGCTTGTGTATCAGTCTGGCTAGGCATGCAAATGACAGATTGGGAGTATGGGCATTGAAGGGATTAAGAGCTGGAAATTGCAGCCAGTAGAGATTTCATGGCTACCAGGGGCATCAGGTGAATGGTATTTTTAATTGCAGAACCAGAGTATAGATTCTAGATATACAATCAGAATTTAGAACTGTCCCTGTTATCTATGTGGCATAAAAAATTGGGGATGGGTGCTACATCTTGGAGTGGTCTCGGAAGGTGCCTCGTGACTACCTAGACTTCCTACAAGCTTACATGTTGTGGTTGTAGGTATGCTTAAGAGTAGTATTCAGGTTTGGTACTTGTTTGTTGTTAGTGGTAGAGTTTAAGCTTGATGGGTTGCATGGATAGTTTTTGCTCTTAATGTTTTTGAGTTTGCCTTCAAAACGTTTAGAAGCTTGCTTTCTTAAAACAGCTTAATAAAAAGAGCCAGAGGCAGCAAAGGGTTTTCCCAATCAACCTGGTTAGTTAGGCTTGCAAATCAAAGTTGAAAACTTCTTGTTGAATAGCTATAAATGCGGGAAGGGGTGACTGAGAGTCTATATGCAACTTTTTTGAGAGCAGGATTCAATGGTTATAAACAAGATGTGGAGGTGGTCTCCCGGCAAGCATATGTACTTGTTCTCCGATTCCCATCCCCACCCTCATCACAGCCCCCACCTCTCCCTGTTAGACTGCATTAAATCTCTTTTGGTTTCTGATATATCTAAAGATATATTTAATATTGTATTGAAAATTTTGCAGTGAAGTGCATTTTTCGGCAAAGCAACGACGGACCGAGTGCTTTGCCTGGCTTGCTGGCCCAGGCATCTATTTTGGTGGTTTGAATCTTGGTTTACAGCCAGGGTAAGGCAATTAAGATAGGGCTTTTGCTTTCGACCTTCTCAGTTACTGTTCAACATGAAAAGGACAAGCATATTCTAATGATTTTCTGCGCCAACCATGCAGTGTTCAAAATGTGGTAGAGGATAGCTTTTTGGAGAACAAGTCTCTTCTAGAGTACTCTAAGATGAGTAGTGGGACGCCCATAAAGCCACACTCTATGGCATTAACTGATTTCCACTTCTTACTGCTTTATGAAAACAAGCTCAAGGTATCTATGTTGCATTAAGGCAATTCAAAAAATCAAGAATAAACGTGACAATAACTGGTGCTTTTTGAACAGGTGGTCAATAGGGTCAGCCAAAAAGTAGTGGAGGAAAAGATATTTGATTCACTTTTAGATCATGGTGCTGTGTCTATGCTTGGCCTGTGCACAGATGCTATTGGAGGAGCAGTATATGCGTTCAACGAGAACTCTCTCTACGAGGCAAGCACTATATACTTTTGACATGCTTTATTGACTTTACATTTTTATAGGTTTAAGGTTACTTAGTGATACTCACTGTTCACTTTTTGATAATGCTCTCTCTGTGCTCCACTCCTAAATGTCCAGTGGGTCTTGTGATGTGCACTTGGACAAAACTGTTCTTCAGCTAGAATAGTATGAACTGCTTGCAAGGGCTTTAGTCTCCTGGCTAAAATGTTGAACATTCCTATTTGAAAAGCTAATAGTATTGAAGATAATAGTATCTTGAACCCAGAAAGCTGGAGATGTAAGGTTGTGTCAGTAATGGAGTGAGTAGGTCACTGCCTCATCATGGTATGCACTTTGAGCAGCACTCGACGATGCTTGTTGTAAGCGCTTCTGGAAGAAGAAATCTCGGCTAATGTAGCAAGATGTTAGTGCTTTGTCTGAATTTAAGTCACAAGGTAAGTTTTAGGAGGGTGTTTTGCAGGATTCAAGTCCTGTACATGAGGATTCAAAGACATGGAGGTGTTACATCACATCAAAGATCCTTTCACACTTCAAGGTGTGGGTATGTTTTAAAAGCAAATACCACCATGGAGTCTTTATATAATACATCTCCATTGGTTGGTAGGTACAAATCAAGTGTCACGGGAACATATAAGCTCAAGATTGATTAGGATTGTTGGGGATGGACTACTTGATGCAAGGATGACTAAATTAGAGTTAATCAGAGTCAATAAAAAGTGGAAAAATTAGAATGGAACTCCTAATGTTTAAGTGGAAGCAAGCACTCTTAGTTATGATTCTCAAGAAGAAGGTTGCGACTTGTAATCTTTGATAACATGGATCATGGACAAGGCCGAAATCACATCCATACAAAAGGATAAGTGTGATGAGACAAAATGGTACAAGAATTGCAGCATGAAGATGC
This sequence comes from Lygodium microphyllum, assembly GCF_053477565.2. Lineage (NCBI taxonomy): Eukaryota > Viridiplantae > Streptophyta > Polypodiopsida > Schizaeales > Lygodiaceae > Lygodium > Lygodium microphyllum. The sequence continues at coordinate 77,295,337 of NC_141161.1, forward strand.
AGGTGATATCAAAAAAATAATTGGTTGGAAAGAACTGAAAAGATTGAAAAAATTGAGCTGTTTAGCCTTAGTGTAGCTCTGCTCAGCAACAGCACAGATGTTCCTTAACCATATAAACCATACAGCCCACCTGGCAGACTGCAAAAGAAAATGAAAGAGGGTCCAATGCTCCTCCTCCAAGGAACAGTAGAAATGCTTCTAGATATCCAATCACTTAGCTTAAAGTGCTTCCAGGTAATGGCCAGCCACAATGTGGAGATATACAACCACTCCTTCAGGGCCCCACTGGGATCAGCTCGACTAAATGCAAACTAGTGTAAAGACTGGTTGTATAAAACACACAATACCTGCAACTGGCCTTCCTCTTACCTTGGCTGATCGGCAACTAGTAATTCTCCTACTGTAAGTCTCCATGAGGACATCTTACAGTGAAAAGGTATCTAAGAAGTCTAAGGGTTCATGTTAATGTGGTCTTTCAACAACTTGATGGCTATTTAGCTTTCCTAATCCTGTTCATAGTAGTATTTGCAGACCAGCTGGTTAGATCTTTAGAATCCTTGAATATCCAATCACTTGCAGAGAAGAGATTGTTCCTAAAGTGGACCCCTCTCAAGCCTGCATGTCAACATCTAGATCTTCCTCAAAAGCACTCTTATCAAAGCTTGATACCTTAGCTGCAATATCCCTAGGCTTTGATTGAGCAGCAAGAGAGACAGTACTCTTTGAGTACTCCCTTCTATGCAGTAAGTAGGGTCAAACCTGGACTTGGTGAAATGTCAACATTGTAGCGGTGATCCCAAGTTGAAATCTTCGCGATTCTTGTCATCAAAACTGGAAGAAAACTCACGTTGGTTAGCATAGGACCTTAAATAATTATGATCTTTTATGTCATGCACAACTTGTCTTGAAGTTCCCTTTCCTGCTAAACCAACTTGAGGGTTGATGACTTAAATTTCCAAGAGATATACTTGACTCACAACCATCGGCGAAGGCTTAGAGGACCCTCATTTATTGAGCAAGGAACTTGTTTTAGCATTTCCTTTTTTGTCTAGAGACATCTTCTCAAGACTCTCTTTGTTTCTCCTCAATCACCCAGAGGGACTTGCAATTATCATTAGCTTTCATTGTGCCCACTCTCAAACAATCATGCTGCATAGATAATCCATACTCATCATGAACTACAATTCTCCATTCTTGATCATGACCCTTTTGAGGCTTTTGACAAACACAAAAGACATAGCTGACCAGCGAACATAAGTTAAGAAAGGCTTAGGGAGAGCATTAGAAAGACATGCTTGTTCATGAGGGGGGAACTTGGTTTTACATTGCCTTCATCCACAAGGCTTTCTTGCCTTCTCCTCAATCACCCACAAGGCTTTTCCCTTACCCTTGGCTCTCACAATGTCCACTCTCAAGAGAGTTTGTGATGAAGCAGACGAGAGAGAGAGAGAGAGAGAGAGAGAGAGAGAGAGAGAGAGAGGAGCGCGATGACGGTGACGGGCGCGAGCGTGGGTGATGGCGGATCCGGTGCCCCCTGACTGCGACGCGTTTTTTGTGTGGTGGGCGGGAGTTCAGTCCTGCGCGCGCTTTTCTCTTGAACGCCTGCCCTGTCTGCAGGCGCAGCCTGCAGTCTGCCCCTATTGCACCTGTTTCGTGACCTGCCGCCCTGTCTGCAAGCGCCGCCTGAAGTCTGCGTCCCTCTCGTCTGCAGCCTGCCTCACGTTCGACTGTATCTCGACGTGCTGCCCTGTTTGCAGCCGCCGCCTGCAGTCTGCTTCATTTTCGCCTAGCTTTTGTGACCACGGGGGTGCAGCGCAAGGAGTGCCAGGCGTCCACAGAGTGGACGGGGTCCACAGGACAGTCTGACAGGCCACGACATTTGCAGAATCAGAGCAGTGAGCTGATCTGCTCCTGTGCACAGAGAGAGAGAGAGAGAGAGAGAGAGAGAGAGAGAGAGAGAGAGCGAAAGAGATAGCGTTGCTCTTGCTTGTGTCCCCTGACAGAGAGAGAAGACAGCAGTATGGCTGGCCTGGATATGGATTTTCTAGATCGGACGGTGGCAGCCCTTGGCCCTGATTCTGATACAGAGGAGCCGGAGGACATGGTGCCGTGCACGGAGGAGATGCCTTCGGGTTCTGAACTGCTGCCTGCGGGCAAATGCTCCAAGCATACTTCTGACGAGCCAATGGGTCCTCAGGAACGTTCCTATGCGCAGGTCGCCTCTGATCCTGTGGATTCGCAGGAGCTTGACTGGGAGCATTTGTTGGACTTTGCCAATACTCTGCTTTGCGATTATGTCCAGCATAATAATGAAACTTTTTCTGACTCGGGAACTGATGATGTGCTGGAAGCCACGGTGGACCCGAAATCAGTCCTGCGGTCTTTTTCGGTGTTGCCATTATTCTTTGATCGCCGCTTGGTCCATGCTGTACCATGGCGCCCTATGGGAGACTTCCAGCTCTTGCTCCAACGAGAATGCCCGGTGTGGGTGGAAGTGGAAAATTGTCCGGCGGTCTATTGGCCATTGTTGAAGGATGCGATGGTAGTTGTGGGAATAGTGCTGGTTCCCCCAAGCCTCAGGGCTATGAATCGAAACCATTTATGCATGTTATGGGACACGGCCAAGAAGAGGCCTGCGTGGCTTCGCCTCAATTGTTCTGGCATGCATCCTTTGCATTTTCGCTTGAAATGGGGCAACTTTGCAGGACACTGCTTTTCATGTGGTAATTGGGGCATTTTATGGCCGAATGCCCAAAAAGACAACCGTCTTCCGAGGATGCGCATGTTGTGTTGCCTAAGGATGACATGGTGCTTGATGCCCCGGCACAGGAGGCCCTTCAGCCACCTAGTGTTGTGGATAAAGGCAAACAACAGGTCCTGGGTCTGGATTCCCGTAGCACTGATTGGATTGAGGCTCGTAAAAAAAAAGGTAAAAAGTTGGATGCAGGCCTGGTAGACCCTGGGCCTAATGCTTCACAGGACTCCATGCGCACGTATATGCGCAGGAAAGAAATGTTCACTTCACAGCATGCTGCGCGTACTATGGCCCCGTCTGCCCCCCGTAATCAGTCTACAAGGAAAGTCTATACAGATGGTCCCAAGGGCCCACCTGCTAAGCTGGCGTTTGATACAAAAGGTAATGTGATTACACCCTAGGATCGGCGTTATCCCCGTCCCACTCCCAAGGCAGTGGATTTTCCTTCTACCTCTAAAGCAGGCAGCCAGAATTCGTTTGCAGTATTGGCTGATTTTCTGGATGAGGGTGTTCTGGATGCTCTCGCGGAAAATGTGAAATCGAGGCAAGAGGCGTCTCGCTCCTGATTTCCTTTTTTGAAGATATATGAAGATAGCCACGAGGAATGTGTGAGGCATTTGCTCTTGCCATAAGCAACATGCCATGGGGACTGACTTGCATGAGAACCAGTGGGATGTATTGTGTGCAGTTGAGCACAAAAGTCACTGTGAAGCAGGAAAAGTTGTGGATTGTCATGGATTCCGTTTGTTTTATGTAGGGACACATGCTACGTACTATTCGGGTGTGCTGATGATTGTCCATGAGAAATACCAGCCTGTTCTTGTTAAAAATGATGTGCGGGGCCGCTTTCTGGTAATCGAAGTCTTATTTGAAGGAGAAATTTTATGGTTGTTGGGCCTCTATGCTCCGAATGATCCCGCATCCCGACGGGATCTTTGGTCGACTTTGCAGGGCTCGATGTCACTTGGCCGAAGGGGTTTTTTGATGGGAGATTTCAATATGTGTGTTGACTCTTTTGAGTCCACTTCAGGGCATTCGGTAATGGATGCGCCGGAAAGCCGGGTGTGGAATTCATTTGCTCTGCGCGTACTTGAGCAAGATCTTTGGTCATGGTTTCTCCCTTCTTTTTCAGGGTTTACTTTTCATTCCGCACAATATGCAACTACTTGGTCGCGGTTGGACCGAATGTATATCATGCAGGGGGATGATTTTCTTCCCGAGATGCTGGAAATGAAGGTCTTGCAGCAATATGCATTGTCGGATCATTTCCTCCTCCACCTTGAGATGCATGTACAACCTATTGCACCTTTTATGCAGTTGCTGGATAGGCTCCCTTTATGTTTCAACTCCTCTTATTTGAAGCATCCAATTTTTCAGGGCTATATGCAGCAATTGATTGAGAGGTTCTTGGTGGACTTCGCCTCTGAGGGCTTGGCTTCCTTTGCACGGCTGCTCTCTAATGTGCAGCGGGTTGCTCGGCAGTATGGGATCTATCATGCCTCTCTTTGTCGGCGACATCGACTTGCAGCAGAGGACTTACTAGCTTTGGTCCGTTCGTTGCTCGTGGATAACCCAGATGATGATTTTATGCTGTCACTGGAGAAGCGTTTGGCCAATCTTATTCAAGTGTTTCAGTTGAAATCTTATTAGCAGGCCAAGCTGCAAAACTTGACTGAGACATTACAAGATAGTGCCTGTCAGTTTCATAAGTTCTTTCGCGCCTTGTATGCTTCTTCTGCTCACGAAAATATGACTAGACTCCAGGATTCAGAAGGTCACATGGTGACTAACCCGCAGACCATTGTTAATACGTGCAGAAATTATTTTATGGAACTTCTTGGTTCTTCTCCCTCACCTTCTAGCCAAGTTACGCATGCTTGCTCGGTCTTCTATCATCTGGTCCGCCAGCAGGTTCCACTTGATATGCAAGCTACTTTGGAGGCGGATATTTGCGAGGAGGAGGTTATGGATGTTTTGTTACACCTGCCTAAGGATAAAAGTCCTGGTTGGGATGGGCTCACTAATGAATTCTTTGAGAACTCGGCCACGCAGCTGGTGAAGCCATTGGCGATTATGTTTCAGCAGGTTTGGGAAACAGGGGTCATGCCTTCCTTATGGAAACAAGGCCTTATCAAACTGATTCCAAAGGTCCCTTCGCCGTCAACGTTGCGACACTGGAGACCAATTTCTTTGATGGGCTCGATGTATAAAATCTTCTCCAAAGTGTTGGCGAATCGGCTTCACAAGCACCTTCCAGCTATTGTGCATCCTCTCCAATATGGTTTCATTAAGGGCCGCAACATTCTGCATAATATTTTAAATGTGCAAATTGCTATTGACTATGTGCGGCACTCCAGTCAGGAAGTGGTATTGATTCAATTGGATTTGGAAAAGGCTTTTGACTATGTGGACTGGTCTTTCATTGCAGATCTCATGTCTGCTATGGGTTTTGGTATTTGGATGTCCCGATTGATCTACACCATTAGTGCTGTGGCTTCTTCAAGAGTTATGCTCAATGGTGGGGTTACAGAGCCATTTGTCCTTGCACGCTCGGTCAAACAGGGTTGCCCTTTGAGTCCTCTCTTCTTTGCCCTAGCGACTCACCCGGTTCTTTCAATGTTATCCTCAATGTGGCTTCTGCGCAGCTGGCAAGATTGTCTCTTCCTTTGGGGCAGCACTTTATTAGCCAATCTTTGGCTGATGACACCTTTATGATTTTGCGGGTGGACAGGGACAATATTCGAAAGGCATTAGATGTCTGGACACTCTTTGGTCAGGCCTTTGGTCTTCGCATCAATGCCTCTAAATCATCCATACTTAGTTGCACGGAGTCTGATTTACAGTCATTAGGTTGGCAGGGCCAGGTGGTTTTTCGTGGCTCCATTGTAAGGCATCTTGGATACCCATTGGGGGTGGATGTACGGCCAAAGGAACTACTGGAGTGGATTTCACAAAAACTGGCTGCGAAGTTTATGTATTGGAAGTCGCAAGCGTGGCCATTCCATGTCCACCTCAAAGTGGCTCAGACAATTATGCTGCCAATGCTAACGTATTTCCTGCCATTGCTGCCGTGGACGCCTACTACTTTGAAGGCTCTCACTCATCCCATTTTTTTCATGCTATGGAAGAAGGATTCGCTGCAGGCAGGTATTTCGTGGATTTCGTGGTCACATACATGTACCCCTAAATGCATGGGTGGTGGAGCTATTTTGGATGCAGAAACTCATATGCTGGCTCTTCGTTGGTCTCTTTTTCGTGCCATGTGTGTGGATCATCACCCGTGGACCATTATAGCCCGTTATTTTCTTGAGGACAGCGGGCTACGCCATGGTAATACACGACTTCGGGCCTCTTGGTGGCATGTCCTTAATGCTGACTCTCGATTCTCCAGTCCCTCTTCCTCTCTGTTACTGCACTTGGTCGGCTCTTGGAAAGTGGTGCTCCAAAAGGCCCGTTGGCATCCAGTGGGGGACCGCTTGGAGACTAACTCCTTTCAGCTGGAATTGTTGGCAGTATCGAGATTACTTTCATGGAAAGACAAACATCAGCTTCGACCGAGATTTAACCGCATGGCCCGTTTAGGTGTGACTTCGATTTCGGATGCTACCCTTGCCACTCGCAATGTCGTCGCATCGTTTCGGACTGCTAGGAGACTTTTTAGGATCCCGCGCGGATATCGTGGTTTATGGGAACAGCTTTTGTCGGAGCTTCAGGGTAGGCAACCCTTTCCTGCCCTGGCTGTGGATCGTCCTTGGCAGGACTGGGACCTTGCAGGCTGGTTGAGTCTGGAAAAGGCCTCTACTAATCAGGTGTATCATCTTCTCATTCAAGATCACCAATGGCTGGGTGTGAAAGCTAATACTGTTTGGGGACTGCGGAAATCGCAGGCATGGTGGAAGGCAACGGTCATGGAGGGCTGGCTGAATAGGGCACCTTTCAAATGCAAGGTCTTTCTTTGGCGGGTAATGATTGGTGGTCTTCCTCTTGCCTTAGCCCTTTCCAAGCGTAGAATCTCGAATGGCAATTGTTTCTTTTGTACCACTACTGCGGAATCGGCCCGACATCGATTTCTTTCTTGCCCACTCGCCAAGAATATCTGGTCACTCTTGTCGCAAATTCGGCGCGCAGTGGTGGGGTCCTCGCTAACTCCTTTCGATTGGGCTTTTGTGCGCCCAAAGTACCCCATACCGCCACAGTTACATATGAAGATCTTGTTTCACTTTTTCAGATACTGGGGATGCTGGCACATTTGGACTACGCGCAATGCTTTTCTCTTTGATTCGGCCTCTAATGTACTGAGACACATTGCCAGGCTTAAAGGGCTCTTGCATTGGCAGATAGATCTCATCCGGCGCTCGGACTTGCTCCCTCGGGAGGATTTACTTCCCTGGCATATGGCAATTGTCTCTGGGTCGTTACCATGATTGGTGTAACCTTTTTCGTGGATTAGTACGGGGATTTCCCACACGTTGGCCTAGGGCCCTCGTGTCTCTTGTAATCATGTAATCATGTAATCTTGTACCTTTTTTTCGTAATTAATACAATTACCTTTTACGAAGAGAGAGAGAGAGAGAGAGAGAGAGAGAGAGAGAGAGAGAGAGAGAGAGAGAGAATTTACGAAAAAAAGAGAGAGAGAATCTGACAAGGAGAGAGAAAGACTAGGAAAGGAGAGAGAATGATAGAAAGAGGTGAGAGAAAGAAGGAGAAGCCATGGAAGCTGTTGAGAAGGTGAAGAGACTAGTTCATTAATTCTTGGATAACCCTAACAAAGTCTCTCCTCTCTCTTCCCCACCCCCCGGCGCACTCCTCTCCTCTCAAGTCCCCTTCATTACAGAGTTCTCTAGCATGGATGATCAAGGAACACTGAGCTTTAGGCCATGAACATCTTGAGATTGTGGAGCCATATCTACTTAAGACTTTGACATGAAATGGATATCACTTGTGAAACATTTGTTGGGCTAACATAAGCATTATGTTGGATTTGACTAATGCCTATGCTCACAGAGGAGTGTCGGTGATCTCGGTAGGGCACTAGGGCACTTTTTACTCTCCTTATGAGAGGTTTTCCCCCCCATTTATATTCTTCTTTATTTTATTTGCTTATGTTACACAGTTCGGGTACTTATCGTGTTTTAAACCTTTCGCGTGTGAACACACATTAATAACCCTAGGGTTTAAGGGTTGTACTTTGTATTTGCACATTACTCTTTGATTATTGCATTGGGAGTCATGTCTTCACTCTCGCACTCTCGTCACTGTCAATGGTGTACTCTCAGCTGAGCTTTGATCTGTCCCATCTCTCACATTTGGTATCAGAGCTCAGATATAGCTCAGGTCCAGCTGTACCAGCAGCATTCAGATTTGCTGAGCTCTCCGTTAGCTCCAGCTCGGACAGCTGCTGCCTCCGCTATTGTGCAATCACCTACACCGCCTGTAGCATAGCCCCCAGCTACCTGTGGGGCCCAGCCTGCACCAGGTCCTCCACTGCAGCACCGCAGGCTGCGCTTCCTGCTCCATTCACTTGCACCTTGGTTCATTGCTGCCACCACCAGCCTTACCTCCTCCTGCCTGGTCCGCTCGCTAGTGCCACCTGTTTCTGCTCCAGCTCCTCCATTGTCTCCACCTATTGCAGCTGGGCTGCCTGTTCCAGGTCTCCTCCAGCATCTTGCCACCTCCGCCAATGTCACATACTCCTAGTTGGCTCTCAAAGTCTGCATTAGAGGTAAAAGGAGACATTTATCAAATTTTTAATTCAAAATTTGAAGTTCAGGCAGGGGCTTTTGCCTAGCCGGGCTATTTTTGCTCCTAGACATGTTTGAGACACATTTATTGCAGAAAATTCTTGAGATTCGGGCCAAAATTTGGGGCTTTAGGGTTCAATGCAAACATTGGCACATATACTTCACCTTCAGTGTGAGATAGACTGAAATTGTGCATTTTGGACAACAAGATTTTGGGGCTTTTGCATTTTTTGTGTTGCTGAGCATTGTTTGTGCATTGGACAGGATATACATTGGACAGTTTTGATAGAGTGTGATCAGATTTGCTAATTACAGCATGGTGTTTGCTGTAATTTCTGGAAATTTTCAGATTTCCAAGCTTGTCCAGTTTTAGGTCTTGCTCCTGTGCTCTTTGAAAAGGTGACAATAACCATGGGAAATCAGGGACACAGTGTTGTATTCACATATGTATCCAAGGAGGATAGATTGGATGGCAACAACTATTCTCTGTGGTCTTTCATGATGAAAAATGTGTTGATTGCGAAAAATCTTTGGAATTATGTTAGTGGTAAAGAAGTTCGTCTTGGAGTTGTGGCTCCCGCAACACCTCCTCCAAGAGGACGTGGTCAAAGGCCCACTCTAGCACAACCATTTCCCGAGAGATCAGTAGCACAAAAGGCTTGGGACACACGAGATGCTCAAGCATTGTCTCACTGATTGCATTGGTAGTTCAGCGGTCTATAATCTCGCACATACGGTTTGTAGTGTCTTCACGAGAAGCATGGCTTACACTCGAGCAGATGTTTGTTGGAAAAAATGAGACACATATCTCTTTCTTGAAGAAAGAGTTTGAAAATGTGAAGATGGCTGAAGGTGATTCCATGTAGGATCATCTTAACAAAATTCAAGACTTGCGTGAGCAACTAATGAATGTAGATGAGTATTATTTTGATGCATAGTTAATCTCTACTACTTTGAATTCATTGCCGCCCTTTTATTTGGCCTTTCATATGGCCCTAAATCTCACCATAAGAATTTTTCTGCAGCCATTTACTTCCTTTAGTTGGTTAGTTTACTTCTAGAAAAAGAGCAAACAAGAAAGAACAGTGGGATGGATGTAATAGTCTTTAAACAAGTTTTATAGCGAGGTAGAAAGGCAAGGGCAGCCAGTTTGGAAATGCTTCGCAGAGTTTTGGAAGTTCAGGCTCTTCATAGAGCAGTAAGAAACAGAGGGACACGTAAGCTAAGAAGCGCAAGTGTTACTATTGTAAGAAGCCAGGTCATTACACAACAAAATGTAAGTAGCGCATAGCCAAGGAGAAGGAGTCAGGGATGTTTGTTTTTGATGCACCTTCTACTACTACAGAGTCCACGTCTTTTGTTGTAGACCGTGACTACTATTTCTACACTTGCAGTTATGACTCTTCTTGGGTTGATAGAGCATTTATTGTTGGAGGGCTTAGCTAAGAGGAATGGAAGTTCGAGGAGTGAGCATAAGAGTGTGAGAGTGTGATGACTGGAGAAAGAAAGAAAGAAAGAAAGTTATATTAACGTCTACAACAGGCCAAGTTAGCCTATGAGACCAAAACGTTGCATACAAAATGTTTGGGAGATTTCAAAAGTCCCAATGAAGCTAACGTTTATGGTATGTTGAACTAAATTGAGTGGGTACAAAATGATATCTAGACTGGATACAGTCTAGAGGTACTCCCATTGCGGTGTGGAACTGCTCCTGGAGTGTTCATCCTAGGATGTCCCACATGGGTCGGTCTAACATGGAGAGACTAAAGCGGCGGGGTAGGGCCCTCTGGTGGCGGCGTAGTATCCCTTGTATCTTCGACATGTGTCTTTTGCGGGGACGGGGGCCGGTGGGGGGGGAGAGAGAGAGAGAGAGAGAGAGAGAGAGAGAGAGAGAGAGAGAGAGAGAGAGAGAGCAGAGTCAAGTACCATTCGATAAGAGTGTACTAAGTATGTGTTGGTACACAAACTTCAAAGAATAAAATGTATTTATACTTGGGGCACGTAAGGGTGCATTCACATGTACAATGTGCGTGTACTATACATGGAGGTTAAACCATGCCTTTATCCCAACAACCTCCCACTTAAAGATCCGATGTGAACCTCTAACCAACTCCCACTAGTTGTATGGAATGCTCGTACTGAGCTTTGCTTAGACTTTTAGTGAGAACATCTGCAAGGTTGTCTTGTGTTTTGTTCTTGGTCAATGTGATTTGGCCATCTTCCAGAATCTGTTTGATGAAGTGATATCGCACATCTATATGCTTTGTGCATGAATGATACATGGCATTCTTAGCCAGATACACAACACTCTGGCTATCACATCCCAAAAATTCAGTATCCATAAACATGCCGATATCCTCTGTAAGTTTGCTCAACCATATAGCTTCCTTAGAAGCTTCAGTAGTTGATATGTATTTAGCTTCAGTGGTACTGAGTACAACGATGTTTTGTAATTTGGAGCACTAAGAAACAACCCCACCAGCAACTGTGAAGATATACCTGTTGGTGGACCTACGAGTGTCCAAGTCATCTGCCATGTCTGCATCACAGTAACCCTGCAAACTAAGTGCACCCTGCCCATGGTAAATACACATTCTTTGTGTACCCTTTAGATATCGAAGAATACACGTGACAGCCTCTCAATGTGTTTTGGTAGGATTTGACATAAACTTGCTAACTCCTCCCATTGCATGAGCAATGTCTAGATGAGTAGCAACCATAGCATACACAAGAGAGCGACAAGCTGATGCATAAGGGACTCCTTTCATAGCATTTGCTTCAACGTCATCTTTTGGGCTGTTGGCTTTGGTAAGCTTAAGATAAGGAGGTAAGGGTACCCCAAAAGGCTGCTTTAGCCATGTTAAGTCTAGTACCTTTTCAATGTACTTTTCTTGAGATAAAAACAACAATTTCTGCGTTCTATCTCTACGAATCCTCATGCCCAAAATATGCTCTGCATTCCCCAAATCTTTCATGGAGAAGGCTGATTTCAGGTGATTTTTGAGAGCATCTGAAACCAGCCTTCCTTCTTGGAATGGGTGGTGATAACCTGATTTAAGAGTTAATTACAGCAATAACTAAATGCACATAAAATGAAATATACACTTTACCATAACATTCTTGGACAGTAGACACCCTGTTGGCCCCAAAATTGGCGCCCCTTGCGGCATTTCTTTAGCTTTCATTCAATTGGAAGGAGTACAACTTGAGATTCTTCAATCTCCTCCTACTAACCAATTGCTCTTGATGTCATAAATGTCCAGCAAGCCTTTTGGGTCATTTGCCCCTTGTTTTCCCCCAGGACTTCTTCTCCAATTTGACCCTTGGCTGGCCAAATGCTGTCCCAAATCAATTCGGGATGGGATTGCTTTTGAAATCCCTTGATAATCTTCAATTATCAGCTGCTGATTTCAGTCCCTTGAGCCTTCAATCTCTGGCACAGATCCCAAGGTGGCTACTAAATCCTAATTTCTGTTGTAAATTAGGGTTTACTGCAGAAATTACAGATCAGCCCACCAAAAATGACTGGGATCTCCTCCGAATGGTTAAGAATTGTTGAGAATGGCTGGGCATAGGCTAAAGGAGATGAGAGAATGCTGTAGAGAGAGAAAATTTTGAGATTTGTCGCGAAGAACTGACCAAAATCAGCAACAAGTGCCTTGCTGTATCAGCCCCAAACGGATGCATCAACAACAATAGGAGCATCAGAGACTGTGATCTTCAGGAGAAAGTGCATCAGCACAATTGCCAGCTTCCCAAGGTCAAGAATATGCAATCTCCATCACCAAAATGGTCTCCAATGGCTGGGAATTGGCCCCAAAAGCTGGCAGCAACAGTCCAACATCTCTTTCCAACAGCTCCAAAATGAAAAAACAAGATTTTCCTCTCCCTTTAGCCCTATTTAGCCTTTCCCCCACTTGCATGGGAAAGTTTTGCCAAGTGGCAGTTTTCTTAATCCATTTTCAGCAATTTCCAGCCATTTAATTAATTTTCAGAATTATTTAGTTCTGAAAATTAATTCAGCCCTTAATCCATGCCGAGAAAATTGACCTTGCCCATCCAAAAATTAATTGGCTAGGCCATTTGCAACCCAAAGTGGTCCCATGCATTAACTGACCCTTGGACAAGCATTAATCCATTAATTAATGCCTAGTCCCTAGTGTCACCACTGACACTTAATGGCCATTTAATGGTCCTAGGGGCAAACTGACACCAAAATTCACCTAGAATCTAACAAGTGTAACTTGTTACAACTTTTGCCTTTGACACCCATCTTTTTCACAGGGTCCTTCGGTCTTCAACTGTGAGAAAGTAGCTTGCACCTCACATGTGCAACACATTTGCATCTTTTAATTGCACATTTGACTAATCCTTTAATCAAATGTCAATTAAACATAAGCAAAGGATCAAATTTTCACATCCTCGTGACAGACCACCCCCTTGAAATCCTTGCAATCGTCCTCGATTGCACTGTAATGTGTCAAAGCAAACAATACTGCACTGGAATTTTCACAAGGCATCATAGTCAACACAACATTGGCCACTGCTGACTAACTATCTCATATGCCCACCATTTGCTGAAAATTTCCAGCCAGCATAAACATAGCATAAAGCTCAATAATAGTCCAGAACTGTTGCCAGAAGTCAATCCCTTCCTTTTGTGCATACCCTTTGGCAACCAGTCTTGCCTTGTACTTGGGTTTCCCGTCAACTGTCTTTACTTTGTACACCCATTTGTTTGAAAGTGGCTTTCTTCCCTTGGGCAATGACATAAGATCTCAAGTATTATTTCCATACAGAGATTTAATCTCTTCCTGCATAGCTAGCTCCCACTTATTGCAGAATTCACATGACTTGGCCTCTTTGTATGTAAGAGGCTCACCCTCATCTGTAAGCATCACATAATGCAAGGACGGGTCAAACCTATGTGGTTGCCTTCTTACGCGTGTAGACCTGCGTACCCAATGATCAACATTTTCAGGAATTGGGTCTATATCTGGATGTATATTATTTTTAGCATTTATTGGCTGCTGTAAGCCATTTTCAGCATGCTATTCATGCTGTACAGCACCTTCATTTCCATTACCAGCACCTGCATTTTCATAATCAGCAAACGTATCTTGCTGTCCATGGCCTCCTTGTGCTTCTATTTATTGTCCATCATCATCTGGCTCAAAAATAACTTGCTGATCATCAGTTTCAGCGTGTGGTACAGCACCATGAGGCTCATTTTCTGAAGTAATAGGTGGTTGCAAACTCTGAAACTTCACCTTTTTCAGATCTTCATTAGAGGCTAAAGTGTCTTTCAACAATTTTGCCTCATTAAACACAACATTACAGTTGTGAAGAATTTTCTTGGACTGAGGTAACCACACTCTGTAGCCAAATTCACCCTCATCACCATAGCCCATGAAAATGCATTTGGTGGATTTTGGGTCAATTTTGTTCCTCAGCTCATCCCTAACATGCACAAAAGCATCGCAACCAAATATGCGTAAATGGTCATATGAGGCCGATTTGCCGGACCAAACCTCCTCAGGGATGCCATTATTTAAGGACCTATTTGGAGAGCGGTTGCAAATATGAACCGCGGTTTTGAGTGCCTCTCCCCAAAATTCATGAGGGAGATTAGCAGTGGATAGCATGCACCGCACTCTCTCACATAAAGTCCTATTATATCTTTCAACCATCCCATTTGAAGGACTGTAAGGAGCTATAAGCTCCCTCTTAATACCATGCAAGTCACAAAAGGACTTGAATTTAGTTGATGTGAACTCACCCCCATTATCAGTTCTCAGGCATTTCAGCTTTTTACCTGTCTGAGTGGTCACAAATGCATGAAAAGTTTTAAAAACAGCAAACACTTCACTTTTCTTTTTCAGCAAGTATACCCAAATCTTCTTGGAATAGTCATCAATAAAGGAGACAATATATGCAGCACCACCCAATGATTTCACGGGCATACTACATACATCAGAATGCACTAAGTCCAAGACATTAGACTTACAAGAGACACCAGAGTAAAATGATTTTTTTATTTTCTTTCCAAACTGACACTCATTACAAAAGTCAAGTTTAGAACCTTTTCCATCAACCCTCTTCAAAGAGGTAAGGACATCAAGTTCTTTTTGGCTCATATGGCCTAATCTCTTATGCCATAACTATAAGTGGCTGCAAATTTCAGCAACTGCCAGAAACTTGCCATTCAAGGCTTTATAGTGCAAACAATACAAAGTGCCCTTCTTGGTTCCTTTTGCAATTAGCATGGAACCCTTTTTCACTTTCCACAAACCACCACCAAACAGTGTGGTGTAGCCATGCAAGTCAAGCTGACCAATAGATAGTAAACTCTTTTTAATGCTAGGCACATATCTGACATCTTTCAACACAAGCTCTTGACCATTGTCTAAAGACAAGTATACAATGCCAATCCCATCAATGCTGCAAGCATGGTTATTTCCAAGATACATCTTTCCATAATTGCCTGTATTGAACATAGCAAAACACTCTAAGCAAGGAGTTACATGGAAAGAGGCACCAGAGTCTACAATCCAAGTCTGAGTGACACCATGATCAATTGACAAGAGTGCATCAATCACATCAGTGTTGGTAATCTGCATAGCTTGCATGTGACATACAAGGGCATCATAATCAACTGCACATAATACATCAGCCTCTGTATCTGAAAGCTCCTCTATGACCACACTAGAGGCCACATTGGCCTTTCCTTTGCCTTTGGTTGCCACAGATGCTTCTGTCTTATCTTCCTTCTTCTTTTTATCTCTTGTATTCTTCTTTCTCTCTTGTTTCCTCTTGTAATACCCGCAATCAAGTTTCTTGTGGCCCTTCCGACCACAGTGATAGCAAGTAATGTCACTCTTTTCCTTATCTTTGCTCTTGCTCCTGTTACTTTGTCCTGTATTTGCATTTTTCTTTTCAGCCCTGCCTCTTACATTATAAGCTGAGTTGCTGCCTTCTCCACTAGACATACGTCTAATTTCTTCATTCACGATAGAACCCCTCACCCCTTTATATGAGAGATTGGGGTTATTGCTGAGTGAAACCACCAAGGTCTCCCAAGAGTCAGGCAGTGTCATGACCAAAAAGATTGCCCTCAACTTATCATCAAAGTCCAAATTTGCATCTTTGAGCTGATTTAGAATCCTTGTAAATGCACTCAAGTACTTAGTTGGAAGCTTTGACTCATCCAGTCGCATATTCACCAACTTGCGCGTTAAATGCACTTGATTAATAGGTGTGGTGATCTCATAGGTTGTTTTCAGCTTGTCCCATATTGCATAACCTGTATCTAAACCCTTAATGTCAGTCAAGATGTCATCAATGATACCCATCTTAATGTAAGCCATAGCCTTTTTGTTTACTCTGGCCCAATGTGCATCAAACATTAATGGGGGTTTATCTTCCTGGAAAGCATCCTCACAATCCTTTAGAAATAAAATGCCCTGCATACGGTCTTTCCAAAGGTCAAAGCCATGACCATCAAACGGTTTGATCTCCATCAAACTCTTGATGTCTGAATTGGAAGAAGTTGCAGCCATTTTATCACGAACACAAGAGTAAATGTACTAAACTGTAGAAGTACAAGCTGAGTCAGCAAAATACATTGCTGTTCTTTCTCAACCAGAAATAAATCTCTGTTGTTTGTACATGAACTAGCCACCACACGGGCAAGAAATGCAGAAATTTACCAAATTCTGCACAAATCGCCAAAATTTCAAGTCCAAAATTGCATAAATGTTAGCCAATCTAACCCAGCTGAGAAAAACTTTGCCAATACATGAAAAGCCTCAAATTTCTGGGATCCAATGTCAAGAAATTTTGCTCAAAGGAGCACAATTTTGACTAATTTGGCAAAATCCCCAAATTAATTGAGGTCACCACACGCAATATTTGCAAATGCTGACTTCAAAATTACTAACAAGCATAAGCAGAGTCAATTCTAGGAAAAGCCCAAATTTCTAGCTCAATTTTACACAGAATTGGCAACTGTTCTTTGACGCGTGAACCCCCCACCAAGAGTAAGTGATGGCTGAAAGGATTAAGGGGAAGATTATATATATAACTTTATATGACTTGACGTGGGTCCATTGACCCGTCAGGTCAGGTCGCGTGGCCTGTTTGTCGATGACTGGCCGTGACAGTCTGACGTCGCGTCGGCTGCTACCTGGCCCCTTCCATGTGCCACTGCCCATTGCTGCCGGCAACCAACATGCCTGGTCGCTTTTCCCGCACGCGTGGACTTCTACGTGCTATCAGCCCAATACGCCACTTGTTGTGTGCCTGGTGAACTGTCTGTCACCACACCAAGTTGCTTGAACTACTATCTGTGTTAGTCCACGCCCGCTTGTTGGATGTCGTCCCCTGGTGGAGACTAGTCACGTTGGTCAGTAGTATGGTCGCCCGACTCCAATCTGGTCACGAACTCCAGTTGATCGTTATGTGGAAAACTTGGATGTAGTCTATGCAAAAAATTAATATGCCCTTTAGAGATTGCAAGAAAAGCAAAAGAGGGCAATTGATTGCCACAAACGTGCTTTGCTGTTTCTAGAGGGTGATTCTGTATTGCTACGTTTTGAAAAGGCAAGGGTGAAAAGGATGAAAGGAAGAGAAAGATTGTATCTGAAGTTGAGTATGAGATACCATGGGCCCTTCTAGGTATTAGAGAAGATCAGTGATGTGGCATATCGGCTGAAATTACCTCCACATTGGTAGATACACAATGCCTTTAGTGTCAGTTTGTCAAGGCCTTTTCAAGGTGATGTACTTGAGGATATGTGTGCTGAAATTCAGCTTGAGGTTGAGGAGCTGGATGAGATTTTGATAATTGAGTAGATTTTGGCACATAAGGAAAGAAAGGTCAAAGGTAAAGTTTTCAGAAGATACTTGGTGAAATTTCAAAATTATTCACCAATGGATGCTAAATGTATTGAAGAGGATGACTTGGTAGACCATCCTCAGTTGTTGCAGCTTTACCTAGATGCCTTTCAGTTAGAGACGACTTTAGTTCGGGCTCTATCAGGTTCAACACAGCAAGGGTCCGGATTATTGCTTGATACTCAAGGGGAAGGTAGTACTTCTACTTCTCTAGTTATGGACAGCTCTCATATGTGGTGGATCTGAGATGCATTTAGCATGCATCCAAGATATTGCGCTGATAGTATGTTTGCCATGAGGTCACTACTTAGCGTAGTGGTCACTGTGAGATGTATGCAGATGAGTATGAGTTTCACCCAAGTATTGGGACTATACTTTTGTATCAGCTTATGATCAAATTGTCATGAATTTTGCTTGAATTTTAAGACAAAAATTATGATCAGTTTCAGCTCAGTTTTTGATTAGCTTGAGAATCCTTTATGGTCAATTTTGGGAGGAGTTTGCATCAATTTTTGCATTGATTATTGGTCAGTTTTTGCAATGAGTTTATGATCAGGTTGGGGTCACATTTGCAGTATTTTGTGATCATTTCTCAGATTAGCAGGTGATCAGTTTATGGTTAGATTATGCTCAGTTTTCAATGGTTTACATTTGGTTCCATGGACAACAGTATATGTTATGATGCCATTGATGTTTTAGCCATGGTTTATGTTTGGTTATGCTATGCTATGGTTTGGTTTGGCCAGATGAGTTAAGCTCATGAGAAATAGACATATCACATGATAATTTGGCAATGTTGTTAAGATTCTTTGTGAGTCTTATGTTATGTTATGATTGGCTGGTAATTTTCAGCATGTGTTGGGCATATGGAATGGTTGAGTCATAGTGTGCAATGTTGTGCTTTGATGGCTTGTGGAAATTTCAATCCACTATTTTGCTTTTGATGCATCTGACGGTGCAATTGAGGACAATTGCGAGGATTTTAAGAGGGAGGGCTGTCATGAGGACATGTATTTTTGAAACCTCACTTAACATGTGGATTAATTTTTAATCACATGGTTAAGTAAATGTTTCATATGTGAGGTGTAAGTGGAGTTAGAGTAAATTTACGAGCCTGGGACCTGAGGAAATGACGGAATGTGAAAGGCAGAAGTTGGATATAAGTTATGCCGCACAAGTACTTGGTGGTATCTATTGCTAGTAGTTGGCCTAGGTTATTCATTTAGCTATAAGTGTCAATTGGTGACACCAGAGAAGTGGCGTTTAATGGTACTTAGCACCAATGTGATGGGGTCAAAGTTGGTGCAGAGACACTCGGGAATGGAAGTTGCCCAGCTAATTTAATTATTGGCCAATCAGATTATTTTTTAGGGCACCAAAATAACTATTAGATTAATTTTTAGAATTTAAAGATTGAAAATTAATATTTAATTATGGATAACGCTGGAAAAACCATTTGGGAAGGCTGCTACTTGTCAAAAATGCCCATACAAGACTAAAAAACGTCTTTTAGAGGCTGGAGAGAGGCATTTTAGTGTATTCAACGTATAAGAGAGGAAGGAGATGCTGGTTTGATTTGTAGCCATTGGAACAGTAGGTGACATCATCTACAAGCTGTTGAGACAAGGCAGCAACAATCAATGGCTGATTTTCTTTAGTTCTTTGCATGTACATGCTATTGAGATAGGGCAGCAACAGTAAATGACTAATTTTCTTCAGTTCTTTGTATCTACAAGGTGTTGAGATAAGGGAGCGGTAGTAAATGACAAATTTTCTTCAGTTCTTCACGAAGAAAGTCTGAATTTTCTCTATTCTCAACATTGTCTCTCATCTCCCAGCCTTTCTACTGCGTTACTCCGAATATTACAGCATTGAGTTCACCAGAGGTTGAGAAATTTCAGATTTCTTTTCTGTAAACCCTAATCTGTAGAGGAGAAATTAGGATTTAGCAGTAGCCTAGGGAAGCCTGCCAGAAATTGGAATCTCCAAGACTTGGATTCAGCAGGGTAGAAGCTATTTTTTCAGTGAAATTGAGATGGAGGGACGAGCAAATCATTAAATTTGGGGCATTTTCCATCTCCATGAAAGCGGGTGAAGGCCAATTGAATGCCCGAAACAAGGGGCAAATCAGATTGAAGACTTATTGGCAATTTTGGACAGCAAGGGGAGCTTGATTTCCGAAATGGATTGGGAGGTTCCCATTATACATAAACTGCTTAAATAGATACCGAAAAGGGCGCTAGTTTTAGGGCCAACAGGGTATCCATTGTCCAAGATTGTAAGTTAATTTGCATTTTTCAGTTTTGTAATAAACGTTACTACTGTAACTAAGTTGTAATTAGGGAATTACCACCCATCCACGGAAGAAAGGTTGGTTTTATTGTCCATCAGTATACTATTGCATATACTCCACAGGGAATGGGTTTGCAGAGAGGAAGAATTAGTCACTCATGGAGATGGCCAGATATATGTTGAAAGCTAAGAGTTTGCTACATGGTTTTGGGATGGAAGTAGTTATGTATGCTTGCCATGTTTTGAATAGGTGCCCTACTAAGGCATTAAAGAATGTTACGCCTTTTGAGGCTTGGAACAATCGAAAACCTTCTGTTGGGCATTTTCTTACTTTTGGGTGTCTTGCGTATGCTCATATTCGCAAAGTACTAAGAAATAACTTGAACAAGAAGGCCATTAAATGCATTTTTGTAGGGTATAGTAGTGAGAGTAAAGTATATAGATTGTATGATCCTTAAAAGTATGGATGGTGGAGCTATTCTTGATGTGAAGACTCACATCATGGCCTTTGCTGGTCACTCTTTCCAGCGATGTACACTGATTATCACTCGTGAGTCTTTATTGTCCGTTTCTTCTTGGAGAATTAGGGCCTTATCCATTGTAATACGAGCATACAAAATTCATGGTGGCACATTCTTAACTTTGATGCCCACTTTTCAACACCTTCCTCCTTTTTGGTGCATCATTTGGTTTGTCCTTGGTGCTTGGTTCTTCGAAAGGTTGCATTGGCTTCTTGCCGAGGATCGCTCAATGGCTAACTCTTCTCAGCTAGAGCTGCTCGCTATGTCACCATTGCTCTCTTGGGATGGGAAATAGGAGGATCGCCCCAAATTTATCTATATGGTGTGCTTGGGTTTTTGACTTTTGTTTGCTGATGCCACTCTTATCAACCATGGGTCTTCATGTCCTTGTGCACTGTTAGGAGACTTTATTGGATTCCTCGTGGGTATCGTGAGTTGTGGGGTCAACTATACTGGATGTTGTAAGTTGTGCAACCCTTTCTTGTCCCTGTTCTTGATTGTCCTTGGTAGGACTGGGATCTTCCTGGCCATCTTAACCTTCAAAAGGCTTCAGCTAATCAGGTTAATCATCTCATGATTAAGAATCATCATTGACTGGTTGATAAAGCCAAGCGACTTGGGGTATGCATAGATCTAAGGTTTGGTGGAAGATGATTGCGATGGAGGGATGGCTAAATAGGACACCCTTTAAATGCAAGGTCTTTCTTTGGTGAGTGATCATTGGTGGGCTGCCTCTCACCTTGGCTCTTTCAAAACACCGAATATCGAATGGCAGTTGCTTCTTTTGCATGACCACTGTGGAGTCATCACGTCATCGATTTATCTCTTGCCCTTTAGCTAGGAAAATTTGGACTTTCTTGTCAGATGTTTGGAGAATTATGGCTGGTCCATTGCTGCATCCCTCTGATTGGGGTTTTTCCCGGCTCAAATCTACCCCACTGTAGCAACTTGTGAAGCTTATGTTTCATTGTCTCAGATTTTGGGGTTGTTGGGATAATTGGGTCACCTGGAATGCTTTTATCTTCAATTCAGCTGTAGGTGTTCAAGGACATATTACTAGAATCAGGTGTCTCTTGCATCAGTAGTTAGATCTTATCTAGTATGTTGATCTCCTTCTTCAGGAGGATTTAATACCTTGGCATATGGTAATTTCCTCTCTTCACTTGCTGTGACTTTGCATCTTTTTTTGCATGATGGCCTAGAGTCATCCTTCATCTTGTAATCTTGTACTTTTTTCGTAACTAATACAATTACCTATTGAGAGAGAGAGAAAGAGAGTAGGGCCTCACACCTTCCGTCAGCGCAAGGTCTGTTTTTCCCTGCTTGAGCCCTGCCCTCGGCCACTTGTGAACAACCGCTCGACCTGTCCTGCATTTGGTTTCCCTGGCTTTGACCAAAGCGGGGTCTCATTTTGTCTTGCTTGTCCTGTCGATTCGTCTCCTGCCCCTGACTTCCAGATGCTTGTCTTCCGCCTGCACGAGCGTGCTCAGTCCCAGCTCCTGGTAATCAGCGTCGACCTAATCTGACATCCCTGCTCTGCGCCTAAAAGCGAGGGTGCGACGATCTGCTCTAATCCGGGTAAGACAGATTGTGAGTGATAGAGATTGTAAAAGGCCTGTTTAAATTGAACAACAAAGTATAGATTGGGGCTTAAACGTCGCAAGATGTTGGTTGAAGAACCAGACTTGTGTGCTCTGAATTCACCTCAGCAAAAGGCTTAGGCCTCGTGCTCTCAAACTAACGAGTCTTTTCAGTTTATGCTGGCCTCTGCCAATCATCTGATGTCGGAATATGGTCAAGATAATGAGGGTAAAGCGAGTTCTTTACCACGAGGGGAACATGTGGTCGCTGTTATGGGTGCTGATCTGGTTCTACAGCAGACTGTTGCCTTCCATGAGAAGGCTGCCATCTTTTACTTTACGGGAAGGACCCCATTGATCACTAGTATCCATGCATGGTTGCTATCCATGCTTGCCAATGTGGAGATGTGTTAGGATGATGTTTTAAGGCAACGCTTGGCATCCCTTGTGGAAGAGATCTATGTTGGCCCGAGGGGTTTTTTTGAGGTCCTCTTCCACTCCCCGGAAGTGTGTGCTCATATTATGCAACGTATCTTGTGTTTCATGGATGGTGAGTTAGTCCATATGGTTCCTTGGAGGCCTATGGCCGAATTTCAGGAGATATTGAGGCAAGCATGCCCAATTTGGAGCGAGGTGGTTGATTTTCATGCCCATCTTTGGCGACTTCTTCCCTTTGTTTTGAGATCTCTTGGCGAGGTGTTGGTGGAGCCCGGTTGGCCTCCCGTAAGAGGAATGGGGCGTGCATGCTTTGGGATACAGGGAAACCTCGCCTGACTAAAGTTTATTTTTAGGTTCTAAGGTTGCAAACTTTGGTCTATGAGCTCAAATGGGGCACATTTGCTGGACACTGTTTCAGTTATGGACAATTGGGACATTTCATTTCAGAATGTGATAGAAGCCAGGAGGTAATGCAACCATCTTTGGATCGTGATTTGGATAGGCATGACCATCTTTCCCAGCAAAATGGCTCAATAGCTTGAAGCTGCTTCTCAACAGATTGTCTAGCAGGGACAGTTAGATGGAAAGAAGGTTGCTTCTCAAGCCGGAAATCAGTGTGTATCCTTCGGTGGGTTAGAACTTGTCTCCTCAGGATAACTTCTGGGTTATGGTGGTTTGCCGTAATGCTAGACAGGAGCCTTGGTCTGCTCATGTTCACCTAGCTTCCTGGACTATTACTCGGATGTTTCAATGCCGAGGTAGGGGGTTTTATATGAAACCTTAATTTGCAGATGGTGTTAATGAAAAAAGGGTCTTTGATACTGCTTTTCCCTTTGATTCGCGAGGGAGGATGGTGCCTCCTCGAGATGTTTTCCGTGCCCAGCAACAACAGTTTTCTTCTCGTACTTCGATTGCTAGTTTGTAAAGAGCAGATCTGGTTGATGTGATTGGAAGCTTTAGCTTTTCCGGATTTTCAACCTTCGTTTGTTTGAGGGTTAACATTACCCCCCTCCTAGACGAGTGTCAGTCCCATGGCACTCACTGTCGTAGGTAGCAGGCTTTAGCATGCATCGAAAACGTGGGTGGCAAGGACGTTTGTGGTTGCCATGGATGAGTGTTGGTAGTGGTGGGGAGGAAGGTCGTTGGGGGCACGTTGGTGGTTTAGGTGATTGGTGGTAGGGCTGTTCTTTGTGGGGATTGCACTGATGGAGTACAAGTGGCGGTTTGTTGGGGATTCTACACATGACGATTCTTGGCGGGCTTGCAGGATGATAAAGGATAGGCATTCAGAGTTGAGTGTCGATGAAGAGCGAATGACACCTTCGTTGGAGTCTTCAATACCTGCAATTGAAAACCTCTTATAGGTGGTCTCTCCTTGGAGGTAGTACTAGTTTTCTCCATCGTGCACAAGACATAGTTTAATTAGTTTGGGAGACAGGCCGAACTCTAAGCAAGCTGAGAGTATTGTCCTGCACTTGAGAACCCAAACTGTGTATATACTTCGGTGCAGATATTATGTGAGTGCTCGTGCATACTTAGATATTACGTAGGTAGAAGACCGTGGGCTGGTTTCTCGTAACAAGTGTAGATGAAGCAAAGTTGTCCATGTTGAGAAGAAATACACGTGAAGGTGTATGCGATCCTTTGCATTGTGACTGCACGACGTAACATAATTGAACACAGGAACACTAGCTGGTAGCTATTGGACCTACGTGATGAGGACAGTGTACTTTTCATGGCCATTCGTGCGGTGCTTACCACAATTGATTGCAATGGTATTAAGGCAAAGTGCAAGAGGGAATCGTGTGAATGGGTCAGGGTGATAGGTCTAACCATAGGCGAGACAAGCTCCCCAGGTATGTCCTGCCCTTGATGTGCCCTGAACAATTGTGGGTGATGCTAAGGGGCTAGGGAACTAGGGACGGAGCCAGTTGACCAAGGTCACTGGACGTACCTAATTTGAGGACCTCTAGGTGCTATGCTATGATCGTGGGTGCTTTCTATCTTTTCGTTCTTTCCTTTCCTTTTTTCCTTTTCTGTTTGCTTTTTTTGTTTCTTTTTTTTATTTTTTTATTTTTATTTTTATTTTTGACTTGCCTGAGTACAACCATTGCAATATCTTGAGGCTATCAGCCTTTCGATGGGTTGGGAAATGTCAAGCTTCGAAGGCTCAAGAAATGGATATTACAGTGATGATTGTGCTCTAGCCTCGTTGTTAGAGAAGTAGTTGTTGAGATGGGGAGATACACTTGAGATATTGCAAACCTCTTTGCGACACGCGATATCGGTACAATTGAGGTAACAACTGTCATGAGCCAACTGTAGAGCTTGACCCTGAAAGAGAGCGTAGCCCATGACTATGCTTTGGGTCATGCGATGTGGGCACTTGCAAGGGTGATTTTTCGCGTTCGGCAGTGTGGCTTTGTCGCGGTTCTTTGTGAGGTTGGTGGTCTTGCGGTGACTTAGGCATTGAACACGTTCGCACGAAGACCTATGCCATCCTGCATCCACTTGTCACTTCACGAGAGTATATGCAAGTCGTATGCATCAAGTGCAACGAACAAATGCAATCATGTCAAGATATTACTTTTTCAAAATCCTATGATGTTGATTGTGATGCCTATTCCGGTGCTTGTTAAAGACGTGGCATATATTAGCGATAGGTAAGGGAAGTGTGTACAAGTGGGGAGCTTGCCCCTTTAATCATTAAAGACAAAAACATATGCTAGGATGGCCTTTGTTAAGTTGCTTATATATCATAGGGGCTACTTGATTTGCACGAGGCGGGGTGAGTCCGGGTGGTCAGGCAACTGAGGCTCTGCTGGTGAGGGGCTCGTGTGAGGTTGGGCAGGGAAGATGTCGGCCGGGACCTGAATGGTGTAGTCTTTGGCCGCAACCGTTTCTAAAATGCTTTTGAATAATGCATCTAATTCTTCGTTGTCTCGAGCTGCCCTCTCTGCTTTCGAGCACCTGGTGCTCGAGCGTTTGTTGGGGGCCCGCACAACTGGTGCTGCCACGCCTTGTGTGCTCCCTTGAGCTCCTATTTCCCTGGCCTAGGGATTTTTCGGCCTACGTCTGGGGCGGTGTCACTTGGGGCCTCGTTTCTTTGCATATCTTTTGAGGCTAGGCACGTAGCGTTCCGGCCAAGGTAGATTCAGTACGTACGTACGGATCGTTACCGTACGGTATGTACTGATCGTACGTTTTGTGTACGTATGGAACATAAAAAACGTGATCATATTTTTCATGTAAAATTTGGGGCCCAAAACGTGATGTGCCTAACGATTTCTGCATCGCTTGGTTATTTGTAAATTTTCATGGGCAAATTGAGACAAAAGCCCCAAATGTGTTCACTGTTTCAGTGTTTGCAGGTTACGTGAGCTACAGGAGGTGCCAACGTGCACAGACCAGGTACGTCTCGTCTCTCTCTGTCTCTCTCTCTCTGCGCTCTCTCTCTCTCTCTGTGGGCTCACATTCATGCATGCTGGAGCCTCTCTCTCTCTCTCTCTCTCGCACGCGCATGCGCACGCTCGCTCGCGTGGATTCTTGTGCACGTGTCGCACATATTTACTGATGTTTTTCTCTCTTATCTTGCTCCAGGAGCCATCATGCCGAAACCAGTCAATCCCTATTGGAAGGAGTATACCAATATACTCCATATCATCAATACTCCTGGGCAAGCTGGTTCAGGTAGTCGCAGGTGGTCATGCAAATTTTGCAATTTCACATTGACCAGTACAATTACGCGTGTGGTAGCATTTGACGGGTATCAATTGCACAAACAATTGTAGCGCGTGCAAGAAGGTGCCAAAAGCTGTCCGAGAGAAGTTGATTACTGAGAACTTCCCAGCAATGGGGGCAGTAGCAAAAGGCCAAGGATCCCGGAAAACACAAGATGCCTTGCACGATGCTCTTATTGGGGAGTTTGGTGATCCTCCTACATAGGTAGAGGAGAGTTTTGTGTCTCAGCCCGTTGCCTCAGAGCAACCATCTGCTAGTAGGAAGAGGGCTCGTGTCATGCAGGAGGAGGAGGAAGGTTCTAATGATGTGCATGTGCCTAGGCAAACCACCTTGTCTTCACGTGTGCATTCTCAGTCTTGGGTGAGAGAGCGTCAGAAGGTGGCTGAGATGGAGATTGCTCGTACTCTCATTGAGTGCAACATCAGTTTCAATATCTTAAGGACTGAGCATTGGAAGAGGATGGTTAGGGCCATTGCCCAAGTGGGTGCTAGTGCTACAGATTCATGGTGTGGGCTGGATTACAAAAAAATGCGCACCACTGCACTTGACGAGCGAAAGGCCTTAATAGATAAGGCATTGGCCCTAGTGAAAGATGGCTGGCAGCAGTTTGGATGCACCATCATCTCTGATGGATGGAGTGATATACGCAGGCGGCACATCATAAATATACTTGTCTCCTCTTGTCTTGGTACTTACTTCTTGCGCGCTGTAGATGTAGGGAAGGCAGGAGAGAAGATCACAGGTGAGTTTATCTATGGGTATATTCGTACAGCCATCATGGAGATTGGTAAAGAGAATGTGGTCCAAGTTGTTACAGATAATGCATCCAACTGCAAGGCAATGGGAAAAATGGTGAAGGCGGAGTTCCCACACATTGTGTGGACTCCATGTGCAGCCCATTGTCTAGACTTGCTTATGGAGGACATAGGCAAACTACCTTGGGTGCAGCCCACAGTTTCAGATGCTACTAGGATGACCACATTCTTTCAAAAGAAGCATTAGGCTTTAGCCAGCTTTCGTAGCCACAGTAATCTAGATATGGTGCGGCTCTCCAAGACCAGATTTGCATATATGTTTTTGGTGTTGCAAAGGCTCTTCAAGCTTAGGGATCCACTTTTGCAGACAGTTGTGGACCCAAAGTGGAGGGACATGTCTCATGCACAAAAAGAGGTGACCAAAGCCATTCAAAGGCGTATCCTAGATGAGTCTTTTTGGACAGAGGTGTAGGATTTGACAGTGGCTTTGCAGCCCATGTATGTGATGCTACGAGTCATGGACATGGAGGGGTCCACATTGGGTCTGGTTTATCACCTCTTCATGCAGATGAAGAGCCATATCACAGCATGCCAAGCCTTGTCCCAGCAGCGGTAAGTACTAGATTTTGTTCTTGTACTTTATGGCTGCTTGCATATGCTGTTTACTTATTATTAAATTTTAATGCATAGGCTATATAGTACAGCACATGCATTGGCCTTGCAATGTGTCTAAACTTTGATGTTGCTGATTTTTGTAGTCGAGATGATATCTTGACTCATGTAGAGAGTCAGTGGAAGTTTATAAGTCGTCCCATTCATGGGATGGCTGCTTTACTCAATTCTTTCTACAAGACCCCAGGCTTGTTCCATGAGCAGCATCTCATGCAACTGAAAGACAAGTTCATTGCACGTATCTTTGACGAGGAGCAGCAGCTTCAAATAGATGCAGAGATGTACAGCTTCATGAATAACTTGGGACCATCATTTTCACAGGTGGTGGCATTGCGTTCGGAGGCTACTAGTCTTCCTCTCACATGGTGGCAGAGTTATGGTCGGCAAGGTCTTCCACGTCTGACTTATTTGGCTCTACGTATCTTGTCACAGGTAACTCACTCTCTGTGCTCTCTCTCTCTCTCTCTCTCTCTTTCACTCTCTCAAGTGTAGCAATGGCAATTATCAAGCCAATGATACCTGCAAATGCAGGATTGCTCAGTGGGTGCTTGTGAGCGCAATTGGAGTGCTTATTCTTTGATTCATACAAAGATCCGGAATCGCCTTAGCAATTCTCAATTGGAGAAGGTAGTGTATTGCAGGGTCAATATGAGGCTTGTGCGCGCCTACCATGCCTTGGGGACACCCAAGTAGGTTCGAACTAGTAGCTATTTACATGTTTGAAATATTATATCTCTATATTAGTATTTAAAATTTACATTATTGTTCAATGTTAACAAATGTATGCTATATTACCATCTTGAACAAGTTGATCCCTCACGTATAAAGCTGGTGGGTGATCCGAATCATCCAATCACAGATGAGGACCAGCATATTAGGGACGAGTAGGAGGAGATTTTGCGTATGCTTCATAGAGAGATGGAGGAGGTGGATAGGCATGTGACGAGGTCACGCGCACGTGCTTATAGCATTCTACTACGTGAGCAAGCTGCAAATCCAGAGTGCTCAACGGAAAGGCATTCGCAGAGGGAAGCTACCCATTCGGACTCCTTGGCGACGTGCGAATGAGGCAGTTCGTCTCATTCACACTGAGGAGGAGGAGGATCTAGGTGATGCAGTCTAAGCTACAGGCCTTGTGATGGTAGAGCCAGAGTTTGACGACGATGGCAATGTCGTGGCGGATAGAGACATGCTCTCTTCAGCCTCATCATCGTCCTCTTCTGATCATGAGTTTTGCTAGAGTCTAGGCAGTGGACTGTGGGTACTAGTGACTACACATAGATCTAAAAATTTTAAATTTTCATATATTTGAGTTGGGTGTTTTTATTTATGACATATGTATGCTCTATTAGGAGCCATCTTGACTTGACATTTGTCACCTTGGTGGATTGTTCCTACATTCCTTGTTAGCAATTGTACGTTGTTTGATGCAGTGTACTGTGTTATGTTTTGGCTCTTTATCATGTAGACTTCCTCAATGTTAGTTTGATAGTCTCAAATTTCAGTTTTCACTATTCAGTGTTATGCATGTGTTAAATGTTTAATGCTTAAAGGTTTCAATTGTGATGTGACATGGTCATAAATACTAAGTAGGGAATGTATATATCTTTATGCTTAATGTACAGTGGGAAACACCCTAAAATATCCTCTTGTTTATTATTTTTTTACAAAGGTACGTATTTTTACGTACATAAAAAATTTATCCATACAGAACGACGTATAGTACGTATCTATACGTGCCGTACATTACGTATGGAACCACCTTGGTTCCGGCGGAGGAGCTTGTGCTGCATGCTCCCTTCGACGGCAGAGAGCGTCTTTGCAAGCTAGCTGCACTGGGTGCTCCATGTCTGCTACGTAGGGGGGCCTGTAAAATGCAAACCAAGGATTAGACCTTGAGACAGGATAAAACCATTCGCATGGAAAGGATTATACAGTGAGTTATCAAGCGCATATGACGAGGAGGGGAGAGGTGAGGTATGCAGTGGTTGTAGTAGAGGGATGGCCCCTACGATGATGTTCATTTGACCTCCAACCATTAGCAGATGCTTATGCTAAGTTGCGTGGACTGGTTGTCATGAAGTGGGACATGACTTATCTTCGGAAGGATAGACCGGAAAGGGGAAAGGTATATAGAAAGGGATGGTACCCTGTCTACACCCTCACAGATGTTGGTCAGAGCTTCCTATGGTGGTGATGAGGGTTGTATGCCCTCCACCTGGAGGCGGGAATGGTCACACAACTTCTAAATGTGTGGTGAGAGGACCTGAGGAGCTTAGCCTGTTGAATCCAACTCTTCTCCCTGCGCTTTACTATCATTACTTGTGTGTGTTGACATTGTCTATACAGGGTCACAAAAGTCATTGTTTATTTATATATATATCTACAAATCCATGTCACTTCACGAGGATAAAAGCCAATTATAGAACTCCGGATTGTACTGGAGCATGGCACACGCATCTAGCACTCGTGGCAGCTTACTTAATACCGATAGATATTTTGCAACATCGAGTAGCATGGAACCTTGTCTGAGTCTATTGGCAACATGTAACTCCTCCTCAGTGAAAACCTTATCAGATAGAGAGTTCTCTTGGCTAGTTTCAGCTAAGTCCTTACCCCAAATGGCAGTCAGCATTCGAAAGGAAGTTGGTGCCACATAGGTTGGGTCTCTTTGAGACCGCCATTTGGCCAATCGCTCCTCTGAGACTGTCATGATCTGGGCTCCTAGTTCGGCCATTGCAACGCGGTTTTCACACCAACATTGTTCAAATTGACTTCGACCCTCTGATAGTCGCTTTAGTTGCTCTATCTCTAAGAGATTTGATTGGCAGAGCACATCATTAAATGTTACAATTAAGCGCAGTTCGTCGGCTTCCTCGTCAGTGATGAGTCGCATGTGTTCATACAGGAGCCTGTTATAGTGCTTGTCAAGACGTTCTTGCTTTTCTCAGGATAAGGGAAATGGCAAGTATTCTTCAAGCTGCTCTTTAGGGAATGCGCCCATGTCTGCCAGGACATAGACACGTGCGAACACTTTGAGCTTAGCATCCTACAACGCTGTCACAACAGGGTGACAAATTTATACCAATCACATCCAAAGAGAACCATGACGCAATAACGAAGCCTTAGGAAAAACATGGAAACCCCAAGAGCATAAGAAATCCTAGCGTTGACCAAACCTGCTCGTCTAGACCTCAGCCCCCAGCTATGCTAAAGCCCAGGCAAACTTCTAGAACCTTGCATGAGATACGTTTATTAATTTAATATGCATTTTGCAGAATCGCCCGCTATGGAATCACCCATATACACACTAAATTAATGAAACGCCCGAAAAGGACAGGCGTCCCCATCAACTTCTCGCACAAAGAATCCTCTTTGTGTATGAGCCCCGGTCATCTAAGTTTACGGAATCCACCGTAAAACCTCACGGAATCCACCGTGGAATATGCCTCCTGGCATCATACCCCCGGGGTGGGATAGCAATTGACCTCAATTGCTATTAGCTCAATGTGGAGCTAACAGAGTGGGGAAAGCATTTAAGTCTCTAGCGTGCATCCATTGTGCTTCCTCTACAGGATGGTTCTTAAATTTAACTAGATATCTAGAATACCTTCAGCCAGTTCTAGTGGTCATGTAGTCTGTGTCTATGATGGCTTCTGGTTCAAGTATTTCAGTCTCTTCCTCTAGTAAAGGTGGGTTTTCATAAACAGGGTGGATAGGTAATTGGCCTCTAAATGGTCTCAATAAACTGATATGAAATGTATTATGAATATTAACTCCTAGATTTTATGGACCATTTAGAATCATTCATAAGATTAATGATAATGCATTCAAGTTAGAATTGCCATCTCGCAGAGATGTTGTTTTTGATGAGATGAGTAGCTGGTATAAACCAGTAAATGTGATTGATGATGTAGATGCACAAAATGATGCAAAGGAGAATGCCACACTGCAAAAGATTGTCCAAGTCGAACCCCTGTGAAATCTACTTCTGATACCCAATAGAAGATCCAAGAACCTGCTTCCAATTTGGTGGAATTGGAAGTGGCTGCCATAATACGTGCAAAGAAATGAGAATCTGTAGTTCCAAAGGAGAATGTTCCTTTTGCCAGGACTGTGAAGTTTAACATTCCTCTGGAAAAGCAGAACAATGCAATCCAGAAAAAGGAAGTACAGAGCACCACAGAGCCACAGGGTCAATGCGAGTTCTATTGTCGGTGGATTGAGTGTTGCAAGCAGCCGTTGATGGTAACGACTGCTTTGATTTTTCAAAGCACATGGATGTGTCTGAGGTTTCACCGCTATTAGGAGAGGCATCAATTGATTCAGTGGTGGATGGACTTGATGCTTTATTCCTCAGCTCTCGAGCGCTCTTCGTCTCAATGTTCTTGGGTCCACAACCACCTGCAACTGCTGTTGTTTTCGTTGCTTTCTCCTCTTTTTCTTGGTCAGTGAAGGTATATCTCTCAACGACTCAGGACCCTGGACCAGGTCAACCGTTGATGTGCTTGGTTGGGCCTCAGCATTCTCTTTTTCTAGTGTGTCCTTATGAGACATAGCCGTGGCCTGCTGAATAGCCTCGCCAAGTTGTGAGGGTACAATTGTCTCCCTTTTCGGAGAGTCTAGCTCTTCAGCCAATTCCCTTGTTTTTAACTCCTCTAGCCTAGGCTTTAGGCATTTTGGAAGTGTTGGAGTTGTCAAGGAAGTTGGTTGCGACACCTCCTCGATAGGTAAACTACTAAGGACATGTTCCACAAGGGGCATTGTCACGGCCAAGGGCTGTGGCTGCTGTGATCCCTGATTGGAAGTAGTAGTGGCTAGTCCAGTGGGCTGGCTACCCTTGGTGGATTGCGGTGTCAAGTCCCTAGGGCGATCGGAAGTGGTCGTGTCTTTTGTTGCCCTTCGAGCATTCATCTGTGTAGATCGAGCATGAGTTGATCTAGTCGCATTAGGTTACTCAGGTATATCCTTGGACCGAGAGCTACAGATGGTGTCATGTCCCACCTCTTGGACATTTGGAAGCTTAGATGGAGATAGAGATTGGGATTGAGCAGCTGCACTTGATGACTGCTGTTGTGCTTCCTGTGTCCGTTTGGAAAAAGAGGGTGTAGGAGATCTAGGACACTTAGGTGGACTGAGCACTGGCTGAATGATTTGCTCGAGGCCATTAGACGATTGTGCCATTTGCTTTGTTGAGCGTTCAGCCTTGCCATGAGCAATGTTGTGCCTATGATGCTTGTTATCCTCTTGGGAAATCAAAGACTTTTTGGGTACTAATGGCTTTTGTGCACGCTCAATGGTTACATATGACATATGCTTATTAAGCATGCTAGGTTGAGGCTTTTTCTTTCGAACACTCATGTTTGGTTTCTTGCCTCGAGACCTGGAGTTTCTCTTAGCTTTTCTGCTGTGCTTCATTGCTTTTGATGCAATTTGGCCTTCAGCTGATAGAGGTGGTTTAGCAGGGGGTTTTGGTAGCCAAATCCATCGGTTACCTACGTAATACCCTTGAGCACGTAGCAACGCTTTGGATATCCATCGCGGCGTTGTGCTGACCCTCCATCGATGCCTTCGTCTATAAGGCTTGGGCTTCTTTTGGGGTCTTCTATGATATTTGTAAGTCCAAAGCCCGTCCTTGGCATTGTCTCTTGACCTTCTTGTTTCAGGCATGGCCTCACTCACTGGTTCTCGTTGTTTGACCTGTGCTTGTATCAGCTCTTCCAACAAGTCCTTGCTCTCGTTAGTAGGCTTGACTGTTATGTCAGTACCTTCCTTGCTTTCCCTCGAGGTTCGATGAGGTCACCCTTGCTAAAGGTTGTGACTATCCTCACACCCGGTAGTGTCAGGTGTATCCTTTGTGCTACATAGTCAGCCTCACACTTGGTCGCCCTTTTGAAGGGTCTTCTTAGGAGGGTTTTCTTCCCGTATTTAGCACTATTTGAAGGAACATGAAATAGGATAGGCAAGCTCTCAGTTTCAATTTTCGCAAGGATTTTGCACTTTTCTATGAGTGCTTGTGGATGTCCCCCGTAAGGGCTAAGAGTTGCATTAGTCAGTGCGAGCTCTAGTTGGCCTAGTAGGGTCCATGATTCATAGGTCAAGATATTAAAATGTGCTTCCTCATCAATTAGAGCATCAATAGTATGCTCTCTTTTTGCGGTGAGTTTGACCCTAAGGTATGCAGGTGGTACTATGTCTTCGTCTTTCGGG
Source organism: Lygodium microphyllum (assembly GCF_053477565.2). Taxonomy (NCBI): domain Eukaryota; kingdom Viridiplantae; phylum Streptophyta; class Polypodiopsida; order Schizaeales; family Lygodiaceae; genus Lygodium; species Lygodium microphyllum. Next base: position 77,328,937 of record NC_141161.1, read on the forward strand.
TCTTGGCTTGTAAATTTAAGCCTTTGGACAAATGCCCTTGAGTCTCCAACTGCACGACCAGATGTGGATTCTCCACCGATGTCTTGGGTCGTCTGTGCAGTGTTGCTCAAGGTACATCTCTCGTCAAGAGTGTCATGTCTAGTCATCTTCGCATTTGTAGCTTGCTGGTGTTGCATTTTGCTCTGACTAGACACGGTCTGAACACAATGTCTTTGTATTCTCGTGGTGTGGCTTTTTTGCCCTTGATGGCTAGATTGGCCTGTTGAGGTTCTAGGGTCTCTTTTTGTCTTTGTTTGGGTGTGGGCTTCTGTTTGCTACTTTCTAAGTGAAGATCTATGCTTGTGTAGAGTCATTACTACACTAGGGCCTAATCCAGAGGATCTTTCACGACGCGCATTTTCTCTCCATCCTACTTGGGGGAGGTGCGGAGGGGGCAGAGCCCCCTCTGCGGGGGTCCGGGGGGGGGGAGGGGGGCAGTCCCCCGCGGCCCGCAGGGCCGTTACGGTAAACACCATGCGCAATTTGGAGGACCATTTATAGCCAAAATTTAAACTACTTGCTCTAGGTTTCAGCCCAGTGATGGATGTGTGATGTGCCTGTAGCTCTACGTAGCCTTTGGGGTCAATTTCGGGGTTTAGATGCGTCAAAATTTGTGTTCTAGATACCTGTCTAATTTTGACAGTTTTTTGTCCGATTCTCAGATGTCCAATTTTCAGGAGTCTGATTATCAGAGTCGGACGTCCAATTTTGGTTGGTCCGATCGGCCCAGTGGTCCGATTTTGGTCACATCCGATTTCTGGAATCGGACGTCCGATTTTGACAGGGCTCCGATTTTGAGTGGTTCGATTCCTTTTGTCCGATTTCCAAGGTCTGAGTGTCCGATTTTCAAAATTGGAGAGGCGAGTGCTCGATCGGATAGGCAAAGATGGTCCGATTTTGGAAATCGGAACGGAAAAGTGGTCCGATTTCGGGACTGGGTCCAATTCTGGGATTGGGATCGGAAAAGTGGTCCGATTTTCGGAGAGGTCCGATTTTCGGAGTCGGATGGTCCGACTCTAGAGATAGGGTAATCCTATTTTGGGACTCGGATGAACTGGTTCGACGGCTCGGCCGACGGCCCGCGAGTTGCACGCGATGCCTCTAGGCCGACGTCTACTTCACTGAATCGTGCCGTGCCTTCTAATTAGATGCAAAGCAACAGAGGGAAACGCCTGGCGTACCTGGAAACGGTGTGGCGCTCGAATCGATCAACACGTCGACGATCTCCTCGCAGCTCTCTCTCTCTCTCTATCTTCCTGGCTCTCAAGCTCACTCTCTTCTCAGAGGGTAGGATGTCAAATGTGGCCTTTCCTGGTTCCCTGGGCCTCTTATTGCCCCATCCCAGCCTGCTGTAACCTTAGAGGTTAGTTCCTCATACTCTTCCAGCCAGAAATCTGAATCTGTGCCCCTATTTCCCTATTTCAGCCTGCTATACAGCAACAGAAAACCCTACTGTTTCCCTTCTTTTTTCCTATCCTAATCTTAACCTAATGCAACAAAAATCAAAACTAGAGATGGAGATGGATGGTCCTACTCTAATATTCAATAACAAATCAAAAACCTACTTGCTAAGGAGATCGAATACCTCTTGAAGCTCCCTCGCTTCCTACCTATCTACTTCAAGCACCGGTTCGAGGAAAACCCTACTTCAATGCTCGATTCGAAGCGTGCAAGTGCTCAAGGCTTGAATCTGTGGGAGCTTTCGCTCAACTGCCAAGACCCACGGACCGCTTATTGTTCAAGCGTTCCAAGCCGAGCACTAATGGCTACCTCTCACATAGCCGACGTGCCATCGATATCTACGGGTATAGTGAGCTTACCTCCATGCCGCTTGAGTTACCTCCTCTCCCGCGCACTCCGTTAGCTCCACGATCCAAGTGCAAGCTTCAAGCAAGCTCCATCCTCAAGCTCCACGCTCCAAGCTCCATTGCCGCGAGCAAGAGAAGAGAAGAGAAGAGAAGAAGAGAGGAGAAGATGGAGAGTTTCTCCTCCCCGGTCCCTCACCCTCACACACTCACTCCCTCACACTCTCACACTCCCTCTCTCAAGCACAAGCTCAAGCAAGTAAGAAGAAGAAGAAGAAGAAGAAGAGGAGAGCCACTTTTGGCCACACACAAGAATGAGCTTCTCATTCACTTTTCAACTTTATATACAAAACCCTAAATTCCTTTTAGGTGGTCATCCCCTTATCCCCTTTTTTTACATGGCCGGCCGTGGCCTAGGCTCTTTTCCCCATTGTCCTTCTATCTTTCTAGCTTTCTTTCCACCGCCCGTCTACATTTACAAATTGCAGGAGTGAGAGAGCCCGACGCTCCTTAAATTAAACCATGATGCGCTTGCGCTCTTTTACAAAAGTATTGACTTGCGCTTTTCCTTGTGCACCTTTCTCCCTTATTTTCTCCTTGTGAATCTTTGTCTTCCGTTTCACTTTGCCTTGACCTTTGTCTTCTGCTTTAGCTTTTCCGGATTTTCAACCTTCGTTCGTTTGAGGGTTAACAACCTCGTTTGCGGAGGACATCTCAGCCGAAGCTGCCCATTGCTATATCCATCATTTGGTGCCCGATTTCTAGCTCTCTTCACGCAGCTTGGAGCTGATTCTAGCCAGGCGACTACTATTCCTGTGTAGACCTGTTGCCCTCCAGCCGGCCACGCCATCACAGTTGTGCTGCTTGCGTTTTTAGTCTTTCTCTCTTTCGCTGCTTACGTTTTAAGTCTTTCTCTCTCTTGTAGGCCGTCCTGCCTGCGTTTTTAGTCTTTCTCTCTTCTCAATGAGTTATTTTCAACCAATGTTGAGCAACTTAAGGATCTGTTGACTCGCCTATATTAGTAAGTTTGGAATCCCGGTGTCATGCCTTCAGATTGGAAGATTGCAGTCATTCGGTTACTGCTCCAAGGTTTCCTCTCCTACTTCTTTGAAACAATGGAGACCCATTTCTGTTATGGGCTCTTTATACAAAATCTTTTCAAAAATCATCGCTAACAAATTGCAAAAAGCATTTCCGCATTTGGTTCATCCATGCCAATATGGTTTCATTAAGGGTCGGAATATAATGCATAACATTTTGAATGTTCAACTGGGGATTGACTTTGCAAAAGCTTCAGGCCAGCAGGTGGTCATGCTTCAGCTTGATATTGAAAAGGCATCTGATCATGTAAGCTGGTCTTTTTTGAGGTAGCTAATGTTCACTACGGGTTTTGGGCTGTGTATGGTTTCTTTAGTGGATACTATTGCTAAGGGGGCAGTGGCCTATATTGCTCTCAATGGAGGAATCATTGATGAAATTACCTTATCCCGGTCTCTGAGACCAGGCTGCCCTCTCAATCCTTTGTTATTTGCATTAGTTACTCACCTGATGCTTTCTTTGTTGGATAAGTTGGCCAATTAAGGTGAGATAGTTGGTTTGTCTCTTCCCAATGGGGCCCAACTTGTGGGTCAATCTTTGGTAGATGATTCTTTTATGTTTCTTAAGGCTGATCACTCGAATGTTAATCGGGCAATGGTCGTGTGGAAACTTTTTGCTATGGTATCGGGACTTCATATTAATGCTAAAGAATCCACTCTACTCTCTTGTACGGAAAATGATTTGTAGACTTTGGGTTGGAATGGTATTGTGATTCCTAAGGGAAATATAACTAGACACTTGGGTTATCCTATTGGGGTGGAGGTAGCTCCTCGTGCCTTGTTGGATTGGATGGCATCTCATATCCATGATCGGTTTATGTACTGGAAGTCACAAGGCTAGCCTCTCCATGTGAGACTTAAAGTAGTAAATCTCCACGTCGGCCTCTCGAAAGACATGCCAATTACCCCGAAGGTTCAATCGATCAATTGAATGCCATGTAGCTAGATGAGACGCCACACGCTCCTTAGTTGAGAGAGACACAAGCCACAAAGATCTTCATGTTGTTGGACAATTAGTCAAACCATTATGGACTTGTTCGACAAATAGTTTGTTGGGAATAAAGGGCCATCGTGCCTGTTATATGTGCACGGGTGTGAACACACCCTTAGCACATTTGTACTTTCATATATATATCTATCTAAACATGAGGTATACCCATTATTGAACCCACAAGTCGTACTCACTCTTCTCTCTACTTTGCACTCTCTCTCTCTCTCTCTTTCTCTCTCTCTCTCTCTCCCCTTGTGTGTCTGCTGTGTGCAAATAGTGCGTGTCTCCATCCTTGCATTACAAGGCACAACAAACTGGTATCAGATCAGGCAAGGAGTGCACGCTTCTCGAAACGTCAAGAGTGAGCCAGGTGAGAAGGCGATTGCCAAGGCGACATTTGGTGTTGGATAGCAGGCAAGCGTGACTAGCAGAAAGTGATAGGCGAGCTCTTGACAGGTAGCAAACTATAGGTGGGTAGTAGACTGACAGTCGATGGGAGGGTTCCTGCATTCACGCGAAGTCAGACGGGCTGGTGGCGGGTAGGTGGAGGTGACAACCTGTAGGTGATCGACTGACATTGACAGACGGGGCAGTCGACAGGAGCCACGCGACCAAGAAGGTCGACGGTGCTGCGGCCGGATGAAGCGAGCTAACACCATGCGACGGGGCTGGTGACGGGCGACGAGCTACACGGCGGATCAACAGACCCCCCCCCCCCCCCCCCCCCCCCCCCCCCCCCCGCGGGTGACATTTCAAAAAAGAAGAATTTTACTTCTTGACGAGTATTTGTGCGCATAATCACATAGTGCAGATTTGTGCAATCTTGGGCTGAAAATTTGGGGCTTTTCTTGGATTTGGGGATTGTGATGTGGAGCAAGACCATTTGTCTCAGAAATTGCAGGAATTTGTGACATTTTGCCTCCGACATTTGGGGCTTTTCATTTACATGCAAGAATTGGGCTGAAATTTACCCAATTTTTCAACATTGATGCACATTGGACCCTGTGCAATTTGGGGCTTTTGCTGTTTGGGCAAAATTTGTGCACCATTTGGTCATTTTATGTACACGTGGGTTTAATTCCATGCAATTTGGACATCCAGCACTTGAAAAATTTGGGGGTTTTGCTGAAATTGCTCTATTTTGGCAAAATTGGTCTATTCTATGCATGTCAGAGACAGTGCAGATGTAAGGTTGATGCTTTGAGCACAAAAGTTTTGGGGCTTTTGACCGTGCGTGTCAAATTTTGTGCCCGTGGATGCATGTAGAACAGAAATTGCAGTAAAAGTTGGGACTTCTCATGTAGTGTGATGTATTTGCCCGTGCAACAGCTGTAATGAGTTGTGGAGTGCTGTAGCACAAGGTTTAGCGCTTCTGAAAATTTATCTGCAGATCTGAAATTTATGCTTCTACGTGGTTATTTATTGTTGGTTGGTACTTGATTGTACCTTACTCACTTGTGTACAGTTTCGGCTTGCATTTGCTGAAATTTTTGGTCACATTTGGGCTGAAAATCATGGCTGGCACTAGTGACAGAAGTCATCTCATGAAGAAGAAGAAGGAGGAGGAGGAGGAGGAGCAAGCAGTGGCTGTGGCGGGAGCTAGAGGTCCGAGGAGGAGGCGAGAGCTCGAGTGAGGTCCATGGAGGAGGAGGCGAGAGCTTGAGTGTGCTGCGCGAGTTGGGAGACGGGAAGTGTGGAACTGGACTCAATCGCAATCTGGTGGGCTAGATAACGAACAATGAAACATGCCGTAGGATCGTGAGACGGTGACCTGCCGTTTCAATTTTGGTCCAAAACGGCCGGTCCGTTTTGGCAGCTCCGAAGCGGCGTTTCAAGATACCATGAATAGGAACATAGAACCATAAAACTATCGATCTTGTGCACATTCCTCAAAGGTGATCTTGAGTGTATTGCCTCAACCTTTGTAGGATCCATACAAATACCATCAACTCAAAATGTGGCCTAACGATGAGATGGGCATTGGCAAAAGCATAGTGTGCTAAAAAGAATATATAGGATTTCTTATGGGAATCCTAAGTTGGGTAAAAAGGACCTACTTTGGTAAGCCGCACGCTAAACATAGCAAGAATTTCCTTTCATATTCTTTTTTTTGGGGAAAAAAAAACATGGAATGGAATACAAAATAGGTTTTTGGATTTCCTAAAAATTTGAATCATTCAATATATATCTATATATGATGAAACTTCAAGGGTTGCAAAAAAATTAAACTGATTCCATAAAGAGAAAGAAGGGAGGAAGTGGAATCATCGCGCATCTTGAAATATCTGTAACTTTCTTCCTAAAACTCCGTAAATCGTTTGAACTAGGCAGTAAAAATAATCAATACAAGCATGGAGGGTTTGTCGAGGGACTCTACCTTCTCTGGTCAATTTGTATGAGTTGCAATCAAGCTCTCTTCTACATCTGTACTCGAAGGCTGATCCTTTGTAGCATCCGTTCTCATGCAAGAAAAACTCACTTTTCTTGTCATTAGTTCCCAGCCTGTGCTTACGTAACTCATTGAACACAATGTCCAAATGCTTTCTATGCTTTGTCTCATTCTTCGAGAAGATAATCATGTTATTAAACAAGGTGTCCACAAAGGCCCCATGTGGCCTAAAGATATAGTTCATTATCCAACTAAATGTAACAGGAGTATTTGTAAGTCCAAAAGGCATGACAAGTAACTCATTAAGCCAAAAAGATGTCTTGAAAGCTGTCTTTGGAACATCCTCTAGTCTAATGCGAATGTAGTGATATCCAATTTTTAAGTCGATACAGCTGAGTATTGTTGTTCCATGCAATCTATCCAAAACATCATTGATCTGAGGGATCGAAAATTTATTTCTTATTGTCTTTTGTTCAATGTAGATATAACATGAGCCATTCTATTTTTGTGTCAAAATCACTAGAAAACAAAAGAAAGATGACTTGGGCGGAATCAACCCTTTTTTTAATAGCTCATTCACCTAACTCATTATCTCCTCTTGATAGGTTGTATACCCCTTATAAGATGGCTCATTAGGAGGGCTATTTCCAGGCATGAGAACTATACCGTGATCTTTAGGCTTTTCAAGTGGTAGCTGCATCGGAAGTGACTAAGAAAAGCAATCAATATATATTTCAGAAACGAAGTGCGATCCTTTTCCAATGTAGACATATTCCCTACATTTTCATTATCATCCTTATCCTTAGTAAAAACCTAGTATGCTAAAAGATGATTTTTTATTACTTTAGAAATGACAACAATCAATACAACACGGACGGATTCCCCTTTCAGGTTTATATTTAATGTATGGATCTTGCCCTTACACTGAATAGTAATCACTCTAGCATGGAAGTCAATCATTGCATGCACATGATGGCATGAAAGGCATACCAAGCAATACATCTCACAACCCTTGAGCGGTGCAATGAAAAACCCTTTGCTATCCACATAACTTTGAATGTGCAAGTGAAGTTCCCTAATGAGCGGTGTGACAGACTTTGCAAGGCACTTGTAGACGTGGTGGATCTATTGTAGAAATCCCTGATTCGACTCCTTTTGGCAGCCCAGAATCATACTTCTCAACTTGCTCATGAGGAGCAATTGGATGGTAAAAAGTCACAGGTAGCAAGGCATTCCAAAACTTCGTATTATACTACTCCAAGTTCTTGCATTGAGTTGCATCTAGCTTATTGCAAGCTATCATAATGCCCACCTCAAAAATACTTGTCAAACCAATTTGAAGCAAACATTTGCTTGAATTGTATCCATGTTGATGGTGCTTTACCTTGCATAAAGGCCTCAAACTTCACCCCTTTTCCACCCTCATCATAATCTTTTGCTACCCTTTTGGAAGTCAAGTTATCATAAACTGGCTACTGGCAAAAGGGTGCACTTGTTGCATTTGCATCATAACCAACACCATAAGAAGCATTTGCATGACTAGAATTCATCCCTATAGCTCTAGAAGCACTAGGGGGTGCAAATGCATTACCATGCATACATACAACTTTGTGCCCCAAGTATCATGTCACTGCGACTATACATGAGGTTGTGCATACCACCAGCCATACCTAGACACATTGGATTTTGCATTCCATTTATTTGTTGTTGTATACCATAAGGTGCCCCCAAGCATCATGCCAGTGCTGCTATACATGTGGTCGTGTATACCACTATCCATACTTGGATGCATACCACCAGCCATACCTGAATACATTGGATTTTGCATTCCATGCATTGGTTGCTATATACCATAAGGAGTTGTGCCATACATTCGTGTATGTGGTCCTTGACCCACCATAGCATGAAAAATAGTACCACCACGAAAGTATCTTGGGTACCCCATACTTGCATGCATGGCACATGCCTTGCTGTCCAAAACTCATTGGATTGGCACTACCAAGATAGCCTTGCATTTGTGTATTTTGCTCTGCTGGCACTAATTGCTTTTTCTCATCAACAATCTTTGGTGCATCTTGAGACTACAATGCCTGTTCTTTGGGAACTTCTTGCTGTCCCAAAGCCTTTTGAGAATGACATCTTTGTCTTGCTCTTGCTGTCCTTCTTTGGAGAATTCAAAACATCTCTCCGATTGTGTATCCTTAGCCAATTGGGCAAAGATGTCAGCTCCTGCCCTCTATGGAGTCTTCAACTGGTCATCATATTCTTCACTTTATTAACATCTGTGGCCTAGAAGGACCCGCTTCTTGGTCAACACCTACATTTTCTTGTTGCTGTCCATGCTGTGAGCCGGTTCCAATATTAGGCATTGCGTTTCCCCCTTCATTATGTGCATCTTTAGATTGAGATGCATCATCACTGCTTAATCCCATCTCATAGTAAGAAGTCATACCTGCTGTAATTGCTCAGCTGAACACAATTTCAGCACTAAAGTAGAGCTTGTGACCTCCAATTAGGTGCCTTGGGTCCACCAATTCAAGGGAATTGATGTTATCCTAGCAATGGAACCATGAAATCAGCCTTCCTTTGGAGAAAGGGTGGTAATGCCTTAAACTCTAATTACAACAAGACTTAATATCACATAGATTGTAAATGCAAAATTTACCACTTAATCTTGGACAATGGACATCAGCACATTGGTCCCAAAACTAGCACCCCTAGCCTTATCTTGTATTGCAATTTGGATGGAATACACTAAGATTCCATGAATCTTCTTCACTCTCCAATTGCCTTTTGCTGTTACAAATGATTGGCAAGCCTTTGGATTTGCCCCTTCGTTTGCTTGGGAAATCGGCCTTCACCGTGCTCCTTGGGTGATAAATTCAGCCCTGAATCATTGTTTGTTGAATGGCCTCTTCGATTTTAGATTTGCAGTACATAAACCTGTCATGAATTTAGGAGGCCATCCAATCCAGCAAGGCACGGGGAGCAACCTCCACACCAATAGGATATCCCAAGTGTCTGGTTATATTGCCCCTTGGGATCACAATTCCATTCCAGCCCAAGTCCTGTAGATCATTCTACGTACAAGAGAGACGTGTAGATTTATGAGTATTAATGTGGAGACCCGATGCCAAAGCAAAAAGATTCTAGGCCACCATTGTGCGATTAACATTAGTGCGATCTGCCTTTAGGAACATAAAAGAATCATCTGCCAAAGATTGACCCACAAGCTTGTCACCGCAGGGAAGAGTTAAGCCAACTATCTCACCTTGAGCTGTCAACTTATCTAATGATGAGAGCATCGGATGAGTTACCAAAGCAAACAGCAACGGGCTAAGAGGACAGCCTTGTCGAAGAGTCCGAGATAAGACAATTTCCTCCGTAGTCCCTCCATTAAGAGCAATACCAACTAGAGCACCCTGACTGATGGTATCAACTAGAGAAATCATACGGGGCCCAAAACCCATTGTAGACATTAATTGCTGCAAAAATAACCTGCTAACATGATCAAATGTCTTCTCAATATCTAGCTGAAGCATAACAACCTGTTGGCTAGAAGCTTTGGCATAATCAATTTCCAGTTGGACATTCAAAATGTTGTGCATTATATTCCAACTTCAATGAAACCGTATTGACGTGGATGAATGAGGTGCGGAAATACTTTCTGCATCTGTTGACAATAATTTTGGAGAAGACTTTATATAATGACCCCATAACTGAAATGGGTCTCCATTGTTTCAAAGAGGTTGGAGAGGGAAGCTTGGGCAATAGCCTAATGACAACAATCTTCCAATCTGAAGGCATCATACCAGAGTTCCACACCTGCTGACATAGGCGAGTTAATGGGTCCTTAAGCAGTTGCACATGGGCTGAAAACAACTCATTAGGAAGCCCATCCCAACCTGGACTTTTCCTTTGAGGCAAGTGAGACAACAATTCTTCCACTTCATCTTCTGAAATATCAGCCTCCATTAAATTCACCCATTTTGGTTTGATCTAATTACTAACCAGGTGGCAAATATATGTTCGAGCAGAGAGAACAACATCGGAAAGAATCTGTTGTGGACCCAACAAGGATCTACAAAAGTGAAGAGTCATTTGAATAATGGAGGCAAGATCAGTCACCATATCACCTTGGCCATCCTTTAAGCGCACAATATTTTCCCGAGCATATTTTTGATGCTGAGGAGCAAAAAATTGATGAGTTTGACAGTTGTTATCATGTAAAGCTTCAGCTTTGGCCAATTGTTTGTATTTTGCATATTCCTTTTCCTAAAGAGATTGAACCCTGCCTTTCAACCATTCAATGCATGTGAGCAAGTCATCATTGGAGTCCCCAATCTGACACAGAGACAAGGAATGAGCTACTAAAGATTGAGCATGTTGCAATTCAGCTTGAAATGAGGAAGTATGCTGAATACCATATTGTCGGGATAACACTCACGCATTATCCCTAAAAACCGCCATACTTCCATCCCTCTAGATAGGACATTCAAGCTAAAAGAAGCTATCAGTTGCTGAACACCTTCCAAAAACTGGTTTTACTGAAAAAAGATTGATTAAACTAAAGAGACAAATGGGCAAGGAGAGCCTTAAATGCATGAACAGGTCTTTGGCTCATTTCCAGAACCAAAGGGTAATGATGTTACAAAACATGTTGCCTTTCCACCCACATATCAATGATTGCAAGAAGAAAAGAGTCGCTCTGGCAGATGTAGATCCTGTCCAGTCTGGCCCAAGTAAATGGATGCTTAAAAGAATGATAAGTATATCTGGCTTGTGATGGATACATCCATGACCACATGTCCTGTCTCAAAGATGCCACTGCAAGAGCATCCCAAGGCTGTCGCTCAGGACCATCCATAACCAAATGCGGAGAGGTCGCCTGATCTGCAAAAACACATGCATTAAAATCACCCATAACAAAGCCTTGACGAGCCATGGCAAGGCAGTGCAGGTCATCCCAAAGCTGATGACATTCCCTTGCATTAGAAGGAGCATACACATCTACAATCCAAAAAACCTCTCTCTCATAAATTATTTCCAGAATCAAAATTCGGCCACGAGGGTCTTGAGAGATTAACGATGGCTGTAGGGAGGAATTGACAACCAACATAACTCCCAATTTGTGCGGAGGTCGACCACTAAAAATACCCGCATAATCCTTATATACATAAGAAGATCCAGCCAAAGCCTGTTGTTTATGCTCCACAACACAGAAAACATCCAATTTTTCAGCTAGCACAACTTTCCGCAATCGATGCTGCTTGCTACCTGAAGAAATACCTTTCACATTCCACAGAGCAATTTTCATGATCAATCACAAATGAGAAAAACTATTGAACCACCGCTTTTCCTTTCCCTTTTACATCAATAGCCTTGGCAGCCTGGAATCTCTTCATTTCACCTCCGATAACATCAACAAGATCTATCCTCTGCAAACCTGCAACCGAAGTACGAGAAGGGAACTGTTGTTGCTGGGAGTGGAAAACATCCCAAGGAGGCACAAGCCTCCCACGTGCATCGAAGCACAAAGCAGAATCAGAAGGCCTTTTATCTTCTCCTGCTGGAGCACGCGAAGATTGAGGTTTCATATAAAACCCCCTACCTCTGCATTGAAAGGTTTGAGTGATTGGGGGCGTGTGACATTAATGTGACATTAAAAGTGATATTTAATGTCACGTTAAGGTCATAAATATGGAATGTGACATTAAAAGTAACATTTAATGTGACATTAAGGTAAATCTAGGGGAACATGCACGAGAATGACCGTCCGGGCTCTTGGGCGCCCGAACGGGGTTAAGGGGAGCCTAGAGAGTAAGAGAGTCCAAGAATAGTAGGACTCCAGAGAAGTGGACGGCTGGCAAAGAAATACGAGGAAGAGGTGCCAGCACTTATCTAGGTGTGGTTGGGAGGAGAAGGACTCGTGCTCAAGTTTTTTTCATCGTTTTCTCTCTGTCTTTCCCGAAGCCATCTATCATTGGTATCAGAGCCATGAGGATTTCTAGAGGTCTTCAACGAAAGGGCAGTGACGGATTTGCCCGCAATCTGTTCAGTCAACAGTCGACGGACCGTAAATTCGTTGGTCAGAAGTGCCGTGACATGTCATGAAAGTAAGTAGCTGGTCAGACGAGACGTCGACAACAATTGACGGACCCGTAATGACCCGTAAGTCACTGGTCAGACGTGACGTGACACATCACGAAAACTTAACGTGACGTGTAATTCTGGTCACGAAACGTATCGAAAGGGCAGCCATTCTTTTTTACGTTTGTTTAAAAAAAAAAAGAAAACACGTAAGCTGATGGTGGGCCATCGTAAGCTGATCGTGGGCTATCGAATCTTGCCCACGCTTGACTGTGAATGCTCCTCCATGAACACACCAACAAGACACACATTCTTCTCCTTTTCACGGGCTGAAGTTGAAGTTCTTTTCTGATATGTGTTGGATCAGTCGACTGCGTGTTTGGACTTCTTCTTTTCAGCCTCGACTGTATTTATATCACAAGTATAGGTTCACCAGGAAGCAAATTCAGGAAAGTGACATTGATGACCAACGTGATTATTAAAGAAGGGGGCTGAATACTAGTCGTTCTGCAAAGAAGCTCCATTTTCTGCGTGACCGACTTTCTTCGGGTGATAAAGTTTGTTTCTTACTCTTTGGATTTCTTTCCAAACCAGCAACCACTGCCTGCCATTAAAATCAGGGAAGTACTTTACTTTGTATGCAAATTTCTTATCTTTGCTTTCCAATTCCAGTGTATTAATGGCAGAAAAAGGGAAAGAAAGGGTAATGGAAAGCTCTAGTTCTGGGGACCAACCTATGGTAGATCCCCATGAACCAGAAATACAAGAAGAACAATGGGAAGAATTTTTTGCTACACGAGAGCAATTTGATGATCTTACTGCTCGTGTGCAAACTCAGGGGTTCAAATGGAATTTTTAACTCAAACACTCACTGAAATAAAATCTCAATTAACTTTATTGTTGGAAAGAGATAAAAATAAGATAGAAATCTCAGATGTCCCATCTTCATCCAAAGATTTAGATGTGACTATGCGAGATCCTAAGGAACCCCAAACTTACCATAAATTGAGGGATAATCCAGTTCTAAAGGATATGAAACCACCTCAATTTTACGGGGAGGAAAAAGATAGGAATAAAGGCACAATCTTTAATTTTCTCCAAAAATGGGAAGATTTACATAAATTAAAAAATACACCACCACATCTCCAAGCATTGGAGGCTAGTTTAACTTTGGGGCCCAAAGCATGGCGAACTTTAAAGGAGGCGAATAAAATACGTGAAACTTGGGCTCAATTTGAATATGTCTTTTTGAAAGAATTTCTTCCTGAAAATGAAATGGAAAGAAATTGGGAAGATTGGGATTATGTCAGATAAAAGGGACGACCCCTGCTGACATATCTGGAGGAATATCGTGAGATAATCCTCAAATTGGAAGAAATAGATGAATTCCAAAAAACAAGAGGATTCATTAGGGGACTAGATAAAGCCTGTAAAAAGGAAGTAAAACAAAGTTTATCTAAGACGCTGGAAGAGGCAATTAAATTTGCATTAATTTATGAAGATAATATGCGTCATGGTACACTCACTAGTCTCACTGATACGGAGCCCATGTCTAAGGAATTGGAAACCTTAAAATTTGTGGGCAAATTTAAAAGGAAAATGCCATTTTTAAAGGGTAAAAAATAACTTTTTGAAAAAAAACCATACATGAGGCCAAACTTAAGTCCTGATGACTTTGATAAGGCCAAAAAAGAAAAGTTGTGTTTCAATTGCCTATCCCCTAACCATGCTGCTTGGAATTGCTCTCAAAAGAAAAAGGGGGAAGATAAAGGAAAGGATAAGGACAAGGGCAAGGGAAAAGAAAAACAAATCCATGTAGTGCAGACCTTAGAATTAAAGGGCCATGAAAAGTACAAATCTTTAGAGGTCTTGCACATGGATGTACAATATAGATGTTGTATGTCAACTTCTATGTGGCAGCCTACTTTTGGGCCACATGATTTACTTAGAGTACATGCATTGATAGCTGGAAAAAGGGTTAGAGTCATGATTGATGACTCTGCCACACATAATTTTATAAATTATGCACTTGTAAAAAAATTGAAACTTCCCCAACAAAAGAGTGGCCATCAATATGTTGTTCGTATGATGCAAGGCCAAGACAATAAAATATGGGATACAATGGTATCCAATTTGGAAATTGAGATTCAAGGATATAAAGACAAACTCGATTTCCAAATAATGAACATGGAAAGAGCTGATATTGCTCTAGGGAGGGAGTGGCTATGGGGATTGGAACCATCCTTAAAACGTAGTTATCACCATAATACACTGGAATTTGAAAGGGATGGTAAGACTTTTGTCATTCAAGGTGAACATGAAGTATCTGATAATCCTTTGCTGTGTTCTACCGAAGTTCTGAAGTTGATAAAGAAGGAAGTTTGTGAGGTATATATGCTATGGTCTCTTCCTGTACAGAATACTTTTACTTTCTGTAATATAAAGCAATAATTTTCTTATGTTTGTGAGTTGAATGTTAATAATGAATTGAATAGTTTGTTAGATGATTTTAAAGATGTGTTTCCTTCTGATTTACCAAGTGGCCTTCCACCAGATAGGGGTGAAATAAATCACCCAATTGATATAAATAAGGATACACACCCAATTTCAAAACCACCGTATAGGTTAAGTGAAACACAGCATCAAGAAGTTGAAAGACAAATTAAGGATTACCTGGATAAAGGGTTTATTCAACCCAATAATTCACCTTGGGCTTCACCAATTTTATTGGTAAAGAAAAAAGATGGTTCTATGCGACTTTGTGTTGATTATAGAGCACTTAATAAAATAATGGTGAAGAATAAGTTTCCTATGTCCAGAATGGAAGATCTTTTTGATCAATTGCAAGGGGCAAAATTCTTCACAAAGATAGATTTAAGATCAGGTTATTACCAAATAAGAATTAAGGGACAAGATGTTTCCAAGACCGCATTTCGTACTAGATACGGGCATTATGATTTTTTGGTGATGCCTTTTGGCCTCACTAATGCACTAGCTACCTTTATGAAGCTGATGAATAGTGTTTTACGGCCCTATCTAGGACATTTTGTAGTAGTCTTTTTGGATGATATCTTGATCTTTAGTAAATCAAGAGACGAACATTTGGAACACTTACAATTAGTATTCCAACTGTTAAGAACACATTCCCTTTATGCGAAGAAAACTAAATGTGAATTCTTTGCACAAGAGGTCAAATATTTGGGGCATATTATCTCGAAAGAGGGAATCAACATGGATCCAAAAAAAGGTAAGGGCAATTATTAAATGGCCACCTCCAAGGAACCTGGAAGAGCTGCAGATCTTCCTAGGTTTATCTGGATTTTATCGTAGATTCATTCGAGATTATGTCAAAATAGCTGTTCCAATGACAGACCAACTTAAAGGGAAAGGAAAAAGTTTTAATTGGGGAACAGACCAAAATGAAAGTTTTCAAAAACTTAAGGTAGCTATTGCTATAGCTCCAGTATTATTAATAGTGGATCCCAATAAACCATTTGTGGTTGAAGCTGATGCCAGTGATAAGGCGATAGGCGCGGTCTTATTACAAGAAGGTTGACCAGTTGCTTTTGACAGCAAAAAATTAGACTATGCAAAACAGAACTATTCTGTTTATGAGAGGGAGCTGTATGCAATAGTACATGCAATGAAGAAATGGAGGCACTATTTGTATGGTGCCAAACTTTTGATTTTATCGGATCATGAAAGCATTAAGTGGCTTAATGATCAACCGGATTTACACGGGCGTAAAGCTAGATGGGCCGAACTCCTCCAAGAGTTCGACTATGAGATAAGATATAGAAAAGGAAAATATAATATAGTAGCTGATGCACTCAGCAGAATGCCCATCATTAATGAATTGAGTTTTACTCAGTTCACTTTCAACTTGCTTGAATCTTTAAAAGGGAAATGCCAGGTTGATCCGGCATATTCCAACATATCGGAAGCAATAAAAAATGGGGATCCAAATGAAAGTGCTTCTACTGAGGAAGGAATATCTGAGGATGTTCAACAAGGAAATGGAGCATCAGGGGTTGCTCAAATTGGATTCAAGTGGAAGAATTTTACCATTGATAATGGTTATTTACTCTACAAGGGTAGGGTATGTGTCCCGAAAGATACAGAAATAAGGCGCCAGATACTCTTTGAGTGTCATGATACCCCTAGTGCGGGACATCCAGGAGTTAATAAGACTTATAGTCTTATTTAAAGGCAGTTCTATTGGCCTGGAATGAATAAGGACGTCCTTGACTATGTGGTCAAATGTAATAAATGCCAGGTTAATAAAGCTGAAAGATTAAAAATGGGAGGACTTCTCCATCCATTAGAAATTCCTTCGGGAAAATGGGAGAGTATCTCCATGGACTTTATTGTTGCTTTACCTAGAACACAGAGGGGGCACGACTCTGTGTGGGTGATTGTGGATAGGTTAACCAAAATGGCTAGGTTTATTCCAACTTCAACTGATGTTAAAACACCAGAATTGGCTAGATTGTTCGTAGAGAACATATACCGATTGTATGGCCTTCCGGCAAATATAGTTTCTGATCGGGATAGAAAATTTGATACCCATTTTTGGCGTGCGGTATTTAGGAAATTGGATACTAAACTTAGCATGAGTACGGCGGATCATCCGCAAACAGATGGGCAAACTGAAAGGGTTAACCAAATTCTTGAAGATATGCTTAGGGCATATGTAAGTAAAAGGCAAACTAATTGGGAAGAGTATTTACCGATAGCAGAGTTTGCATATAACAGTGCCAAGCACTCTTCCACTGGATATAGTCCATTTATGTTAATGTATGGGTTTCAGCCTAGAGCTTCTTTTGCAGTAGGACTGCATAAGGAAAAGGTTCAGACAGCTAAATACTTTTTGGAGGATATGAATAGTATGTTAAAATTTGCTCAAGAAAATATTAAAAAAGCTCAAAATCGAGCTAGAGCATATGCAGATCCTCACCGAAGAGACATCTCCTTTGAAGAAGGAGAATTGGTCTATCTTAAGGTGCTTGAACAAACTAAAACTATGAAAAAGGGACAATGTCCAAAGCTTTCACCAAGGTATTGTGGTCCTTTCATAATACTTAAAAGGGTGGGAGAATTGGCTTACAAGCTCCAACTACCTGCTGGTAGTAAAATACATCCAGTTTTTCATGTAAGTAAATTAAGGAAGAAGCTGGGTGATTTGGATAATCTAATCTTAAATGATGATATTGAGGAGCTATTCAATGACCAATCTAATCCACATGAACCAGAAAAAATATTAAATGTTCGTAATAGACGAACAAGGAATACTATTTATCAGGAATGTTTGGTTAAGTGGAAAGATTGTTCAGAAGAAAGCTCAACATGGGAGCGAGTAAGTACTTTAAAGAAAAGGTTTCCCGATTTAGAGTTAGACCTTCCAAGTATCGTTTTCGAGGATGAAACCGATTCTTAAGGGGAAGGAAATGTGACATTAATGTGACATTAAAAGTGATATTTAATGTCACGTTAAGGTCATAAATATGGAATGTGACATTAAGAGTGACATTTAATGTGACATTAAGGTAAATCTAGGGGAACATGCACGAGAATGACCGTCCGGGCTCTTGGGCGCCCGAACGGGGTTAAGGGGAGCCTAGAGAGTAAGAGAGTCCAAGAATAGTAGGACTCCAGAGAAGTGGACGGCTGGCAAAGGAATACAAGGAGGAGGTGCCAGCACTTATCTAGGCGTGGTTGGGAGGAGAAGGACTCGTGCTCAAGTTTTTTTCATCGTTTTCTCTCTGTCTTTCCCGAAGCCATCTATCAGGGCGGCCGAGGATGGGCGTGAGCGGAGTGAGAATCCTCTCTTGCACTACGACGAACCATAGTGACCCAAGAATCCTCTTGAAGAGACAAATTCCGCCCACCCGCAGGTGAAGCACGCTCCCCACCACCGTGGGAAACATCCTTCTTACCTTCATTACGATCATGTTGGGAAAGCTGTTCTGGATCGGGTTTCGGCTTCTGAATTGTTTGTTGAGGGAGGTGGTCTTGCATTTCCAAGTCTGGATCCATATGGTGTTGCCCTACCTTCATATTTTTTTCGCATTCCGAAATGAAATGGCCCAACTGGCCACATCTGAAACAGTGTCTTGCAAAAGTATCCCATTTCAACTCATATACCAATGTTTGGAACCTTGGAACCTCAAAACGAATCTTTGTCGGGCAAGGTTTCTCTGTATCCCAAAGCATACATGCCCTACTTCAAGTGCGGGATTCTAGCCTAGGTTTCACCAAGACCTGCCCAAGGGTTCTCAAAACTAGAGGGAGGAGTCTCTAGAGATGCGCAGGGAAATCCACCACCTCTACCCAAATTGGGCATGCTTGTCTTAGCACCTCCTGAAACTTAACCATGGGCCTCCAAGGGACCACATGAACTAGTTGCCCATCCATAAACAAAGGAATGCATTGCATAATAAGAGCCCGCTCTTCCACAGAACGAAAAAGAACCTCAAAGAACCCCTTCGGGCCATCATAAAGCTCTTCAACCAGGGGAACCTGCATATGCCCTGAAGCATCATCTCAGCACTGTTCGAAATTGACAAGCATGGATTGAAGCCAAGCACAAATTCTAGTGATCAAAGGAGTCCTTCCAGTAAAATAAAATATGGCTGGCCTCTCATGAAAAGCAACTACTTGTTGTAAGATGAGGTCGGTTCCCATGACTGCAACTACTTGATCCCCATCCGGTAATACGTTAGCTTTATCCTCATTACAATGGACATAATCCGACATAAGATGATTGGCAGTGGTCAGCATGAGCTGTAAAGACCCATCAGGTTGTGAATACAAAACGTGAACCTCAGGCTGAGGTGGATTCGGGCCTAAGACTAGTTCTTCAACTGACATCCTACAACGTTTTTGCCCATCTCTTCACTATCCAACAATGGCCCGAGTTCATGAGCCAACGAATCACCATCCGAGTTGGCCAAGTCTTTGTCATTCCCTTGCGCAATGTGCTGATCGAGAAAGGCCATATCGATACCATTAGATTCCTGCAGATTTGCCATAGCAGAACCAGTCTCTCTGACTTCTCTCTCTCTCTCTCTCTCTCTCTCTCTCTCTCTCTCTCTCTCTCTCTCTCTCTCTCTCTCACCGCCACAGTCCACACAGACAAGGAGTATTGATTGATCGAGCCGTTCAGCTTAGCCAATCCAAACGTCCTAGGCCTCGACATAGACACCGACGACACCTTCATAGGCGGATACAGGGGATTATTTCTCGGGCTAGAGCTAGGCCCTCCATTCCCACATGAGATTGTACCATTTTGAGCTCATTGTTACTAGATAGAGCTCTATGTTTTACACATAGCCATAGTTAGTTTCCTTTCTTATTTTGCTTTGTGCTACATATTTTCCCCAGACAATTGTACCATCATACACATGATTGTAACTCCTGGTCTCATAGGTCATTTTGGCCTTTTGTAGACATTAATATATCATTTCATTTCATTTCATTGTGTGTGTGTGTGTGTGTGTGTGTGTGTGTGTGTACAGAGATGGGTCTGCTTTCTTTGTCTGTGCGTAGAGGCAGATTGCACGTGCAACAGGAGAATGTACTGTCTACAGTCTCTGCTCATCAATAATCTGCTGTCTCCTGGGCACAGATCTGTCCTTGTAAAATGTCCATCTGTCTGTCCCTGTTACTGTCGTTTCCCAGCCTCTGTAGGGATGTATTCTGCAAGTGCACCCTTTGATCTTGGCAATTCTGTGGTACGCTGGTTAGGGCTTCCATGCTGCAGAGCAGCACGATTACAGGTAGGCACTGCGCAGGTCACGTTAGCGGGTGCCAGGGGCTAGCGCAGGTGAGGGCATCCTCACACACACACACACACACACACACTCTCTCTCTCTCTCTCTCTCTCTCTCTCTCTCTCTCTCCCGCCCCTGCCCCAAAACACCCCCCCCCCCCCCCCCCCCCCCCCAACCGCCCAAAGCCCGTGTTTGTGGTTCTCTTCCGTTGCGCACTCGCACATGGCATCATCCCCGAAGTGAGTACATGGAGTTACCCGTTCGAGAGGAGACCCCTTGGGCTGAAAACCATTTGCCTCTTGTTGAAAACACATATTTGGTGTATTCTATTGCTTCAGATGACATAGGCAGACCATTTACAGTTCTTCTATTGTGGAGGTATAGGTGATTTTCACCATTTGGGACCATTTACAGCAAAACACAGATTTTTGTGCGTGCTTGCAAGTGTTGAAGATGTCTTACCATTGGTTCAATGGCTTTGATGACTCTAACAAGGAGATCTCTCATCACTCCTTTGCAAGGCAGCATGATTGTCGCAAAGATGGGAGGTCCCAGCCCCATTTTGAATGGGAATCCTCTCTTGACACGTCACACAGAATGGAGCAGCCCTCTCCTCCTCCCACTCTCCATGTGTCCAACGGGACCCATCCTTCTGACCCTCAAATGCCTATGATGGCACTGTCAGTATAGGTGCTTGTTCTTCTTTCTCTTCATAAAGAAGATTGCTTGGACGGATCAAATTACTCGTTTTGGTTATGTAAGGTGGAATGTATCCTTGACACCTTCAATCTTTGGGAGTTTGTTACCCACCCTATTCCCTGTCCCGTGGAGGATCCAGAGTGGGATCGACGATGGATCGTGCAGCCCTTTGGGATCACCTCAATTGTAGAGCTCAATCTTTCCTCTTTATGAACTTACAGGATTTTGTCCTCGTGCCTGTGCGTAGGTTGCGGCAGGCAGTGGAAGTTTGGAGAAAGCTTGCTTCTTTATACAATTAGAAGATATTTGCCCACTAGATTACTCTTGAACAGAAATTATAGATCCTCACTATTGATGACTCTCCTGCCATGAAGAATCACTTCAATAGATTGGAGGGTACGAGGGATGAAAATTTTTCCCTCGGTAGAATCATCTCTTCGGAGGATATGGCCATGATTCATTTGACTCAATTGCCCTCTCCAAAACGTGGTGTCCTCTACACCAACCTTCTTACATTGAGGATCCGTAAGACTCTTTTATGGGTAGAGCTTGCCTTGCTTGTTTTGGAGCATGACGAGTGTCTATTGAAAGAGGTAGCCAGTGGATTTAGCTCCATGAAAGCTTTTACTGCAGGTATGGGAGGGGGAAAGGAGGAGGAGAAAACAAAGGCCAAGCCGAAGAAGGAGATAGAGGAGCATTCTTAAGGCTTTGATATAGAATTTGAGAGAAGCCTTGATGCCCATATTGTGGGAAGGAGACACATCCAGAGGAGAAGTGTTGGAAGAAGTACCCTCACCTTCATTTGGGAGCGAAGGATGGAGCTACGTTATGCGGGCCTTTCTCTACCTCTATACCAAGTATTACCCATGATCTTGTGTTCCTTCATATCCATGTGTTGGAGGAGCCTTCTTCAGTGGTTAATTCGTCTTCAGAGAGCCCTTGGCTCATTGATAATGGTGCTTCGAGTCACATGACTCTATGAGGTGATATGCAACATGATCTTTGTCCATCTGAGGGATAAGTCACTATTGGTGACGTTTCCCGATGCCTATTAGTGGTGTTGGCACTTTGGCATTATTGCCAAATTGTTCCTCTAGCTCCTTTTCGGAAGTCCTACATGTTCCATACTTGGGCTTTCAACTCCTCTCAGACTAGACTCGGTATCTGGGTTGTCTTTACTAAGCAGGTTGTGTTTCTTGAGGATTCTTCTTCAGGAGCTGTTTTTGTGATAGGTTTAGGGTTTAGGATGCTTTATAGACTCCATTCCCCTTCTCTCATGCAAGGTCCTCTGTGGTAGTTGTCTATTGTTGCATATGTTTCCGCTTGTGCAACACCATCTATTCCACATGTTCCTTCCCATCTCCCACTCTCTCCTTGGGTGGTTCCCTTGTATCCCAATCTCTTTCAGAGGAGGACGATCTAGATAATGCGGTTGTGGATTTCCTGGCCCCTAGTGTTTCAGAGGATCTTCTTCATCAGTAGTCTACATCGATAGACTTCATTGGCATTGATATTCTTCTTGGCACCCCAAGATCTGTTTCTTCTTTGGCCTTCAGCCCCATCTAGGATCTGAGAGGGGGTGTTAGTAGTCATGTTTGTCATGCACTATCATCTCTTGCTTATGAGCCTCCGTTTGAGTTAGATGGGGACATTAGGAGCTCTGACATGTCTGTTATGTGCTTTGACAGAGAAGGCAGCTCATTCTAAAGCATGCATTTCTTCTTCCAGTCGAATTTTGTGTGCATTTCTTGCATTTTCAATTAGTTTTCAGCCCTTGCCAATGCTTGCCAAACTGCCCAGGATGGCACATCATCAGGGACTGATCAGTCCTTTTTTTGTATTAAGCATTTTTTTCAGTTAGTGTAGATTTCTTTCTACACATCTCTCTCTCTCTCTCTCTCTCTCTCCATGGTTGTGCGCACTCTTACAGTCGTGACTTGGAGTGCTACTAGCTCCCATGCTTGGAGGTGAGTTCGTTTGGCTCTATGGTTGGGAGGTGAGTCTGATGTCCAATTCCTTTTATTGTGAGTTTGGCTTGTGCTGAGTCTTGTGTGCAGGTTAGATCCTAGGGGGACATTTCATTGGGAAGTGTTGTGTCCTTGGACATCCGGATGGGCACTAATAGCATTGGTCATAGTAGTTATGAAGTGACTTAAAGCGAATGCACTTAGGACACTTATGTACTCTCTAGACTTATATTGTCCACTTGTCTCTATTGCCTAATGAACACAAAACCGTGTATGGTACACACAATGACATTAAGGGTGGGTCTATGATGAGGGTTGGACAGTCCATCAAAATGTTGCATCCATGTTTCTTTCACTTATTCGTAATATCAAGCAACTCTCTATCAATGCATTTGACTTGATCATTAAACTCCTGTGTTCAAAGCATGTGATAAGATGGGGCCTTATAGCTTGGCCCAACTTCCCCAATTGCTTTGACCATGTCCAAAAAGTATGGACTCCTCACTTTCTGATGGGGAATGTCCTTAGCATAAGAGAACCTATAGAGGGCAACATCAGCAGACTTCTTTGAAGACCCCTACGATGTACCCAATTTTTGCCTCTTTGAACTTGGTGGCTGAATGCTACATGAAGTGGAAGCACTTGTACCTATAGCTCCAACATTAGGGGCATTTACATGGTCACCTACAATGCTTGCCTCACCATGAGAGCCCCCTCCCAAGCTAGCCACAGATTGATCAATAGCTGCATGAGGGTCTAGAAATCCTGCTTCCACATGGAATTGACGGCAAGTCTCCTCTTGTGTAGGTGGTTGTGAGCATTTATCCACATGATAACCCCTTAGTCCAAGAAAATGAGCTCTTATGCGAGACGGGCTTCCATCCCAAGTGTGCTGACACCACTTGCACTTGCAGATAAATTGCCTCCTTCCACATTGCCTCACAATTACAATTTCCATTCCACCTTTTTCTTTCTTCCCATTTGTGTTGGCTTGAAGTAAAAGAATGGGGATAAAGCTTCATCAGATGAAGACATTCCAAATTTACAACTAATTTAGCTTGCTGAAATGTCAATTTCAGCTGTAAAATCAGAAATCTCAGAGATTTTAAAGGCAATACTAAAGGGGAAAAGAGTATTTCTCAAGAATTTGAGAGTTTACTGGCTGAATTTGAGAGTTAAATGGCTGTTAGTGTCTGAAATTTCTAAAAATTCCAGAAATTTCTGGTTTCAGTCCAAGAAATTTGCAACAATAATCACACAGATGCAGTCTGAAGTTTCAGACAACAAAAACAACACATGTAAAAGATGATAGAGAGGGGGAAAACAATAGAAAATAGCTTACCCTTCAACTTGGGGGCAGATAATATCAGGGTTGAAGGCTGAATCGACCTGCTGAACAGTGTATGAGCAGGTTTTCCATGTTTTGGTACAGGGAAAAGGCATGTGACAGCAAGGCGACACCTTCCTGGTCAAAATCGTTAAGTGGTTTTATGTTATTTGCGAGGCACAGCGTTTTTGGCAAAATCATGATGTTGTTTGTCTTTCTTTAAAAGTATGCCAAGTATAAACAGGATTTCATACTCCTGTTTTCATACATTTTTGAGACGTTTACATGGCGAATCAAACGTGTCTAATAAAAACCATGGTCATGGTTGCATTCTGTCCATGGATGGATCCATCCCGTCCGATCTGTCCAGTCTGGTCGGATGCATCCTATCTGTCCACGATCTGTCTGGTCCGTACTATACCTGTGCAGGTGACTGTTGCCTAGGGTCAAAGCTGACCGTTTTTACCCGTTTTTACTGTATTTTTTTGTCCATTTTTTTTCCAAAAGTTGCTCTTTTCAAATTGGTTTGGGCCTTTATAAACTGTCCCCTCCCACTTGAATCTTCACCCTCACCTTTCAAGCCTGCTGCCTTCTTCACTCAAGCCTCTTCCTCAAGCTCACAAGTCATCTTGCTTTCTTTCTCTTCCTTCTCTTCCCACCTTCTCTTCCTCTTTCTATCTAGTATCTTCCCACCTCTTCCTTTTTCTTCCAACTTCTAAGTTACCACGTTCTCTTCCAAGTTCGTCTTTCTATCTTCCCACCTCTTCCTCTTCCTTCCAACTTCCAAGTTTCATCTCTGTCTTCCTCTTCCTCTTTCTTCAACTTTCAAGTTCCATCTCCCTCTTCCTCTTTCTTTTTTTTTTGCAAGTAAAATGTGGTTGATTATATTACTCAAAAAACTGATTACAATAGAGTGCTCATGCTCAACAGACTAGCTGGAGTTGATGCAAAGTCACCAATACATCATGTTTACAAGCCTCTCAAGGCGGTCTACGGGGGATGGGGGCAAGAAACCCCGTGGGGGGGGGGGGGAGGGGAGGGGGGGATATCGCTAGCTGGGGCTGCCTGCCTACATCACGAAGAATAGACCCTGGCAGCCCCAAGTGCACATGAAGTGATCTCGGAGCTCCTGATGAGCCCTGGACTCGGGCAATATATGTGGACACGGCTTCTCATCCACTTGTCCAATATATGTGGAGAATGTGGTCCATGCCTGAACATCCCTCAAGCGATGACCAATGAGATCATCAAGAAATATTTCCCCATTTCAAAGGCATCGGGCAAGGTATCCTCTAGTATGGTGCAAGCTTAGGAGGAGATAGTCTCCCTTGACATATGTGCACCTATGGCCATTCCTTCGGCTATACCTACGGCTACTATGGAGGGACTCATTGACCCCTTGGATTTTCCTTCTGCCCCCTAATAGTCTCTACTATCTAGCTAGTTTTTCAGCCTTGACATTTATATCTCTTGCTTTTTTGTACATGAGTCTTGCATATGAAATTTGTCACTTGTGACTTGCCCAAGACTCTTTTTTTGAGCTATGGTACATGTCTTCAGACTTATGAATGAAATTGGAGTATACATTTTGTCTCAACCACTTGTTATGTTCATGAAGTATTGTTGAAACTTGAAACTTGACTCTCATGTCTATTTGTGATATTTAAAGGTTAAAACTAAGACTCTCATCTTAAAACATGTAATATTTACTACACTATCCCTTAATTTTCTATATATTTTTTAATGACCATACGAAACATCGGATTTTATCCAACGGTTTTTTGTGTACCTTTGGTGCCTTACTAAGTCCATGGACTGGACGGATCGTACCTAACTACCTTGACTATGGTACCCATGATTTCATATTATTTAACGTTGCTACCTTGGTCAAAGTCTTGTATGGGAAAAATCACTTAGCCTATTCGGTTCTTGGTTTGGAAGAAGGATTCTCAGTGATTAGGCATTTCTTGGATCTCTTGGGATCTTTCACTCCAAAAAGCATGGGTGGTGGGGCTGTTTTGGACCTAGAGATACAAAGATTGCTCTTCAGTGGTCTTTATTTCAGGCTTTGTGTGAGGGACAGCAGCCTTGGATTTTGATTGCCAGGTTTTTCTTGAAGACCAAGGTATTATGGATCGGAACACTAGGATTCTTGCTTCATGGTGGCATAGGGTAAATGTTGAACAGCCGGTTCACCTTAAATCTCTGAATCATTTGGTCCATTCTTGGAGATTGGTGCTTGCCACGGTCTACTTGGCATCCTCCTTTAGATCATGAGTAGGCAAACTCCTTGAGAGTTGAGTTGCTGGCCATTTCAAAGCGTTTCCAATGGAAAGGCAGACAACAACAGAGGCCAATGCTGAATAGAAGGGCATGACTAGGGCTGATCGCTGCTGCTGATGCACTATTGCCTAAAAGTGGTCCTATGATGTCTTCTAGGTTAGTTTGGTGAGTTTTTCATGTTCCCAAAGGTTATCATCTTTTATGGGACACCATTTCAATCTCCCTACAGGATTTGCAGCGTTGTCCTTGTTTGAATTAGGATGTCCCTTTTTGGGAAGATTGAATGCTTAATGGTTGGCTGCATTTGGGCAGCACATCAGTAAATTAGGTATACCACTTGCTTTTACGAGAGGAGGACTGGCTGGCTAACAAGGCCAACTACGCTTTGGGTCTTCATAAAAGCAACAGTGGTGGAAATCTGTGGAGTTGGTGGGCTGGATTAATAGAACTCCCTTTAAATACAAAGTCTTTGTTTGGGGAATGTTGATTGGTGTTTAACTCTTCCATCTGCACTCTCAAGACACAGTATCTCGAATGGTTGCTATCTCTTTTGTACAAGTGAAGAAACTTCTTGTCATTGGTTTTTGTCTTGTCAAGTGGCAAAGAAAGTTTGGTCTTTGATGTCTGCCATTTGGTCTTGAGTGGGAGGCCGATCAATGTCTCCAAAGGCATGGCTTTTCAGATGACCCAACTTCTCGGATCCTATAGAGCCTGATATGAAAGTTCTTTTCCATTTCTTGCACTTTTGGGGCTGTTGGCGCACATGGACTGTGCAGAATACATTCATTTTTGATTCAGCTTTTGGAAAGCGTAGTTACCTCACCCAGTTGAGAGGCTTTCTTCATTGGGAGCTGGACATTATTGGGCTAGCATATGTTCTTTCTTGCGAGGATCTACTTTCTTGGAACGTTGCTGTTTGTTCGGTCCCCTTGTTGGTCATATGACCGTTTATACTTGTACCCATTGTTGGGAATAAAGGGCCATCGTGCCTTTATATGTGCATGGGTGTGAATACACCCTTAACACATTTGTACTTATATACTCTGCACACACACACACACACACACACACTCTCTCTCTCTCTCTCTCTCTCTCTCTTTCTCTCTCTATGCTATGAGAAAGCATTGCGTGTTTCGATCCTCGCGCTCTCTGTCCAATTGGGCGTTCCTTCAGAGCAGGCAAGGAGTGCATGCTTCTTGAGACATTAGGCGTGAGCTAGGTGAGTAGGCGAGAGTTGCTATTGGAGAGCAGGCGGGCACGTACAGTGGTCTCGTGTGTAGGGAGTGACCGGGACCAGGCGGCAGACGGCTAGGCGAGCAGGCTGCTAGTTTTGCAGAAGGCAACGGCATGAGTTAGGTGCAGGCGTGGACAGTCGACAGGTGACTGTGTTGATTGCGTGACGACCAGTCGATGGGTGACTAGGACCAAGCAGGCGTGATGACCACCCCCCACCCTCTCCTTCGGTCATATGTTTCTCAAAAATCAGTTTTTTTTTTAATCCCTTTTCCTTTGCAGGTTTTCGTGCGTGTAAGCACAACTTAGGATTTTGGGTAGATTTGTGCCAGAAATTTGGGGATTTGTCCAGATTTGATGCGAGCAAGACACAATAGGGATATTTGTCTCAAAAATTGCAAGAATTTGTGACATTTTGCCTCCGACATTTGGGGCTTTTCATGTACATGCAAGAATTGGGCTGAAATTTACCCAATTTCTCGACATTGATGCACATTGGACCCCTTGCAATTTGGGGCTTTTGCTGTTTGGGCAAAATTTGTGTGCCATTTGGTCATTTTATGTACATGCGGGTTTAATTCCATGCAATTTGAACATCTAGCACTTCGAAAAATTTGGGGGTTTTGCTGAAAGTGCTCTATTTTGGCAAAATTGGCCTATTTTATGCATGTCAGAGACAGTGCAAATGTATGGTTGATGCTTTGAGTACAAAAACTTTGGGGCTTTTGACCGTGCATGTCTAATTTTGTGCCCGTGGGTTATGTACAACAGAAATTGCAGCTAAAATTTGGGACTTCTCATGTAATGTGATGTATTTATCCTTGGAACAGCTGTAATCAGTTGTGGAGTGTTGTAGCACAAGGTTTAGTGCTTCTGAAAATTTATTTACAGGTCTGAAATTTCTGTTTTTATGTGGTTATTTATTGCTGATTGGTACTTGTTTGTACCTTGGTCACTTGTGTGACAGTTTGGGCTGCATTTGCTGAATTTTTGGTCACATCTGGATTGAAAATCATGGCTGGTAGCAATGACAGCAGTCATCTTATGCACAAGAAACTTGAAGGAGCACATAACTTTGCAGTTTGGAAAAAACAGTGCTATAATATCCTGTTGCAGAAGAAGCAGGCAAGGCCGATTAAGACCAAAGGGGTAAAGCCTGCGGATATGGAACGAGAAGACTGGGATGAGTTAAATGAGCTTGTACGCTCAACTGTTGAGCTATTGATTTCTGATGCCTTGCTGTTTAACATTGAAGGTTTGGATTCTGCCTTATTTGGACTCAACTGGAAGAACTGTATGCACAGAAGAGTGCCGCAAGCAAAGTTTATTGGCTGAAAAAGCTGATGGATTTGCGTATGAAAGAGGGTACAGCAATGTCTACTCAGTGGAGTGAGTTTAACTCCATTTTCAGCCACCTGGTTGCCTTGAAGTTCATGATTGATGAAGAATTTAAGGCTACATTTTGGCTTTGCACTCTGCCAGAGAGTTGGGATATATTCAGGACTGCTATGAGCAATTCTAATGCGATCCTTCTGTATGCTGATATAGAGAGTGCTCTACTTATGGAAGAAATGAATCGGCAGAACAATGCATCCTGTAAATCTTCCAGTGCTTTGCATACTAGGGGCAAATCACAGCAGAAAGGAAAATTTGATAGCAAGGGACACAGTAAATCACATGGTAAGGATGTTGAATGCCATCATTGTGGAAAGAAGGGTCACTTTAAACGTGATTGTTACAAATGGAAGAAAGAGAAAGGAAAGGGCAAGAAGACAGATGATAGCAAGGAAGAGAAGAAAAAGAGTCAGCCTAAGAAGAGCAGTGTTAAAATTGAAGAGATGAATGTAGTTACTCATGACAGTGATAGTGGGAATAACGTACTCTTTGTCTCTTCACACTTAGTACACATGCTTTACTTGCAGATACAGAGGATGACATGCATACTTGGATTCTAGATTCAGGTGCTTCCTTTCGTGTCACCCCTCATCATGAGTGGTTTTCTGACTATACAGGGGGTCGATATGGTGTTTTCCATCTTGGCGACAACTATGTATCGGACATTGCAGGTATTGACAGTGTGCAGTTGCAGTTTCAGCATGGTTCTGTCTTCGCACTTCAGCATGTGTGGCATGTACCTTAGCTCAAAAAGAGCTTGATTAGTATAGGGCAACTAGATGAAGATGGATTTCATACCACCTTTGGTGATGGGAAATGGAATATGTGTAAGGGATCTAGAGTGATTGCCAAAGGTTGTAAAAGTGATATCTTGTATCCTCTCATTGTATCTAGTGTGCGTGACCAAGTTGTTGCAGTGACCGAGCAGCCAAGTGTTTCTTTGTGGTATTGCCGGTTGGAACACATGAGTCAAACTGGAATGAAAGTGCTTTGTCATTTGGGTTACTTGTCTCGTCTTCGTTATGCTGATTTTGAACATTGTGATCATTATGTTTATGGTAAACATGCACAGACGTCTCATAAGAAGTCCCTTTCGTTGAAATCTTCCCCTCTATAGTTAGTACATTCCGATGTATGTCAGATGCTAGGGTTAGCTGTAGGGGGAAAGAAATACTTTGTCACCTTTGTCAATGATGCTACACGAAAGGTATGGGTTTACCATATTTGTCACAAGGGCGAAGTGCTTCACAAGTTCAAAAAATTCTTGGTATTGGTTGAGAATCAAAGTGATAAGACACTTAAGTGTCTTTGCTCTGAGAATGGTGGGGAATATGTGTCCAAGGCCTTTCAGGCTTTTTTGACAGCAAAGGCATAAAGAGGGAGCTCACTGCCTCTCATAATCCATCCCAAAATGGAGTTGCAGAGCGTATGAATCGGAGCATATAGGATAAGGTCCATACGATGTTGTCTCATGCTGCATTACCCCATGGTTTTTGGGTAGAGATTGCTATGACAGCCATACACTTGATTAATTGGTCACCAAATAGGTTTTTTGGGGGGCGGGGGGGAGTTCCCAAGTAGCGGGGTCCGCCAAGCCTCCTTCGTATGCATACTTGAAAGTGTTTGGCTGCGAAGCATTTGTGCATATCCGTAAGGAAGAATGCAATGAACTTGAGCCAAAGTCTTGTAAATGTATTTTTCTAGGATATGGTGATGATGGTAAAATGGGGTATAGATTATGGGATTCCGAGAAAAGGAAAATGGTACGTAGAAATGATGTTATCTTCAGGGAAGATCGCATGCATAAACAGTCCAAGAAGATTGAGGAGGTCCGTAGGGTTGTATTCCGGGAAGAAATACCTTTTGGACAGCAAAATGTGCCCGCTGTATAGCAACAAATACCTGCTGCAAATGAACCTGCAAATGCAGAAAATAATGTTGGAAATGATCAGCCAGCCATTGCCCATAATGATGAGGCATTGGATATGCAGGAACAACCAAGATAGCAAGCTGTTAATGCTGATTTGCAAGCTGAAATGCCAGGACAACAAGCTGAAAATGAAAATTTGTAGGCTCAACAGCCAGCAAAAAATGATAATTGGGTTAGGAGATTGTCTAGGGCTACTAGACAACCTGATAGATTCATTCCTGGTGCAAACAATGTGGCTGATTATGTCATGTTGACAGACTGTGGTGAATCGTCTTGCTTCCAGGAAGCAAGGGACAGGCAGGACAACAAGAAATGGTATAAAGCCATGTTGTCAGAGATGGAATCTCTTGCGAAAAATGACACTTGGGATTTAGTGCAGTTGCCTAAAGGGCAGAAAACCCTTCCATGCAAATGGGTTTACAAGATGAATGTCACTTTTGGTTACTAGGCAAAGTAGAAAGCAAGATTGGTTATGAAGGGATACAAGCAGGAACATGGAGTTGACTTTGATGAGATTTTCTCTCCTGTAGTCAAAATGACTATATTGAGAATCATTTTGCGCTTAGTTGCAGCTGAAGATATGAAGTTCATACAGATGGATGTAAAGATTGTATTCTTACATGGTGATCTGAATGAAGACATATATATGTAGCAGCCTGAAGGGTTTGTGGCAAAAGGGAAAGAGAAGATGGTGTGTAAACTCAAAAGGAGCTTCTATGGGCTAAAAGAAGCACCAAGAGAATGGTATCATAAGTTTGATACATTTATGCAGTCTCAAGGTTTTCATAGAAGTCAAGTGGATCACTGCTTGTACACCAAGAAGGTAGCAGAGGGCAGCCTGATTATCTTGGTTCTGTATGTTGATGGCATGCTGTGCTGACAGGGATACTCATGTCTTGGACTCATTGAAGCAAAGTCTTCATGGTAGCTTTGACATGAAGGATCTTGGTGGTGCAAATCACATTCTTGGCATGCGAATACTCAGAGATATATCAAAAGGATTACTTTATCTATCTCAGTAGGAGTATATCTCAAAGGTTTTGCAGCATTTCAATATGGAGGGGGGGATAATAATTGGGGTTCCATTGCCTCCATATGTAAAACTCAGTGCAGAGGATAATCCTACATCTGATGATGAGAAGGCTGAAATGACCAATATACAATATGCTTTAGCTGTTGGCAGTTTGATATATGCTATGATTGCTACACGTCCTGACATTGCCTTTGCAGTGGGAGTGGTTAGTAGATACATGGCAAACATTGGTAAAAAGCATTGGGAAGCAATGAAAGGTATTATGAGATACCCCAAAGGCACAAAGGATTTGTGCATCTGCTTTAGAAAGCATAAGACATCTGTTGTTGGCTTTACGGATGTAGACTATGTTGGTCATGCGGATTGCAGAAAGTCCATTTCTGGGTATGTGTTTGTCTTCACAAGAGGAGCAGTCTCTTGGATCGTCAGGCTACAAAATTGTGTTGCATTGTCTACTACAGAGGCAAAGTATGTGGCTGCCACTGAGGCATGCGAGGAGGCTTTATGGCTTTCACGTTTGGTTCGAGAGCTTGGCATTACAGAGTTACTTGTTCTCCAATGTGATAGTCAGAGTGCTATCATGCTAGCACGGAATCCCGTCTTTCATGCAAAGACGAAGCACATATAGGTGAAGTATCACTTCATTAAAGATGTACTTGACAACAAGAGCATTGAGCTTGTTAAAGTGCATATAGATGATAATCTTGTAGATCTTCTCATGAAGGGCCTTCGAGCAGAGTGGTTTACTCATTGTTGACAGATGATGGGAATTGGATGGGTATATGTATTTCAGCTTTGTACATACCTAGACCTAGCTGATTCTTTTCTCCTCTTAAGGCACATTGCCTTTAGGTGGGAGGTTGTTGGGAATAAAGGGCCATTGTGCCTTTATATGTGCACGAGTGTGAATACACCCTTGGCACATTTGTACTTTCATATATATCTATCCAAAAACCTAAAGATGTACACTAGTCATTGTACCCAAGAACGTTATGCTCCCTCCCCCCCCCCTCTCTCTCTCTCTCTCTCTCTCTCTCTATGCTCTGAGAAAGCGTTGCGTGTCTCGATCCTGGCGCTCTCTTTCATAACACCCATGTTGCACTCCTAGGTTTTTTATTTTTGTGCTTTAGTAAGTAATACAGTTACCCTTCACAGAGAGAGAGAGAGAGCATTTCTCGATCTGTGCAGGGGCCATGTGTGTTTGTGCATGTGCATGCATGCTCACGTTTTATTTTTTTTCAGATTGTAGTAAATGATGAAGGCAGGGATATGTGGCAAGTGTACCTAGATGTTAAAGATTATGCCACTGCTTTAGAGCACTGTCGAAACACATTGCAAAAGGACAATGTCTACATGGCACAGGTAACTGTCTTTATGCTGTCTGAAGTTTCATATTTTGTGTTAAATGTAGGTTCAATAGCTTTTCTTTACTGACATATTCTGTTTGTCTGTGTCTCTCTGTCTCTGTCTTTGTTCCCCTTTCTCCTCTTCCCTATAAATTTGCAGGCAGAGGCTGCTTTTGCAGCAAAAGACTACACAAGGGCAGCATCCTTCTATGCAAAGGTATGAAAATTCTTGGTCTGTGTTTGCAGTCACTGGACTTGCTTGATGTTATATCCTTGGCAGTTTAAGACCTGGTCATGTGCTCTAAAGATTCTGCAATTTACTATGAGGATAGGTGGAATGCAATTGCTTTAGTGAGGATAAGGTCCAAAAATGCAACTATGCTATTTGAAGGCGAGATACATTTATTGAGCTCTTGCAAGGACATACACTGGATGAATATACGAGAGATAGTAGGGACCTTACTATGTGATCTAGGTTGCGGGAGAAGATATTCTGCTTCCTGCTCTTCATAACTTGGAGCCGTGGCAAGATTGGGCTGATTGCAATGTAGGAAAGAGGGAGTTTATTGTGGTCTAGCTTGGGGAATAAGATATTACCCTGTTTTTTTCAGTTAAGAAGATATTACCTTTTATCCTGTCAGTGTTCTTTAGTGCAAGGTATGCTGTGTGTTCAAGATACTGTGTTTCCCGTACTATTGTAATACTACTCTCCATTTTTTTGTGTTCCCCTGAAGAGAGAGAGGCAGGGGTGAGGGAAGGGGAGTGAGAGAAAATCTGCTTGCCACTCTTGATAAACCACAGCCATAGCAAGATTAGAATTTTCACAAACCTAAAGGGATTTCACTGTATGCACAGCCAATGAAATCCTGGTTGATGATAAAGATGGGTCATGGAAGAGGTGGATAAGAAGTGGTCTTACAGGTTTATTAATTCATTGTGGTGCCAACTATCACCACAGCCATGGCAACCAAGATTCCTTACTAGGGCAAGGGACTTGTATGGAGTCTCGTGGTTGGAAGGCATTCCCATGGAAAATATGTGGCTGCCTTGCATGATTCTATGTTTTTTAGTACTACTTGCTATACCAGTCCACATTATTTCGTGTCTTGTCCAACCTCTAGGCAAGTTTGGAATTCCCTTTATGGCTCTTGGATAGCCATCACAAACATAGTACCTTGGGCCAATGTAATTATGATGGGGACCTTACATAAGTGACATAGCATATTTAAGCATGATGAGGGCTTTGAGTAATGACACACCTGAACATTGGCTTCAATGTATCTTTCAATAATAGTCTTTTTACAGGTTGGAAAGGGAAAAGAGATGGAAAGGTAGAGAGATTGGGGCCATATAGAAGGTGGCTTGCCTTCAATCAACATGCGGGGGTGCGCATTTTTTGTGAAATCAATGTTCCAATGAAGTTAGAAGCTAGAAGATGCAGGGAGGCTCTGTGCAGCAGTATGCAGGGCTGATGATGGAGCCAGGCGGGTGGAGCAGACAGAGGCAGGTCCAGGGTGACGCACGTTTGACAGGTCCAAAAGGATAGATGGGGCGCAACTGGCATTAGCTTGGAGTGATTGGTGGCAACCTGGTGTGGCATGTTCTAGCATTAATTAACTAATTTTTAGAGTTGATGTCACCATAGGACATTTTAAAGGCCCATTTAATGCTTTAGCCCCATACAGACACTAGGCACCTACAAGCACATGTCTACCATAACTTAATAGAACTTTTGCCAATGTTACCCATTGCCTACTTACGGTACGTAGGCTGTCACCATGACTTAATTGACTTGCACCTCACATGTGCACGTCACAAGTTCACAACTTAATAATGCCAAAGCTAAGCATTAAGAATACACCTCCCTATGATAGATCACCCCCTTGAAATCCTTGCAATTGCACTGCAATGTGACATAGGAAACAATATTCAATTGGAAAAACCATCGTAGTTCATAGTCAAAGGGCATCAACTGCTACTATTCAACTATGCTACTACCAAACACATACTGAAATTTCCAGCCAACATTATCAAGTCACAACTCTCCAAAAATGAATCATAACTGCTGTTAGAACCACATGGGATGTAT
This sequence comes from Lygodium microphyllum, assembly GCF_053477565.2. Taxonomy (NCBI): domain Eukaryota; kingdom Viridiplantae; phylum Streptophyta; class Polypodiopsida; order Schizaeales; family Lygodiaceae; genus Lygodium; species Lygodium microphyllum. The sequence continues at coordinate 77,364,422 of NC_141161.1, forward strand.
CCATTAACTCTAAACAAAAAATATTCTGATTTATACAACCATAGTAAAGCGTGAATAGAAAATAAACCATGGCTAAACTGTTAGTGGCATTGCATAACATTGTTGTCCAATAAAACTCAATCGAAAACCAGTGATAATTGATGAAAATGTATAGATTTAGAGCCATGGTAAAAACTATACCCATGTGCCACAGAGCTAGAGTTGAAAGAAACAACGATCTTTGGTGAGGTCGTTGGACACTCCCCATCGAGGGCCCAGCTGCGGGATTGGCTCCACTCCACGTTGCGCATTGGCACAACGCAGATTGCAGAGACAGCAGTTCTCATGGGCCAAGGGATCTTCATGGTTAAACTCACCTTTGCAGATGTAGCTCGTGAGTTAGTGGAGAGCTCACCCTATGCCTCTACGAAGGGGGTCATTTACATGGTTCCCTGGTATAGCGGCTTCACAGTGGAGACATTTGCGCTCCATAACAGATTTCTCAGACATCGAGTCACCTTACTTTTCCTTGGATTGGCAGTAGAGTACCGTCAGTTAGTGGAGGCCTTTCGATGGCTCTTCGACACAGTTCTTCCTGCCTCCTTCGTGGATGCAGTGACAGCTGCAAGAGTCCGAAAGGTACGAGTGCACGTGAAAGACACAGAGTATACGAAAGTTCCTGGAGATTGAGATAGAAGGTCACTCCTTTAGGCAGGAGGTCATTGTGACTGGGCAACCGGGACAGTGCCTACGTTGCCATGACTTTGGACGTCAAGCAGCAGATTGCATGCGTTTTGGAGACAAGGCAGCTTCGTTGACAGGCCCGCAGGTGGACGCTGATGGCTTCACATGGGTCTAGAGACGACAGGGGGAGCCGCAGCCAGCTCCTTAGACACAACCTCGATAGCAGGGAGCTAGAGAGTGAGTGACGCCTCCCCGGCAGAGCGCACTCCCAACCCACAACACACACCCCCCCCCCCCCCCCCCCCCCCCCCCCCCCCCCCCCCCACCTCTCATGGATTCCCCACTGACCTTGGCTTACAACTCCCCCCTTCCAGGGCCACTAGCGCCCCCCCCACACCCACCACGTACCTCCGACCATCCCTTCTCCCATAGGAAGTGATGAGCCACACACGTCTACTTCCTTCTCGCACCAGCAGTCTTGCCCTCCCCACATAGCCAGACAGATGCAGTTGTTACCATAGGAGTTCTTCTGCAATGGCCCGTGGTCCTACACTGGAGAGTTGCGAAGCGCGGAGAGTTCCTAGTACCTCTAGAGGTGGGAATCTTCGTGGTTCGTAAGTCAAGGAGGGGCAAGGTCCATCTACTAGCACCATCGGATTGACCAAACTACGTCTTTTTCCTTCAGTCCTTTCACTCAGGGGATTGGATGATGACACAAATAGAGGAGAAGAGTGAGGTGGTGGATTATATCTCCCAGTGGATGGGAGAAGAAGGACTAGCACTGTTTACATTGCAATGGCCAGGTTGCATGATGGACATTGATTGGTGGATTGGTGCGGAGGTCCCACACTTGAGCATTATTTTTCGAGCCCCTCCACAGTGGAGAGCTTCGATGGATATGATTGAGTGGCCTCTAGCACAAGGGGCCCGTTTCTACCAGTGTACAGAGGCAGGACTCTCAGCATGGCTAATAGATGCATTGGTAGTACCACTTGGAGCATATATCACCCCTATGGTCCGCCCGAGGGTCACCATGGGGGGCTGGAGTTTGCCGTCCAGGCCTACTGCAAAGCATACTTGCATGCCCCATAGTTCTTCCTCCTCATTAGCAGCTTCTACACCAAACAGATGCCTGTTCGGTCAATCATAGGTTTCCCCATGAGCTTACACCTTGCATCTTGGAATGTGAATAGTCTCCACTGTAGTGGGGCACGTGGTTCTAGGAAGTTGATTGTTGGGCAAGAGTTGCAGCCGGCCCTTGCAGGATGGATAGACATCCTACTCTTGCAAGAGCACAAGCTCACCCTCGCCTAGGCCCATCGGGTAGGGAAGGTTCTCCCAGGCAGGTCACACATCTACTGGGAGTACTCCATCGGTGCCCATGGTAGGAGTGGAGGCATATGCACCTCTATTGGCTCGAGTCTTACCGCCTGTGTACGGGATCATGGGGTGATTGTGGCAGGGAGGGTTTTGTGGGTTAGGTTGGATATTGGGGACTCATGCCTTGGAGTCCTCAATGTCTATGCCCCCACCGAGGCCAGGGCATGCAATAGGTTCTGGGTGGAGATTGCAGTAAGACTTCCAGAGGTGGACTCCTGGATTGTTGGAGGAGACTTCAACAACTTGGAGGCCTTAGAGGACTAGCAGGGTAGAGGCAAAAACTAGCAGGGCTTTGCTCGGGAGGAGTAGGAGGTATGGAAGGTCTTCCTACTGGCAGTAGGAGCTCGCGATCCTTGGAGAGACCCAATTTTCCACAGGAGGTAAAGGTCGTTGGACTTCTCGTGGAGATACAGGCGGCTAGGCAGAGTCTTGCTGGAGCGGTTGAATAGGTTCTATGTGGGAGAGTGGGGCTGCTCTCGCAGAAGCCAGATAGGGCAGTTGGCTAGCACCACTTTGTCTGATCACTGTCCGGTCCTCCTAACATTTGATCCCCTAGCATCTTTCCTAGGTACAGGATCTTGTCGGATCCCTAACTCGATTTACAAGAGAGAGGAGGTGAAGAGATAGATTGAGCAGATTTGGACTAGGGAGTGGAGCAAGAGGGACTAGATTGTAGAGAAAGTTGTAGAGGTTCTAGCCGAGTCAAGCAGTATCTGTGAGGAGGCAGCCCTACAGGCCAAGCAGCAGTGTTTGAGGTGATAGAGTGGGTCCAACACAGTGGTCAGTGATTGGCTGTACTACTACTGGATTTTAAGAAAGCCTATGACAAGGTGGATTGGGACTTCTTGGAGGGCACCATGGAGAGGTTGGGCTTCCCCCAGGCAAGGATCCATAGGGTCTTTGCACTCTATAGATCGGCTACCAGCAAGGTTCTCATAGGTGGCAGGAGAGGGGAGTTTTGGCTGGAGAGATCGGTACCGCAAGGTTGCCCATTGACCCTGTATCTGTTCCTACTCTTTGCAGAGGCGATGTCTCACTTCCTCAGATCACATGTGAGTGGGTTACGCGGCCGACGACTTCTAGTGAGAGGAGATAGGGCTGTTAGACTCAGAGTATGCAGATGATACAACACTTTACATAGAGGACGATGAGTTGATGCTGGAGAGAGTGAGACTAGCTCTCGAGGTGTTCTGTACTGCAGCAAGAGCGAAAATCAATTGGCAGAAGTCGGTTGGTTTTCTTACAGACCCAGCCTCTAGTACAGAGTGGGGCGTCCACTTGGGATTTAGATGGGTGTGCAGAGGGCAGACCGTTCGCTACCTAGGGTTCCATGTGGGACTCGACATCACCCCCGCCCAGCAGTTTTTCCCAGTCATCGACTCTATTTGGAGGAAGCTGACCTATTGGAGTACTGCTCGCCTCTCCCTAGCAGGCCAAGCCCGGTGGTCAACCAGGTTCTCCTAGCGACGGCTTGGTATATCGCCTCATGTTGGTGCTTCTCCTCGTCCTGTGTTGCTCAGCTTCGCCGCCTACTGCGGAATTTCCTCTAGGCCGGGTCGGATGGTTCTAGGGACTCTCGGGCCAAGGTGGTGTGGGTGACCATCATTTGACATTAGTCAGAGGGAGGGCTTGGGATCATTGACCTAGAGGATCAGAGTATGGCCCTTTTGGGCAAGCTTGTAGTCCGCGGTCTCATACCAGGAGGGCAGACCTGGAAGGTCCTACGGCAAGAGGGTCTCCAGGAGTGCAAACCGAGGCTTGGCGGGGATTGGAGACCGTCCTTCAGATGGATCATCATGAGGGCCCAGATCACATGTGACGCCCCCCAGATCCCCCTTCATACGTAGCTTACTTCGTGTGTGGCAAGGCCTTCGAAAGGCCCTAATTCAGAGTCCCCTAGATTGCCAGGAGAAGATAGACCGTCAGCCGGTGATCTGGAACCCCTAGGTCAAAGATCAGGAGGGGATACAAATTAGCGAGCGACTCCATATCTAGTGGGCTAGTTGGGAGGCTGGCCCGGATCGCACCATTTGGACCTGGCGAGAGGTGTATAGGTTGGTGGACGAGGTGTTGTAGCAAGCATCAGGTTGCTAGAGAGGAGTCGAGTTGAGAAGGGAGATTGACATAGCAATACCTCAGGATTGGCTTGGCCCTTCGGTATACGAGAGAGGGTAGAGCTCAAGGAGGTATGGACTGCTAAGTTTTCACTGACAGGTATCCCCCTACAAGTGGCAGGTAGAGTGGGCGGTGCGCTGCATGGGACTTTCTTCACCGTTCATGGGGGGGGGCGTCTGGCCCTTGACAGAGGGCAGCAGGATGAGGGGATAGCTATCCTTTCGTGGAGGAGGATTCGGGTGGTGGGTCTTCAGGGGAAGACATGGCAATTGGACCCCTATGTTTTCTGGGAGGAGCTCCGAGAGTGGCGCATCTGTAATTGGGAGGGTAGACCACTTGATGAGCTGGAGTGGGATCAAGGAGAGTGGCTATGACCGGCCACTGTGGTCGCCAAGAAGCCGCCAAGGTTCTTGGATTACATAGCCAGGATTGGCAAACACGTGCTGATGCAAGAGGACATGGATTGGGCGCCGTCGCATAGCAGGTACTGGGTGGAGTACATAATCATGGATTCTTTCTGAGGGACTTTTTGGCACCGCCTATGGGATGGTTGGAGGCCGAGGAGGACATCGTATTTCGTATGGTTGGTGGCACATGGAGGCCTAGCGGTAGGGAGTTGGTCAGTCCAAAAGCAGAAGGAAGGAGGATGTGAACGCTGCACACAACAGCTTTTGGAAACTCCAAAGCACTGCCTCTCGTCGTGTGAGGTGGCGTAGTTGATGTGGAGGAGCATGCTGCTTTCTCCACCACATAGCACCTAGCCTTGGATGTATCTCATGGGGAGCTTTCTGTTAGCAGGTAGTCAGCCAAGGTTGGCACCTTCTGTATGAGGCTAGGATGGAGGAGACACAATCTTCCTTATTGAGGCTGGGTTGTGTGCAGTAGCCGGCTTGGGGCTCTACCCATCCGCTAGGTACTAGAGCCCACAGTAGACCGCTCTAAGGTATGGGAGATTGTACGGAGTCTCACTGGATGGCATATCTGGAAGGCACGGTGTCAGGAGGTTTTTGGAGGAGAGAGACTTTCTGTACAGGCAACTTTGGCAGAGCTCTGGACCTCCATCATCCACTCACTTTGCGGCCGATGGGACCGGGTGTAGGGCGAGTCTTGAGCTCGCTAGGAGCTCCGTCTTCGTTAGGAGCTCCGTCTTCACTTCATGTGTACTTGGGGTTGTTAGGACTTGTTTTTCGTGATGCAAGCAGGCAGCCCCAAATGGCGATCACCCCCCTCCATAGTTTCTTGTCTTCATCTCTTCTAGACCGCCTTGAGAGGCCTATATATTTGATATTTCTGTGATACTGTATCATCTCTAGCTAATCTGTTGAGCAGGAGCATTTCTATGTATTCAAGTTTTTTTTGAAGTAATATAATTAGCCACACTTTATTTGCAAAAAAGAAAAGAAAAACTTGCATCTTACACTTCAGATTATTGCATTGGGTGTCTTGCTCTCACACTCTACATTGTGTACTCCACCCTCAGCTAAGCTTTAATCTCTTCCTGCTCTCACATTTGGTATTAGAGCTAGCCCTCAGCTCAGCTCAGACTATGGCCAGCTGATCCCCTTGGCATTCAGCCCAGTGTGCACACAACTTCAGTCGCCTACACAAGAAGCCCGCCAGAGGCCAATAACTCCACTAACAGCTCCATCAGCATCTCCACTTGCCAACCTTCAACGTAGCTTGCAAGCAGGCCCGCTGCCACCAGAGGAGTCGTCCCAGAGTCACCCGCCACCAGAGGAGCCATCCATTGCCACCAAAGAAGTCGTTTGCCACCAACGTAGCCGCCGCAGCCTCGACATGTTGCTCTCTACGCTTGGAAGCCTGCCCTGTGCGCCTGGATGCTGCCTGCGACTTGCCCACCAGCTCCGACCTGTTGCCCACCAGCTTAGACCTGCCGCCCGCCAGCTCCTGACCTGCCGCCTGTCTGGCCTTGCGTGAGGAGCGCTGCCCCTTGCGCCTAGAACACCACTTGTCACCGCCTTGCAAATGCCAACTCTGCCTATTGCAACTCCCACATGCCTGGAGTTGTAGCACGGCTCCACTAGGTGTGAGATAGTGAGCATTTGAGGTAAAGGAGGCATTTACCCATTTTTTTCAATTAAAAAGTTTGAGTTACAGCAATGGGATTTTGCTCAAGGAGTGTATCTGCAGAGATTACTTGGGAAGCGGGTCAGAAAATTTGGGGCTTTTGGATATTGAGTAGACATTGGTACATATAGTAAAGGTTCAGTTTGAAATAGACTGATTTTGAGCATTTTGGGACAAGAAAATTTGGGGCTTTTGCTTCTCCAGTGCTGCTGAGCAATTATTGCACCTTGAATTGCATGCATTTCAAACAGTGTTGATAGAGTGTGCTTTAATTTGCTTATTGCAGCAAGGTACTTGCTGTAATTTCAGGAACTTCTAAGATTTCCAGGTTGGTCTAGCTAGAGACATTGCTCTTTTGCTCTTTGATCAGCATTGTTTATCATGGCAAATCATAGAGGTGATGTATTTACTTACGTATCCAAGGAGGATAGGTTGGATGGTAGCAACTATTACCTCTGGTCCTTCATGATGAAGAATGTGTTGATTGCCAAGAATCTTTAAGATTATGTCAACGGTAAAGAAGTTAGGCCCGGAGTTGTGGCTCCTACTACTCCTTGTCCAAGAGGACGTGGACAATGGGCAACTCAGTTGTTCAGCCTGCTCCAGCTTATCCATTTCCCCAGAGATTAGCAGCACAAAAGGCATGTGATACACATGATGCACATGCTTTGTCGCTGATTGTATTGATAGTTTAGCGGTCTATTACCCCTCATGTTCGGGCTGTAGATTCTTCATGAGAAGCTTGGCTAGCCTTGGAGCAGATGTTTATTGGAAAGAATAAGACGCGCATCTCTTTCTTGAAGAAAGAGCTTGAGACAACGAAGATGGATGAGAGTGATTCTATGCAGGATCATCTAAATAAAATTCAGGACTTGCGTGAGTAGCTTATGAATGTCGATGAGTATTGCTTAGATGCGCAAATGATATCTACTACCTTGAATGCATTGCCGCCCTCATACTTGGTCTTTCATACGGCCTTGAACCTCACTATGAGGATTGTCCCACAACCACTTACTTTCCTTCAGTTGGTCAGTTTGCTCTTGGAGGAAGAGCAGACACGAAAGAATAATGGTGTGGATGTTATAGCCTTTGAGTAGGCTTTTATGGCTCGACAGAAGGGCAAGGGCAACCAATCAAAGAATGCTCCACATAGCTCTGGGACTTTAGGCACTTCACAAGGCAATAAGAAACAGGGGGGCATGCAAGCCAAGAAGGGAAGTGCCACTATTGCATGAAGCTAGGCCACTACATCAGTGAGTATAGAAAGCACATAGCCAAGGAGAAGGAGTCAAGGATGTCTGTTTTTGATGCACCTTCCATTGCTAGTGAGTCAGTATCCTTTGTTGGAGATAGGGACTTTTGTTTTTACACATGCAGTTATGACTCTTCTTGGGTTGCTAGAGCATTTAGCTCTACTGAGGATGCAGACACATGGTTTTTTGACAGTGGTGCTTCTTGGCACATCACATCTCGCAGAGATTTGTTTGCCTCTGTTATTGTAGCCTCGGTTGGCAAGTCTGTACAATGTGCCAACAATGCATGATACCGTGTTAGAGGTATTGGGGAGATTATAGTGACAGCCATTAATGGCTTTATTCTCCACTTGTAGGATGCCTTGTTTGTGTGAGGTATAAAGAAGAATTTGTTATCTATTTCTTCTTTGACAAGGTGTGGTTTACAGATCACCTTTGATGATGACAGATGTATAGTGAGAGATAAGGAACACATGACTTTGGTTTTGACTGGCACTCTATGTCATGGGTTATATGAGTTGGATGCTTTTTCAGTTGATCAGTCAGTCTATTTAGCGTCCACTCTTACTCTTGCTATGTCACAGGCGGAGTTATGGCATGCTCCCATGGGGCATGTAAACTATGGTAGCTTGTTGCTTTTGTAGCGTACACAGATGCTTGATGGTTTACCTCTCTTGGAGAGACCTCTTGAGCACTTGTGCGAGGGATGTATTTTGGGGAAAATACATCATTTTTCATTTCCCCGTGATGTTGCTTTTAGAGCCACTGTCAGGTTATAGATTGTGCACTCAAATGTATGTGGTCCTATGTAGACAAAGCCATTGGGTGGCTGTTACTATTTTGTCTCTTTTATTGATGACTTTGCTCGCTTCTGTTGGGTCTACTCTTTGGTGAAAAAGTCAGAAGTGTATGATGCATTTTTGGCTTTTGTAGCAGTTGAAAATCAATCTGGCTGCAAGGTGAAGACTCTCCGTTCGGACCGAGGGGGGAAATACATGTCCTCTATTCTGAATTATTTTTTGAAACAGAAGGGCATTGTTCATCAATACACTACTGCTTATACTCCATATTACAATGGGGTTGCAAAGAGGAAGAATCGGTCACTCATGGAGATGGCCAGGTGTATACTGAAAGCAAAGAGCTTGCCACACAGTTTTTGGATGGAAGTAGTTATGTGTGCTTGCCATGTCTTGAATAGATGCCCCACCAGGGCATTAAAGAATATCACGCCTTTTGAGGCTTGGAATAGCCCTAAACCTTCTGTTGGGCATTTTTCTACTTTGGGTATCTTGCATATGTACACATTCCCAAGGTACTCACGAAGAAGTTGGATAACAAGGCAGTAGTGAGAGCAAAGGATATAGATTACATGATCCTATCTCTAAAAAGGTATTTATCAGTAGGGATGTGGTTTTCGATGAAAAATCAGAATTATCCCTTGCTGGTTTTGACACATCAAGCTGCCAGTGATGTATTTGAAGGGCTGTTGCCCATTTCTTCCCGGTGATATCGCTGGAACTTCAGCAAGTGAACTTAATGTTCAGCCAACTGGTCCATTCGGTAATGCAGAAAATCAGCCCATGGCTAATTTGAATATTCAGCAAGGTGCTGAATCTGAAATTTAGCAAGAGCTTGTACATAGTCAGGAGGCTAGAGAAATGCCTAGATGGTATTTAGAGACTATGAAAGATAGTCACTTGGATGCTCCTATTGCTAGTAGTACTAGAAGGCAAGCTCGTATGGTGTATATACCATGGAGTTTGTTATGGCAACATATACATTTTGATGATGAGAAGCTTGAATGTTTTGAGGATGCAGAACATAGTGTGCATTGGATGGCAGCAATGCAACGTGAGTTTGATTCATCATAAAGAATCAAGTATGGGATTTAGTGTCTTTGCCTATTGGGAAGAAAGCCATTGGAAAAAAATGGGTCTATAAGCTGAAAAGGAATGCGGATGGATCCATTGACAAATATAAGGCCAGGCTTGTGGCCAAGGGTTACGCACACAAGAAAGGCATTGACTATGAGGAGACATTTGCTCCTACCTCCCACATGACTACCATTAGGTCTATGGTTGCTTTGGTTGCCCATTATGGATGAACCGTGCATCAACTAGATATAAAGAGTGTATTTTTACATGGGGAACTTCAAGAAGAAGTGTATGCACAACAACCCATTGGGTTTGCAGTTGAGGGATCTGAACACTTGGTTTGTAAGCTGAAAAAGGCTTTATATGGCTTGAAACAAGCTCCTCGAGCTTGGTATGGAAAGATCGATGCCTTTTTACTTAGCCAAGGGTTCATAAACAACTCATTAGAGTCTGCCCTTCTACATATGTAAAGAGGGGGGATCCATGCTTGTCATATGTCTATATGTTGATGATCTTTTGCTTACAGGGACACATGCTGATCAGATTTGAACATTCAAAGAAAATTTACAGCAAACTTTTGAGTTGTCAAATTTGGGGCCTTTGCATTTTTACTTGGGCATTCAGTTCATTCATGATGCTAGAGGCATTGGATTGTCACAGTCGAGATACATTGGTAAACTTCTTGGGAGGTTTGGCTTATAGGATTGCAAGCCAGTCTGTACACCAATGGAACCTGGACTGAAGTTGTCATTGCATGATGACGGTGACTTGTTTGATATCCACACATATGCTCCAGCAGTTGGATGCCTTATCTACCTATGCAACACTAGGTCGGATATATAGTTTGCAGTTTCAGCCATAAGCAAATATATGCATCAGGCACACATGTCACATTGGCAAGCTGTCAAGCGTGTTTTCCATTACTTGCAGGTACTAGGACTCTTGGATTGCTTTATGCCAAGGGGGGACCACTTTATTTACATGCTTACAGTGATTTTGATTGGGCTGGTGATTATGATTTTCGTTACTCCACTAGTGGCAATTGTTTCCTTCTTGGCTCATCTTGCATCTCTTGGCTTAGGAAGAAACAATCCACTGTTGCCATATCGTCACGTGAAGCTGAATACAAGGCAGCTTTCACTACCACAGTTGAATGCGTATGGCTTAGATGCTTGTTAGCTGATCTGGATGTATCTATCACGGAGTCTACTCCTTTGTGCATTGACAGTCAGAGTGCCATTGCAGTGGCATAGAACCTAGTGTTTCATGCATGCACGAAGCACATTGAGATCATTTATCACTTTGTTAGAGAGAGGCTATATGCAGGAGATATCAGCCTTGCCTACTGTCCTACCACGAGTAATTTGGCAGACATCTTCACCAAAGCTCTTCCTTGTGACAAATTTGAAGCATTTCACAATGCTTTAAATTTGATCTCCTTTTGTGGATAACCCTTGTATCTTGATCACTCTTCACTCCAATGGGGTTTGTTTTGTTTGACTCACGTCTACGCTCACAGAGGAGTGTCAGTGATCTTTAGTAGGACACTGGGGCACTTCTTACTCTCGGTACGAGAGGTTTTTTCCCCCAGATTTATTCCCTTTATTTTGTGTGTCTATGTTACACAGTTTTAGGCACTTATCGTGTTTCACACGCTTTGGGTGTGAATACCCTCTTACAACCCTAAGTTTTAAGGGTTGTACTTTGTACTTGCACTATACACTTCATATTATTGTATTTGATGTCGTGCTCTCACACTCTACATTGTCTACTCCACTCTCAGGTAAGCTTCTATTGCTTCATTCTCTCACATTTTTCAGCAAAGCTTCATATTCATCATCCATAGCCTTGCACCAGTTCTCATCCTTAATTACTTTTGCAAAAGATGTAGGCTCTTTATATTTCAGCACTTCTGTCATGTATGCATAATGTCTCACTGAGTATCCACTATAGGTAAGCCTATCCATAGGCTTTCTTTCTCTATGCGATCTCCACAACAGAGGTGAATTAGATTATGCTCTCTAATGAGGCGGTACATATCTCTGCTTAACTCCAGGTGTTACTAGTGCAGGTATACCAAACTCATTATCTAGATACTCACTAGAGTCATATCCTAAAGTCAATGGACTTGTAACAACATTGAAAACCTTCTTTTATACCATAGAGGTTTTGGCATGCTACCCTTGAGTAATTATCTTGTATACTCTAATAGCATTACTATTTAGAATTTACACATTTATTCTATCATCTCTAGTCTAAAATACCCGATATGTTTTTTTTTTTGGGTATTACTATTGTATTGTACCTTATAAAATCTTAAGGTACCATTTAGTACCATATTTTATCATACCCTATAGTATCTACCTTTTATACATGACAACTCTAGTCTACAATCTTTGTGAATTGTTGTAAATTATTATTATTATTATTACACAAACTTCCCTTTTGTTATAGGTGAGTTTATTGGTGGTTCATGGGATAATACTGAATCTCCTCTTATTTTCCTTCCCCCCAATTTCCTGAATTATTTATTACGATGGATCATTTTAAATTCCTTTCTTAATGCTCTTTGGTAACACACATACACATACACATATTTATATGTATATATAGATATATGTGTGTATGCATATGTGCTTTTCTGTGTGTGCGTGTGGATACATGTGCATATGTACACACGTATACATATATCAAGATATATGTGTGTGTCGCGACGGCTTGGTACATTGCCTCGTGCTGGTGTTTCTCCTCATCCTGTGTAGTGTAGCTTTGCCGCCTAGTGCGGAACTTCCTTTGGTCCAGGTGAGACGGCTCCAAGGATTCCAGGGCCAAGCTGGCATGGGCGACCATCATACGGCATCGGTTAGAGGGAGGGCTTAGGATCATAGACCTAGAGTATCAGAGTATGGCCCTCTTGGGCAAGCTAGTTGTCGGCGGCCTCACACAAAGAGGGCAGACTTAGAAGGTTCTATTGCAGGAGGGTCTTCAGGATTATAGACTGAGGCTTGGCGATGAGTGGAGGCCGTCCCTAAGATGGATCTTCATGTTAGCCTGGATCACCCCCACCGCCCCCCCCCCCCCCCCCCCCCCCCCCCCCCCCCCGCCAGATCACCTTTTCTTCGCAGCTTGCTCCGCATGTAGCAGGGCCTTCGTAAGGCCCTAATCTAGAGTCCCCCAGGCTGCCAGGAGAAGATAGACCGTCAAATGGTGATTTGGAATCCCTAGGTTTAACGATCTGAAAGAGGCACAGATTGGTGAGTGCCCCCACATCCAGTGGGCTGGTTGGGAGGCCGGCCCAGCTCGTACCATCAGGACATGGTGGGAGGTGTACAGGATGTCGAATCCCACTCTAGCTCATCAAGTGGCATGCCCTCCCAAATCCAAACGCGCTACTGCCTTAGCTCCTTTCAGAGGACAAAAGGGTCAAGCCGCCATGTCTTTCCTTGAAGGCCAATCACCCGGATCCTCCTATATGAAAGGACAGCTATCCCCTCATCTTGCTGCCCTCTATCAAGAGCAAGACGTCCCCCCTCCTGTACATTGAAGAAAGTCCCAGGTGGACACTGCCCATTCTACCTACAACCTATAGGGGGATGCCTGCTGGTGAAAACCTAGCAGCCCATATCTCCCCGACCTCTATCGGCTCTCATATCAGAGGAGCAAGCCACTGGAGAGGTATTGCTGCATCTATCTCCCTTCTCCTCAACTCCACTCCACTCTAGCAGCCTAATACTCAATGCAGCACCTCCTCGTCCCCCGGACCCCAAATAGCTGCCCCATATACGAGTGTGGGTGTCTAGGGTGTCAAAAAGCCACGGTTTGATGCGCGGCTCATGAAATTGTATGTGAGCACATTGCCTCTCCAATGCACCTAAGGCTGCATATGCTTTTGCCAAACGAGCCTTTGATGTCTCTCTCCAAGAGAACCGTGGTCCCTTCAATGTGACCCCAAATAGACATACTGCCTAACCATTTCCACTGGCTCTCCATCAAAAGAAAATTGGTGCTCAGCTCTTGTCACCCAAGCAGCCGAAGTGTTATATACCATAACTTTAGTTTTCCCAAGGTTCACCTTAAGATCTCTATCTCTGCAAAAGGCTGATAATGCATCTAAGTGTCTATTTAGTCCCTCAGGTGAGTCAGATATAAGTACAATATCATCGGCATAAAGTAGTAATGGTATCAGCACTCCACCTAGGCTGGCTCCGGCCCCACCAGTCCTATCCACATATTCTGAAATTTCATCTATATACAACCCAAATAGTGTCGGTGAAAGTGGACAGCCTTGTTTCACCCCAATGGTGCTATTAACTGTATCTAAGATACCCTCAGGTGTTTGTACTCTGCCCGTCACTGTCTCATACAAGGCGTAGATACTCCACTGTATCTCTATAGGCACATCAATGTTTTGCATTCTTCTCATGAGTCTAGCACGTGGCACTGTGTCAAAGGGCTTGCGAAAGTCCACAAAACAGCAGTAGATCTTTTTCTTGAATGCCTTGCCTTCTTCGATGATTGCCCTCAATGTAAAGATATGGTCTAGAGTTGTATCTCCCCTCCTGAAACCAGCCTGGCCTTTTGATCTCAGGCCATGCATCTCGGCCCATTCACTCCATGCTTGTTCCACGATAGAGCCATATATCTTGGCCAGCATGTGTCCAATCATGATAGTTCGGTAGTTACTCGGTAGCGCGGGGTCTCCACTCTTAAAGAGCGGGACAATAATATGGTCTGACCAACAGGTTGGAAATCCCTCACAAACTGCCCTATTAAAGATGTGAGCTAGCGTTGATGCCAAAATATCACAGGCATGCGCGAAGTGTTCAGCCACTAAACCATCATGATCTTGGGCTTTTCCATTTTTCAGTTTCCATATGGCATTCCTCACTTTTTTTTTTGTGAAAAATCTGCAATTTGTTGGTCTTGAGGTTGAGGGGAGTGGCATAGGCTCTTGGCCAGGAACATCATAGAGTGTGCAAGCATATCCATGCCAATCATCCAGTCTAGTAATTTTTAGGGGTGGCTGGTTCTCATGCATCTTTTTCCATGCGCTCTTGCTGTCCTGCCCCAAGAACATGGAATACATTTCTGTTTCAAGTCTGCTCAGGTATTCCCGCATCTTTTTGCGTACCAACCGTCTGAAGAGTGTTCGAGCATGCTTATGTGTACATATGCCAAGTGCCATCTCTCGCTGAAAACATGCTCGTGTCTCTCTGCACTCATCATCATACCAGCCATTCTGTGGGACATTACCTCGTGGAGGTTTATCTGATGGTGTAGTGTATGGGAAAGCGTATGCTGCTGAAGTGTGTATTATCTCGGCCAACTATCCGGTAAACTCATCCAGAGAGGCCTGTGTCTAGCTCCCTCAATGCATCTCGCATAGTAGTGCTGTATATGTGTGAGGTCGCTTCCACAAAATCATAGCGTGGTAATTTTGGTTGGTGTGGTTGTGCTTCGTGTATATGTCCATATTGCATTGTGAAAGCTAGAATAGCATGGTCTACTGCTAATCCAATTGGTGTGTCTGAGATTTCAAAGCTTTTTATGTGAGGTAGCAAGTTGGGTGATCCAATCAAATAGTCCATTGTGCTTGACCCTTTCTTGTTATTCCAACATGTGAAACCATTAGATCTTGGCCACTGTGGCAGCCCGTTAAGGATGGCCAAACCATGTGCACTTCCCAATGCCAGTAGGTGTGTTCCATATTCTGTTATCTCTCTATCTTGGGCTGATCTAACTAATCCCACTTCATCTAATGCAATATCTCTGAACATCTCATCACTAGTGTCAAAGAAAGCAGATTGGTTGTTTCCTGTGCGTGCATTAAAGTCTCCTGCTAGTAGAACATCCCCAATTCTCATGTATCTCATTATGTCCTCATATAGTGGTGTATACGGGGATGCCTCTTTAGGGGCAAACTTAGAGTATGCAGGGGAAAAATAGCATATGGCAATATACATGTCTCGAGTTCTGCTTGTACGTAACCTGATCCACATGTATCTTGCCTCTACATCTCTATGTACCACTTGGACTGTATCTCAGAGCTCTTCTCTAAATAGAATTGCCACACCTGATCCCCTCGTCGCTCCAAGCCGCCTAGGTTGAGGGCGATATACACTTTCCCATCTATATCCATATACATCAGGTAGACGGCTGTCTTTACATTGATGTGTCTCAATATACATAGCAATGTCTATCCCTTTGAAAGTATCCTCAAAATAACCTACATCTATCTTAAGGGAGCCATTGCAATTTCATAGTGTGAACTTCAGGGTCTCATAGGCCGCGCACCATCATGCTGTCCTTTTCTCTGTGATGATGACTCTTCCATCTTTTTATAGAGTCCATTTACCTGCTTTCCGTGCCTCTAGAACACGTGGCATATTTTCCCTCCTGTGGGCTAACTGGGCTGGGGTGAGGTCTTCATCTAGGTAGATCTTTTCTCCTTTGAGAGCGATCCTCTTGGAGAGGAAGGCTCTCTTCTTTTCCAAGTCTCCAAACTTCAAGATGAGGACTTTTTTTTTGTGTTAGCTTTCCCGACTCGCCAAGCCCTAATGATGGGTACATGTGTAGCCCCAATGTTGGTGGCAAGAGTTGTAGCATCTTCAATTGGGGAGCTTTTCTTATCTAGTCCAACCACTCTTACGTGGAGTGCGTGTGCCCGTCTTTTTGCCTCTTCTTTCAAGGTGGCATTCATAACTTTCACTTTGTTGCCATGCATGCCTTTGTTCTTTTTTGCCACATCTATCCATTCTGCATTTTCTTTGACGGTATTCTCAACATTCTCCATTTTCTTTTGGGTGCCTTCCACCACACTTGCATAGGTGTACATATTCTTTTTTAAAACATCCATTTCTTTTTGTAGTTCCGGTGTGATTTGTGGTTCCTTTTGTACGTCCAGTTTCTTTTTGCATTCCTCTAGTTCTTCTAGTAGATTAGAGATCATTGAGTCTTTCTCTGCCATGTGTGCATCCAATGTTTGTTGTATCTCCTTTTTTAGTTCTTCCATCATTTCAGCTCGAAACCGCTCTTGTATATCTTTTTCCATTTCCTTCCTCATGGTACGCATTTTAGCACAGAGTATGGTCAACATCTCCTCATATAGTGTTTCATTAATTTTGTGGGATGTCTTCCAATATCTACTCGATCTTGGAGAGACATTCCAATCTCGGGTTTTACGCCTATAGGTTTTGTATCTCGTGTTCTGTGGCAGTGTATGAAACATTGTCTCCATGGTTGGTTTTGTGATTCCTTCATTGTCAGTTTCTTCCATCATGATTATAGTATGTGCTATAGCATAAAACTGTTTACAGTCTGACTAGAGTAGTAAACCAGTAACATAAACTATCACTATAGCATGAACTGTCAGTATATCATAAACTGTCAATGTGACTGCATCATAAGATATGACTGTAGCATGAGCTGTCAATGTAGCATAGAACTGTCAATCTCACATAAGCTGTCGTTGTAACATGAAATGTTAATGTGCGTCAGTCTGAAATCACGCAGGTCTCTAGTCTACATAGCATGCAAGGTTCACATCAGTCTGAGTACATCTGCAATCTCTGTACATTCACACAGGTCCGCATTCACGTCAATCTAAGAGAGTCTATAGATTTCTTATACAGTCACAATCACGACCCAAAACTGTCCCATCAGTCATTGCGCATCTCTGCAGATACTGTTCACAAGGCCTACCACTGTTTACTATAGGTACATCCTGTCACTGTTCACTTAGTACTCATTCGTCGCTGCTGCCACAGTACATTCGTCACTGTTGCCACAGTACTCATTCGTCACTGCTGCCACAGTCCATTTGTCACAGTGCATTCGTCAAACTACATTCGTCAAAGTACATTGTTCTGCCAAACACGTATGCTGATGTCACGTTTGTCTTGTCTGCATTTGGCTCGTCACGTCTGTCGCATCAGCATCTGTCTGTCGTGCCCGTCACACTAGTGTCACGCCCGTCACGATCCTGTCACACCCGTCTCGTCAGCGTCATGCCCGTCACGCCCGCCAGCGTCACGCCCGTCACGTCACGCCAGCTTCCTGTCACGCCAGCATCAGCTTCCCGTCACGCCAGCATCAACTTCCCGTCACGCGAGAGAGAGAGAGAGAGAGAGAGAGAGAGAGAGAGAGAGAGAGAGTTTTACGAAAAAGAGAGAGAGAGAGTGTGTGTGTGTGTGTTGTGTAGATACACACACATGCACGCGTGCATATATATTGGGGGGGGGGTGAGGTGTGTATGCACGTGCATGTGTACCACTCTTTATTATTTCACACACATTGAGTTGACACTTTATTTCACACAGTTGTTTTGTCTCTTTCTTTGAGATATGTGTTTCTCCCCTTTATATAGAGGGACTTGCATTTGAATATTGAACAACTCTTGGTTGTTGTGGTTGTAGATGAGTGTTGCGTTAACCTTTGAGGAGATAGCATTGAAGTTTGTTGCAGTTGGTGAACTGGTAGGTTGTTACATGAAAAGTACTTTTTATCTTTTAACTTTTGGAGTATTTTAGATTTTTTTCTGTATACAGTAACTCCTATTCTTTCTTAATTCAGGATGCATTAAGGACATACCTTTTGCGAAAACTTGATAGTCTTAGCAAAGAAGATCGAGCTCAAATAACAATGATATCTACATGGGCTGCAGAGCTTTACCTTCATAAGGTTTGTGTTTTGTGATAAATTTTGTTTGATAACATGAGCCATAGAGCTTTACCTAGTGTTGTGTGCATGTAAGCCTATGTGTGTCCTTGTTTGGAGGATCATCCCCTTAATACATTAATGAATGAAACGAAGTAGTCCACCAATGAAACAACAAAGTGTATGCATACGCATGTGTTTGTTCTTGGGAAAGATTACAACATTTGCTTTTGGATTGGCTTGATAATAGCACGGTTCTGCAAAGGTTATTTACTTTCTTTTCATAGTCAGTTTTGGATCTTTGGCTGCTATGACAAGCATTGGATAGGTTATTGAATCTTTCTTGCATGGATCAGATTTTGACTATTGGGATTGACTGCAATCAAATAGATTGTGGTGTATCCAAGATAGATAAGTTCTACTTTTCTCAGTCATTGCGTCAATCCTCACATGTGGTTGGTTCAAAGAAGGGCAGTCTCATGTAGTTCAGTTTTTCCAATATTATTTATATGCATGGTGAGAGTCCTCTAGATTATATATTGCAATAAAGAGTAGATTGCACCACCTTTGAGGTTTCCCATTGGTAATATGTAGAAGTATCAAGAAAAAGTCAGGTTTTGACAAAAAGAAAAGTGTGGTTGCACTCATGATGATTTATGTTCTTTATCTACAATAGAAAATGGTAATGTGTGTGTGGTTGTGTATGTGTTACTATGTACAAGAGAAAAAACTATAGCATCTTGCATGGCATTTGTATCATCATGCTAAGCCAATTCTTACCGTTGTAACATGAGCAAGGTGCTGATACACAAGGTAGAATGGAGCCAGTCTTGGAGCTATGCCCTGGAAAGAGGAGTGACCCATAACCTATCCAAAGACTGCAGTCTTCTCCAACTGTTTCTCCATGGCACAAACTGTTTGGGGCTGTTCTTTGGAGAGAATCACATGCAGGGCTGCACCTGTGGGTTGTGGCAGCATTGAAACAAAGGTAACCATTACATATGTATCTCTTGGGGCCTTTTGAGCATGCTGCTAGCCAATTGGACAAAGGGAGGAAGCAGTGTTAGTACAGCTTGGTGAGGTAGTAGGCTAAGAAGATAATGATGGGCAGACCAAGCAGCTAGGTGGTGGCGGTGACTTGGGGGGGAGGATTAAGAGGTCAAGCTTGTATAATGGATGTGAATAGCACATTGCCACCAGAATGACAAATGGGCTTAATGATTTAATGAAAATGAACTCGAATTATGGTACACCTAGCTCTTGGCATAGTGACCAATGCACTAGTAGTGAAAGATTTGACACCAAGGCATGCAATGGGCAACTGTAAAAGCTATGTGGTACAGGAACAAGGTGCAATATAAAACTTTCATTAAATTGAAAGTTTGCACCTTAGAATTGAGTTACATTGAAAGTTTTGCCCAGTAAGCAACTCGTGTAGGGCACTTAAGCAAGCCCTGCGCTAGAGTTTCATGCAGTGAGTAGCTCACATATAATTTATAATGAAGTCATTAATTAGCCCTTGATAAAAAAAGTGATCTGATTGAGGGGCAGTTGGCTATTCATTTGGAAGCTTGATCTTGGCTATTTGGAGCTCTCTTTCTCTCTTATTTTCCCCAGTTTGGAGAGTGGTAGCAATAAAAGGAGATACATGGTTGCTGATTTTTCACGATGAACAGCAAGAGGAGAGTGTTTTGCAGCCATCCCAAGGTACTGGACGGCTAGCAATCAATCTCTTTCTTCTTGTTTCTCTCTCTTCGGCTATGAAGCTGTGTTTTCTAGCAAATCAAAATTAGGATTTGTTGTTCACAGCAGTTTAATGGCGAGGTTTTGCAGAAGTCACTCATTTTGGGGTGGAATTTCTCGCTGAAGATATTCTAGCCCGAATTCCCAACTTTCCCCTTATTTTGAGTCATCAAATCATTGAAAATTTGGAGTAGATATCAAGGAAAATGTATTTAGACATGCAGGTTTGATGTTCCAGCCACTAAAAGCATTAAATTCAGCATCCAATGTTAGGGCTTTAAATTCAGCTTCCAATGTTAGGGCATATGCCAAAGATTAGGGTTTATGGACATAAGATTTATATGTTTGAAATACTTCAATTTTACGGTGAATTGAAAGTGCATTGGTTAGGGCAAAGCTCTAAGATTGTTGGACAATCAAGGTTGAGACCTCATTCATCAAATGGGATCAGTCTAGTATTGAGATTTGTGCGAATTTCTCATTGATTGCAATGTGGCAGCAGTGAGAGACCATGGATGCATTTCTCAGTGTCATGTTGATCAACATTGGAGTGATTGCAGCTCTGTAGGCTTGAAGACACACTAGTCTAAGTGTGTAATTGAGACAAATTCAAAGCTCGTTGATCAAGGTTGGTGAGGGTATTTGAGGACAAAGAAATTGGAGTGAATCTAGTCCATTGAAGAGCTAGACAGACAAGGAATCATTAGAAAAAAGAGTGCCAGTCTGTGACAGTTGCGTTGAGTACACAAGCGGGCCACAAGTGGTTTGTGCAAAGGCTCATCTTCAATATTAAAGAAATACCGTAAGGAGCGCTCACCTTGAGGGCCAATTTGATGACACCTATGCTGCAAGAGTGCTCTAGCTCTCAGGTTCTTTGCGTCATTTATTTTCTTTGCTGAATTGAATAGTCTGTGTGCTGTAAGTTTATGTTCACTGCCCTATAGATCAGATTTGCAAGCCGGTCTCATGGTTTTGTTGCCTGGATATCACCATCTTTCAGAAGGGGGTGAGCTCTAGTTGTCTCGAGGTGCACATACAAGTTTTGGCTTGCTGTAATTCAGAGTACATCAGTGAATTTCTGAAAATTGAGCAAAGATGTCTCACAAGGAATGAGATTCAAGTGATGACAACTCAATATCCTTTGCTGAGGAGCAGTTTTTGCATAGTGTAGGCTCAATTGAAGGATTGCCAATGTTGAACAACAACACACTAATGTACACCAAATACCACACAAGTGAATGTCTCTCCTTTTGATGGAACTTTTGAGTCACCAAAGAAAGATGATGCAACTGCAATGCTTTGGGTGCAATTGATGAATGCAGTCAATGCATTGGCACATGTTACTCAACAATCAAAATTATCTGATTAAATGCTTGGACCTCAAAATTCGAAGCACAAGAAGAGGCATTCGCATTCTAGGCATGCTAGAAGAGCACATGGGCAGCAGCCTTAGTCTATGCCATTTAATGGGTAGCAGTCCAATGAACATGGGGCTCCAATTCAACAGTTTGTACATGGGCATAGTGCTAGTATGCATGCATAAGGGAATAATTTGGGCAGCCAACTATGCAGCAACCATCTACACATCTAGGCTATTTTGGAGGTGGTTTTGTGTTCTAGGCCATGGATGGCAATGCATCACGTGGTCCTGGCAGGCAAGGAACTTATGGTGCTGGTTTACAGCCTGGTTTGCAGCAATTATAGGGTAATGTTTTTGATGGTATACAAGAAGGAATACAACATGGCATGTAGGGAAATATTGGCATGCAACTAGGGTTGCAATCGGGCTTGTATGGGCATATGGGAGGCCGTGTAGGGCAATATGGAATGCTAAGTTTAGTGGCTGGTCCTAATAACCCAACCCATGGGTGTGGCTGATGTACATGCAGGAGTGGTGCCTTCTATGCCTTCATATTTGCAGCCACCAATCTACAATAATATGCAGCCTTAGGAAAAGGCTAAAGATTACAAGGTTAAATGTAAAGTTTCTTGTTATTATGTGGTGTAGTTTAACATCTATGCACGATTGGATGCAAATTGGATTGAAGAGGGTGATTGAGTGGATTCACCTAAGTTCTTGCAGATTTACCTTTAGGCATTTCAATTGAAGCCAACCTTGGTTGTAGCTCCATTAGGCTTAGCAGAGCACGGATCTAGAGCATTGCGTGATGCTCAAGAGGAGGGTAGCGTATCTACTCCCTTTGGTCAGATACGCTCAGATATCAAGTGGTTGCTCAGTGTACTTTATGTATAGTGTACTTTATGTATACCTGAGATACTATCAATGAGTATCATACTTCTTGGGCAACAATTGTGGATATGTATATGTCAACAATAGTGCATATGTTCCTTCAGGACTTTTTGCATTACATCTCAATGTATTGTGTTTCGTGTGCCAAGTGGAGGGTTCTAAATGCATGTTTGTTTACCTTGAACGGAATGCTTGTATGCTTAAGATTTATCACTAGTGTGGATCTCTTGGGATGACCATGATCGTAAGTCTTGTGAAGCCATACAGATCTCTAGATATGGCTATGGTAGAAGTTTTGTAGAGCAATTGTTATGGGTGACTAAGATATCTAGTAGAGCAGAAGCACTAGAGTGTGGCATGTGGATACATGCATGGTATATTCTATTTGGTTCTTGAAGAAGTAGGGGATGTGATACTTTTGTCATATGAGAGGTATCTTTGCTTGTGGACCATTGCTATACTTTTGGAGTGTACTTGAGGATATTTCTTCCATTTGTGTCATTGGTGAATGCATGTTTTCATAGAGTATGGCTTGGGGATGGCCACATGATAGATTGCATTATGACATGAACTTTTGTTATGTAGTTGATTACACCTTGTCACAGCCTTTGTGTTCATGATCTTGTAGGCTTTAATTATGGAATTGTATTGAGGGCTTGTACAATTGATTCGTTGATTATAGATGTGAGCTTTGAGGATGATACATAGTTGATATGTGAGTGGGTGAATCTCTCATTGTGGCAACTTGGTGTGTTTGGATCTCTAGCAAGGAAAGCATATGCTATTTGAGCTTTATAGTTGAATGGTATGGATTCTTTAAAATGTATGGTTGTCTTTGGTGCTAAAAGAAGTTGGGTTTTATAGTTGTAGAGCATGGATATATTGATGCTACTAAGAAAGTAGTTAAGACTTTTTGCAGCTAACTTTGAGACGAGATGGATGCTTTTGTAAGGAATTATGCTTGAATGAGGCTATAGGGTTTGTTGCACCCTTTTGTCTTAGTAGGAAGTGAGCTTTGAGACTTACTATGATCAATGTAACAAACGTGTATTTCTACAACTTTGCTTGATTATTCATTAGTGCAATGAGTATAGCCATGGATATATACACAATTATGAATGGTTGTTTACTAGTGCAGTGTGACTTCCATCCATTGAGAATACATGTAGCAACAACATTATGCTTGGTTACTAAGGAAACATGTATTGGTCATTTTGATATGCCATGGGTTTGTAAACACATGCAATTGGGGTCAATTGGTAGGCTTTAAGAGGAGGATATGCCACCAGAATGATAAATGGGCTTAATGATTTCATGTAAATGAACTCTTATTCTAGTAACCCTATCTCTTATATAGACTTATTAAATTTATTTCCTTTGCACTAATTAGATATAAAGAAAAGTGCATTGGAGCTGGCCACTGATGAGTGGTCACAGGTTATGGTGGACCCACGCGGTGGGTTAGAGAAAAGATAGTTCACACTTCCACCTATATGGCCCGATTGGGCGTCTGTGACTAGAACTCACGCATATCAGGGTTAGACTCGCACACAGAAAGGATTGATGCTTGAAGTGTGGGCTAGATCCACTAGAACAGACAGTTACAATCAACAAGATGGAATGATCATGAAATGCTTGTATAATGTGCATGTGTGGGCTGAAGGCTTGAAATGCACATTTCTTTGCATAGGAAAGTCACATGAAGATTCAGATACAATTTTTGCGATGTATACGAAAAAAGCTTTCATATGACACCCATATTGGGGGGGTCCCTAAATTTTAGGAGCCTCGAATTAGCCTAAAAATGCTAGTCCTAAAAAATAGGGATGTCATTCTAAAAATAGTAAGTTCTGTACTCTGATTGTGCTTACTAAATTTGGTTGTTTCTATTCTTGAGAGTATTCAACCCAAAAAGGAAGGCCATAGAGAAGAGACAAGTGTCAAGACACTTGTCACACAAGTTTCCAAGTGTCCCACCACTTGTCACATCTCATGACATGTGGCTGGACACTTGTCTTGTGCTACTCCACTTTCCCCTTTTGTACTAGCTTTCCCCTCTCCTATAAATAAGAGCTCGTTTTTCTTCATTCATCATCATTTTTCTTTGCTGTAAACTCATGTACAACATCCACAGATAGCCTGAAATTGGCTCCATCCATCCCCATCATCATCCCCCACTTCTCCATATTCCCTCTTCTATCACTGCTGTTTTACAAGACAGCAAGCCTGTAAATTCATTACAGCACCTCCTCCTCGAGCTGTATCTTCCATTTTAGCAACAAGAAGCAAGCCCTATCCATGTACTGCTGATCAACGATGGAGAAAGGCTGATTTTCCCTTTTTCTTCTTTCATACTGTAAAGAAACCAGTTCTTATCATTGCATAATAGATAATGCATGTGTGTTTGTACATCTTTGCATGATCTTGTGAGAGTGAGAATTACTTCTTCTCACTCTCAGGTTGATTGTAACTGAGCTCTTCCCTAAGGAACTTGGGTTGAGCAGAAATACATTCTTTCGGGGGGGGGGGGGGGGGTTGCCCATCTTCAACCCTCAATCTTGTCTCCATTACATTTACATTTTCATGGCTATAATTTTGTGAGTAATTTTCATTTTCAGCTTTAAGTGTTCATTCTTTTTTATATTAAATCTTGAAAACAAGCGAATATCATAATTGTTAAGCATACTACGTTGTTCGGGGCGTTTACAGTGGTATCAGAGCTTTGGCTCGGTCCTTACCCCCAACACTGGTAGTGCTTACAATTATAAGTTTGATTATTTTTAGCCCTTGCATTGAGTGCTTGAGCATATTATTTTTCTTAAGAGTCTCAATGGATCAGTTGAGTGCTATCCTTCAAGCCATTCAAAGTCTTAGAGGAGAATCAGCAAATTCGTGAGCAACTTCTCAAACTAGAAAAAGTTGAGAATCCCAAAGAATTCAAGGAAAGAAGCCCATCTACTTCACGGAGACAAAGCCATACCAATGAAAGGAGCCGATCAAGAAGTCCAACTACTTCTAAGAGGCAGTCCCATTCTACTTCAAGACAAAGAAAGAGATCGCGTCGAAGCTCATCCTCTTCTTCAAAGTCATCTGGCGGCTATTCTGATGGATCCTCTTCTAGTAACGAAGAGTCACACCCTTCTCGTGGAAGACCTCATCATCGTCAAAGGCGTCGACATTCTTCACCCTCGTCTCCATCTTCATCCCCATCAAGCACATCATCATCTTCAACCTCAAGATCCGAGCATGGACGAAGGCATAAGAAGAAGAAGAAGACTAAGTCACTATCTCAACTTGAAAAGAAGATCAAGTTCAGTATGTATGACGGTTCTCGAAATCTTGATCTTCTTCTGAAGTTTATTTGTCAATTTGAAATTTTGTATGGTCGTGACAAGTATAAAGAAAAAAAAAAGATTAAGTTTTCAGCTTTACATTTAACCGACTTAGCCCATACTTGGTGGACGGGGTTGGAATATGATCATGTTGCCCCAAAATCATGGCGGTTCTTTGTTCGCATGATACAAAGTCAATTTCTTCATGTTCATTTCAAAAGAGATGTAAAAATGGAATGGGATCGGCTTTGGCAAAGGAAAAATGAGTTACTTGGTGACTATACCAAGAGATTTTGGGAGCTACTTTTGAAGGTCCAACATTTCAAGAAGATCAGCAGTTCGGAAAAGCTTAGGAAGTTTCAAGGAGGTTTGCATTTTAAACTTCGTACTGCTCTTAATCATTATCATTGTTCTAGTCTCAGGGAACTCATTGATCATGCTGAGACATGGGAGATGGAGCACAATGGCAACAAATCATTCCAAAAGAATGATAACAAGAGAGTAGCTGATGATGAGGAGTATTCAGCCCCAAATGAAGGACAAAAACAACGGCAAAAGCAGCCATCAAATCAAAAGAAAATGAAGCCCTATGCACCTCCTAATGCTCCTCAATTTCGTTTGAATCTGTACCCACAAGCAAAGCAACTTTCCGAAGAAGAAAAGCAACGCTTCATGAAAGAAGGGAAGTGCTTTAAATGTGGACAAACAGGCCACATAGCGAAGCAATGTCCAAACAAGGGACAAAGCAAGGTTTCTGACAACAAGCCTAAGTCGCCAGTGAAAATCAATGCTATCAGTAATGTAGTTGCAAACACAACTCACAATCTAGAGACGCGCAAATTATTAAAAGCTTGGGGACAGTTGCAAGGTAAGCAAGTACTATTCTTGATAGATCTTGGGGCGAATGAAAATATCATTTCCTTGCAATTAGCTAAAGAGCTTGGATTAAAGAATGAAGAGATGGACACTCCGGCAGAAGTTCGCCAAGCTTTAAATGCTGATGAAGGTGACACAGTGAAGACTGTGATACCCTACATTGGCAAGCTCAAGTTTCAAATTCAAGGCTACAGTGACGAAGATACCTTCTGTATCGGAGACCTTGATGGTTGCGATGTGATTCTTGGCATGCCGTGGAATCATAGAGTAGATTCAACCATCTTCTCTCAGAAAAAGAAAGTAGAACTCACCAACAAAGGCAAGAAGTACGAGATCCAAGCTGGAGTTTCTGGAGACACCATACCTATGGTAAGCCATATGCAAGTCTCTAGAGCAATTAAGGATTGTGTTCAACGTTGTTTGCTTTATGTCACTGATGTAAAAGATAATATGAATGCTGAAAACCAAGAGCAACTTCAGCTCTTGGAAAAGTATAAAGATTGTTTTTCGGAAGATCTTCCTTATCAGCTTCCCCCAGAAAGGCTAGAAGACCATCATATTGATATTATCCCGGGCAGTTCTCCTCCTAATATAGCACCATACCGTGTGAGCCGTCCTCAACAAGAAGAAATCAGAAAGCAAGTTGAAGACCTACTCAACCGTGGGCTAATTAGGCCAAGTAGCTCACCATTTTGTTCATCGGTTCTTCTTGTTCAAAAGAAAGATGGCACATTCAGGATGTGCATTGATTATCGAGCCCTCAACAAAATCACTGTGAAGAATCGGTTTCCTATTCCTAGAATTGACGACATTTTGGATCGTCTAGGAGGCTCAAAGGTTTTCAGTCGCATTGATCTAAAGAGTGGTTATCATCAAATTAGGGTAATACCACAAGATGTACACAAAACTGCTTTTCGCACTTCATACGGTCTTTATGAATTCTTGGTGGTTCCTTTCGGATTAACCAATGCACCAACCACCTTTAATCGAATGATGGAGTACATCTTTAGAGAGCATCAACAATATGTCGGTACTTTCTTTGATGATATTCTTGTCTTTAGCAAGAATGAAGAGGAGCATCATCAACACTTGGAAATTGTTCTACAATTACTACAACAAAATCAACTCTTGGTAAATGGTAAAAAGAGTGAATTTTCCATGCATAAAATAAATTACCTTGGGCATGTCATCTCTTCTGAAGGGATTCAGATGGATCCTGAAAAGATCAGGATAATCCAAGAATGGCCTCATCTTCATGATGTACATGAGGTGCGATCGTTTCTTGGCTTATGTTCTTATTACCGTCGCTTCATCAAGCATTTTGCACATATGGCTTCTCCACTTCATGACCTTACAAAGAAGAAGATCTCTTTCCAATGGAAGGAAAAAGAGAAGACAGCCTTCACAAGGCTGAAAACAGCTCTTATTTCTGGACCTGTTCTTATCATTCTAGATCTGGTAAAACCATTTGTGATGGAAGCAGATGCTTGCGGTGATTGTATTGGTGCAGTGCTAAATCAAGAAGGCCATGCTGTAGCCTTTGAAAGCCGCCGTCTAAATGATGTGGAGAAAAGGTATGACATTTATGAAAAGGAGCTCTTAGCAGTGGTTCATGCTTTAAAGATATGGAAACATTATCTTTTAGACAATGAATTCCTTATTAAAACTGATCACCATCAAAGCTTGAAGTATTTCAAGACTCAAAAGCATTTGCAGGAGAAACATGCAAGATGGAAAAATTTCTTGTCTATGTTTCATTTTCAAATTATGTACACTCCAGGGAAACAAAATGTAGTTGCTGATGCACTTTCTAGAGTGCCTCGCATTGCAACTATTACAGTGGCTCATTATGAAGATTTTCAAACGATGAAGAATACTTATGATAAAGATACTGATTTTGTAGCAATTTGGTCAAATTTACAGTAAGGAGGTTCTCATCTAGATTATTCCATCAAAGACGGTTACCTTCTCATGAACAATCGCCTTTGTGTCACTCTTCCCGTTCGACAAAAGGTGCTTAAAGAAAGTCATGAATCCCCTTGTGCAAGGCATAGAGGGAGGGCAGCCACTCTTAAGTGCAATTGAGCGCTACTTTTATTGGCCAACATTACGAAGAGATACACATAACTTCATTGAGGCTTGTCTGGTATGCCAAAAATCCAAATATGATAGGCAGAAGATTCCAGGATTGTTGCAACCTCTTCCAGTGCCCAAAGATCCATGGAAATCTATCACGATGGATTTCATCTCAGGTATTCCAAGAACACCTCAAGGTCATGATATGATTTGGGTCATAATTGATAGATTCAGCAAACAATCACATTTTATTCCATGTCATAAAACATTGAAATCCGCACAAGCTGCAAGACTTTTCATTCAACATATCTTCAGATTACATGGTATGCCTTCTGAGATCATTTCAGATAGAGACTCCAAATTCACAAATAACTTTTGGCGTGTTTTATTTGAAAATTTGGGAACCACTTTAAAGTTCTCCTCAGCTTTTCATCCTCAAACTGACGGCCAAACATAGGTGATGAATCTCACTCTTTTGGATATGTTGAAAGCTTATGTTAGTGAACATAAGTCACAATGGGAGAAATATCTTTCATTATTGGAGTTTGCTTACAACAATACAGTGCACTCATCCACAGGGAAAGCTCCAAATGAAATAGTACAGGGTAAAGTGGTTCCTCCTCCAATTATTCGTACTAAAGATAAGATTTTTGCTGCTGATGAGTTTGCTTCAGATTTAAAAACTGCAATGGATCAAGTTCGAGCCACTATCAAAGTTTCCCAAGAGCGACAAAAGAAGCAAGCAGATAAACGAAGAAGACCTTTGGCTTTTGAAAAAGGTCAACATATCTTGCTAAAGTTTGATAAAAGCAGGCTCAAACAAGGTTCTGGTCAAAATTCATCTTTTCCAAAGCTCTCCAGTAGATACTTTGGACCCTTCAAAGTGATTGAGAAAATAAATGAAGTTTTTTATCGACTTGAGCTTCCTGCTCATTGGAAAATACACAAGGCTTTTCATGTAAGTTTGCTAAAACCTTACATAGGACCAGAACCAAAGGAACCCATTACTGAAGATCCCCCAGAAGTTGAAGAAACAGAGCAACTCTTGGAACCTGAAAAGATTTTGTTTCTCAAGGATCGAACCACGAGAAGTGGCCTTGTGACACGAAAATTCTTACTAAAATTCAAGAATCTACCCACAATAGATGCACAGTGGGTAGATGAAAAATTCATGAAGGATTACCCAAATATTCTACAGCAATATCAAGAAGCTTTTCAGCTGAGGACAGCTGAATAAAAGCCAGAGGGCTGTCACAACTCTATAGAAACAGAATTTGTATCATTTTTCATTAATTTGTCTATATAATGATTTATTAAATTTATTTCCTTTGCACTAATTAGATATAAAGAAAAGTGCATTGGAGCTGGCCACTGATGAGTGGTCACAGGCTATGGTGGACCCACGCGGTGGGTTAGAGAAAAGATAGTTCACACTTCCACCTATATGGCCCGATTGGGCGTCTGTGACTAGAACTCACGCATATCAGGGTTAGACTCGCACACAGAAAGGATTGATGCCTTGAAGTGTGGGCTAGATCCACTAGAACAGACAGTTATAATCAACAAGATGGAATGATCATGAAATGCTTGTATAATGTGCATGTGTGGGCTGAAAGCTTGAAATGCACATTTCTTTGCATAGAAAAGTCATATGAAGATTCGGATACCATTTTTGCGATGTACATGAAAAAAGCTTTCATATGACACCCATATTGGGGGGGTCCCTAAATTTTAGGAGGTCCCTAAATTTTAGGAGCCTCGAATTAGCCTAAAAATGCTAGTCCTAAAAAATAGGGACCCCCCCAAATTTGGTTGTTTCTGTACTCTGATTGTGCTTACTAAATTTGGTTGTTTCTATTCTTGACAGTATTCAATCCAAAAAGGAAGGCCATAGAGAAGAGACACTTGTCACACAAGTTTCCAAGTGTCCCACCACTTGTCACATCTCATGACATGTGGCTGGACACTTGTCTTGTGCTACTCCAGTTTCCCCTTTTGTACTAGCTCTCCCCTCTCCTATAAATAAGAGCTCGTTTTTCTTCATTCATCATCTTTTTTCTTTGCTGTAAACTCATGTACAGCACCCACAGATAGCCAGAAATTGGCTCCATCCATCCCCATTATCATCCCCCACTTCTCCATTATCAAATTCTTCCATATTCCCTCTTCTATCACTGCTGTTTTACAATGCATGTGTGTTTGTACATCTTTGCATGATCTTGTGAGAGTGAGAATTACTTCTTCTCACTCTCAGGTTGATTGTAACTGAGCTCTTCCTTAAGGGACTTGGGTTGAGCAGAAATACATTCCTTCGGGGGGGGGGGGGTTGCCCATCTTCAACCCTCAATCTTGTCTCCATTACTTTTACATTTTCATGGCTGTAATTTTGTGAGTAATTTTCATTTTCAGCTTTAAGTTTTCATTCTCTTTTATATTAAATCTTGAAAACAAGCGAATATCATAATTGTTAAGCATACTACGTTGTTCGGGGCGTTTACACAAGTGGTTCGTGTAAAGGCTTATCTTGAATATTAAAGAAATACCATAAGGGGCACTCACCTTGGGTGCCAATCTGGTATCGTCTATGCAAGAGCGCTCTAGCTCTTAGGTTCTTTGTGTCGTTTATTCTCTTTGCTGAATTGAGTAGTGTGTGCACTGCAAGTTTATGTTCACTGCCCTATAGATCAGATCTATAGGCCAGCTTCACAGGCCGATGGCAAGGAGGGAGGAGGCGACAGACTACACTGTAGCAGAAGGCTGAGGCAGTGAGGATAATGGTGTGGCAGCTGGTTAAGGATAGGTGGGAACTAAGATTTCTAGGAGGCATGAGCAGAGGTAGGGGAGAAGGGGCAGCAGGCAAGTGGGCAATGTTGAGGAGCTGAAGTGGTGAGGGCTTCAGGCTCAACTGTCAGGCTGGGAAAGCACGATGCTTTAGTGGCTGGTCCTATGAATTATTAAAAGAAAAATGTTAAGGATAATACAGGTAAGTGTGCAAGGATGACAAGCTCTCATCAAAACCATTCTTCAAGGCAAAGTATCAATCATGACAAGGTCTTGGATACCTCATGAAGTTGATCATAATAAGAATGCCTTTTCATTTTCTACACCTCTTGAATTTGGGTGCCCATGGAAAGATGTGGTGGCCGATCCTAACCCATTTGTGAAAATTGATCACCTTGCCCTTCTCAATGCTTCCAATCCTTGGCCTCTGAAATGAGCATGGTTTTATGTATTATTTTATCTTTTTATAATATTATCTGTTCTGCATGGTGGGTTTTCATATCATTTAGGAGACTTTATATGCTCACTCTCCTTCTGGTTATCATCTCAGATATGTGAGTGCCAACAAGCATGTCCCTGTTAGTGGTTTGCTAACATGTCAAAGATTTCCATGACAGCTCAATTGCTTGGCCATGAACAATCACGAGGGCAGTGAAGACAACAAAGAGCAGAGTGAGTACCAAATGGTTGTCCAAGAATTTCGAGCATTTCTTAGCGACTGTAAGGATATTCTTGATGAGGCCACAACATTGAAGCTTCTAGGCAGGTAGACATATTTGGCAAGTCACCTTTACAAAAACAAAGGAATAAAAATTAAAAGTTTGAGCTTTATGCAAAGTGTTCAATGGGATTTGTGAGTGATCTTATTGACTTGCAGCTATGGAAGGGTCGATGAACTCATCTTCTTTGCAGCACTCAAGGAGCAGCATGA
Organism: Lygodium microphyllum; assembly: GCF_053477565.2. Lineage (NCBI taxonomy): Eukaryota > Viridiplantae > Streptophyta > Polypodiopsida > Schizaeales > Lygodiaceae > Lygodium > Lygodium microphyllum. Next base: position 77,396,440 of record NC_141161.1, read on the forward strand.
AACTGTAATCCATCATTATATCAAGGTAACTGTAGCACTCTTAGTTTTGGATTGGATTTTGTGGTGTAACATCTCAGTTTGGGAGATTTATATGGTGTTAATGTACAAGCGTATGTGTATCAAATGCAGCAAGGCAAGGCCAAAAAAGCGTTAGCAGTGCTTCGAAAGACCAATGTGTCAACAGATCTACAGGTACTGGATTGAAATACTGAATGTTGTACTCTCTAGAAGAAGTTGTATTGTTTGAGCAAATCCCCGATTTTCCTGCCTTTGTGCACCATGCACATATGGGATGTCTCTTGTATGCTGAGTGGCTGATCAACTTGCTATGGTGTAACAGTACAAATTTGCACCACATCTGATAATGCTAGATCTTTACGAAACTGTGGAAACTTGCTGTGTGTTACAGTACAAATTTGCACCAGATCTGATAATGCTAGATCCTTACGAAACTGTGGAATACTGGATGACGACTGATAATTTGAATCCCAGGCGTTTGATCCCTGCACTGATGCGATATTCTAGTGAACCTCATCCCAGGTAAAGTTCTCACCAAAACATTTTCAGCAATGAAGTATTTATGTGTGCCATTGACCAAGTACTGACAATGCTTATGTTTAATTGTACAGTTTCTTTTCAGATCATTTTGAGCATGTATAGCCAAATTGAAAAATTTAAATCACAATTTAGTATTGTTGGATGCATGCTGTAGAGATGAAGCCAATGAAGCCATTAAGTATCTCGAGTTTTGCATTCAACAGAAGCAGAATGAGGATGGTGCTGTCCATAATTTGCTTCTTTCATTTTATGCAAAGCAGGTGATTGTTCTGTTAATGGATAAACCCCGGGCAAGCTTTAGCTTCAAAATCTTTCAGGACATGAGGAATAAGTTTTTTGATATGCTTGTGTTTGTCTGTGATCAGGAGGATGAGACTGCTCTCCTCAGGTTTTTGGAGACCAAGTATGGAAGAGGAAGGCCTGGGAGACCAGATATATTTTATGATCCAAAATATGCCCTCCGTTTGTGTCTCAAGGAAAAAAGAATGCGGTCATGTGTCTACATCTATAGCACAATGGGCATGCACGAAGAGGCCGTTGCTCTGGCTCTTCAGGTAAAGCTGGTTTCTGTCAGACTGAAGTGTGTCAAGGTGATAAACATGTTGTCATGATATGAAGAATCGGCTGTTGAGAATCATGCAGGTAGATCCCGAGCTTGCAAAAGCTCAGGCAGACAAAGTAGAGGATGACGCTGAGCTGCAGAAAAAGCTGTGGCTTATGGTAGCAAAGTATGTAATCCAACAAGAGAAGGGAGTTGAAAGAGAGAACATCCGCAAAGCAATAGCCTTCTTGAAGGAAGCTGATGGGCTCTTGAAAATTGAAGACATTCTCCCTTTTTTCCCAGATTTTGCCTTAATTGATGACTTTAAGGTAAATTTAAAGCAACTTAGTTTGGCAGAAAGATCATGATGACCTAAGTTTTATTGGTGATACTTGGGGAATCCGAAACCAGGAAGCAATATGTGCATCACTAGAGGATTATAACAAGCAAATCAGCCAGTTGAAGCAAGAGATGAATGATGCCACCCTTGGTGCAGATAACATCAGGCGTGACATCAGCTCGCTCACTCAAAGATTTGCCATCATTGATCGTGATGAGAAATGTGGGGTAAGTTTCTGCACCCTTATGCTCATAATGAGATGTGTATTGTGGTGCTATTGAGGTGAATAGGGGCAATCTTTAACATGTGATATGCTGCTGTGTCCATTTCTTATTGCAGGTGTGTGACCTCAGTATACTGGCATCAGTTGGCTTGCAGATGAGAGGATATTCCTCCTCAATGGCACCATTTTATGTTTTTCCATGTGAACATTCGTTCCATGCAGAGTGTTTACTGGCCCTTGTCATTAAACAAAAGGACAAAAGGGAGGTAATGTGTCCTTCCAACTTTTGAGTTTTCCTGCGCTAATACCTTTTTATGTTGATATGTTCCCATCTTGCTCGCATACACATGCTCAAATAGACATGTACAGATATTTTGTGAATTTTGCTCATTGCTTGTCCTGGTCTGTAACTATAATTCAGAATATGGGAAAATATGTAATGGATGGGTCATCATTCAGAAAGAATTTTGTTAGGAAGTGCAATATAACATTTCTGAGACATGAATTGTTTGCAGAGTGATTACGTACTAGACCTACAGCGCCGCCTTACAGTTTTAGTTAGTGGAGGAATTTTGACAACAGGAAATACTTCAAATGGACCAGATGAAGAAGGCTCCATTGATACAAGTATTATTTCTCCAGTAGATCAGGTATGTGTGTGCATGCATGCGTGCATACGCACTCGTGTGTGTGTGTGTAAATGCTTCTAGCTATGTCCTAGTCTCTTGTAAATTATGGATAGACAATAAATGGAAATGCCACGTCCTTAAGGTGTAAGAGAGAACAGGGGAAGATGGAAAATATATAAACAGAAAGGGACAGGACATTTCTAAGGGATGAAAGCAAAGAGTATGGGTATGTTGAAGGGATACGCCTATGATGGTCTAAACCCATGTTTATTTCCACAAATTTGCCAAATGGTATTTCAATCCCAATTGATGGGGGGAATGTTTTTTTGGGGGGGGGGGGGTGATGAATTCAGAGAAAAGTACAAATTCTATTAAAACACCTCAGAACAAAGTGTCTCAAGGCGAAAACAAAGTACAAAGCAGCCTTGTAAGGGACTTCCATATCAAGAATAAAAAGGGGAAGTCTATTACAAAGCTTGAATGAATAGCCAGTGGGAGAGGTCTATAATGCCAGACCATGTGGGTCTGGAAGAGGAAAAAGGTACCAGAATCCCATGTCCTAAGAAAAGCATCTCTCCTCTTCGTCATAGTCTCCAATTTCCTCCCATCTCCCATGAAGAGTATGCAAAGTCTCTGTCCAGATCCTCGAGAGAGTCTCTGCAGAAGATAAGTCCAAAAAATCAATAGCCTGGGTACATTTGGATGTCCATATGTACCAAGCAATAATGCTAGCTATGAGCTCCCATCTGTGACAATGCCCCTACGTCCATACTGTCTGTGAGAAATCTGGCATGAAAGTCTTGCTCACAAACTGCCCCAAGATGAGATAAGGTTGAGCCCTTTGTACATCCTCATACCCACAAGCTTGGACACTGTTAATGGCCCATACAACTGTACCCCACGTAGCAATCATAAATTCTGTAGTGCAATGAAACACCATCCTAAGGGCTCTCCTCCAGACCTCCTAAGCCCATGGGCAATCCCATATGCAATGCCTTTGAGTCTCCTTATGCTCGCCACATCTAGCACAAGGAATAGGGTCTCTACCATATCCAAGCCATGTACCAACTACTAAACTCCTATGTGCTAGCAACCAAGGAAAGAGGAAAATCTTTCTTAGTCTAAAGCTATTCTCCAAATTCTCCAGAAGTCTGCAAGGAAAGGCAGTGACATATACTGGATAGTCCAATGGTCAGTTGTAGCTAGCACCACTCTGATCTAGATTCCCCTCCTCAACTTAATGGTATAGCCAAGGAAGGGCACATCTTGAGGCATCTCTACAAATGAATCTCTCTATACCCTCTCCCCAGAATCCCATTGAAGTCTTTGTAGCGGCCTCCTATATGTCCAATATCTCCATCCATATCTTATAGAAGCCTGAGGGTCTGGGTCTAAGTACGGAGTCTTATCACAATGAGCCACAACTCTAATCCTTTGTCAAGAGCATCACGTGAACTCCAATTGATCCAAATCCTCTCTCCTAAGTCTACCATCCATCTCTACTGACAAAGTAAACACACTCTCTCCATTGGTGGCTACCATTGCAAGAAGGATGTCTCCTCTAGTAAATAGCCTATCCATGTCTGATTTTTCATTGTGTCATTTCTCCATTCAAGGGGTACCACTTCCCTGATACCCTTCATTATGACTCTAGCCCCCTTGACACCTCAAAGTCTGTCTTTGTATATGGGCCAATAGCTCCAAAAAGGCAAACCACTCCCCCATTGTAGAAGCTACTTGTAGAGAGAACACTCACTCACTCACTCACTCTCTTTTTTTTTTCGTAAAACTCACTCACACTCTCTCTCTCTCTCTCTCTCTCTCTCTCTCTCTCTCTCTCCAAATACACAACCTAATCATAGATTTCTATAGAGAATCGACTACCCCCTCCACTATAGATCCCTTATTGGACCAACTTGCGGCCCCTCCACAAGGGATCACACTAGACACAGCCATAGAGAGTTGCACAGCTCGTCGTCCATGCCCATCCGGTCCATGTCCCCGCAGGAGGCATCAACTACAAATACAGAGGATACTAAACCATCATCAAGGGACCATTTCCCGCCACTTCAGCTCCTCTATGTTAGATAGACTCATGGAGATATCTTAGGATGAGTGTCTCGTGAGCAGCTCCACAATTTATTTGGCTTAGGCATCAGTTTGTACTCATCACCTATGTATTGTTTGTTGTTTATTTTCCATTTAGTTAGTCATAGCATTAGATGACATTTATTTTGGGACTTAGGAAATTCCTTGACTCTTCAGATATAACATTTTGGTCTCATAGGCTGATTTGGCCTTTCGTAGATGTTAATATAACTCTCTCTCTCTCCAACTCTAAACCCTAAAAACTCAAAACATAGACAGAGAAAGACTACAACTTTGAAGGGAATGAGTTAATGTAGTAAATGAATGTAAGAGTATACAGAATGCTCAAGGGTAGAGTAGTGAGTGCACAGTATGACGCCCACCAAAGATGGATCCCGAGTGCTCTAACTACCAGTCCAAGATGTCAAAGATGGGAAGGTGCAAAATGTTGATCACCAAGGCAGTAGGCAGCCAGGTGACAGGTAGGAGGAGGTGTCGAATGAGGAAGAGAGCAGCAAACCTGCAAAACACAGCAGTTGGTGGAGTGTCAAATGACATGTTGGGGATTGCACTACAAAATACAGCCTGTTTGATGTCAAGCAGGACAGTAGGGTGGCCTCCCTGATCAACAAACGGAGTAGTCTAGAGGGGCTGAATGGTGTTGCCTGCAGCTAGAGTGATGGAGAGCAGCAGTGGACATGTCACTAGGGAAGGATGATGATGTGGCAGTAGTGTGGAGGGTTTGGACAGCCACAAGAAGAAGGCCGATGGCTGAAATCTGCACGCTAATGCAAGAAACCTGCACAAAACAATGGGGCTGAATGCCTATCTATTTATAGATATGGAAGGATCCTACCAAATTAGGGTTTTACATGTGGGACACATAAATTCTCTAGGACTGCTCCCCATTTATTGAAACTTTTTGTAATTTACTATTTTGCGGCTTTTTTAAAGAGCTAATCGCTAGGTAATGAAATTTTAGCTCAACACCTCCTTTTAAGGCCAAAATTGGAACGAAGAAGGGATTAGAAGAAAAGCTCAAGTCCACTTTTACCCCAAGGCATCCCACTCCAACACAGCCAAGGTAGCAAACAAAGGGTGCATGTCTGAGAATTATTGTACCAAGGGAGTTCGAGTAGTCACTCCAGAGAGGATAGGGCATCAGACAAAGGGTGCTCATCAGCTACCTAGTATATAGTTGCTAGGGGTTTCAAAAACAGGAGGTATAAAATGGGTTTTAAAGGTTTTATATGAGTTTCCTAAAATGTGAGAAATGGGTTTCATTCGAGATGAAAATAATTGAAATTCAATTTGCATATAAATCTACTTCAAGTCCTATGGGCCACAAAAACACATATCGATCATGATCTAGCGTTATATAGAAAATCTAAGTGAACAATTAATAGACCAATAATTTATATACACGATACATGTACTCTATAATTCATCATCAGATATCATGAATATAGAGGAACAATAATGCCATTGTTTTAAAAATTGCTGAAATATGTAAACTAGAATCATTCGAAATAGCAAAAACAATCCATGTCTCCATGGGACAACCAAGTGTGACATGTCACATGATTTAGCAAAGCTACTACTAAATGTGTTCAAACTTCAAATCCATATCTCTATAGACCATCTTTTGATAGACAAAAAATGGCAATTTGATCGAACATGCGAAATTGGGTTGATTGTGACGGTCAAGGACAAATTTTCAATTGAGCCATTTACTAGGTGTCAGAAATGCCCGGACATTTCTAATGCTTCCTACTTATAGAAAACATGTTTCTTGGCAACTATGGCCTAGTGGTCTACCAAGTCTTGCAAAGGTGGATGGAACCACATTGAACTTTTCTTTTTGGCGGATGAAATCATGCAATGCAAAGAAGAAGGTACAAGAGGGAAGGGAGGATGATGACAAAGACGAGAGCAAAATCTTGTAGAATACCATGAAAGTGTAGGAACCCCCTCTCAATCCTAGATGTTGATATTGAAGAAAGAAAAGGAGCCTGATGTCGGCCTTCTTGTGGTGCCGAGAATCACGATGATAGATAAAGATGAGGATGAAGCACTCTGACTAGAAAAGCAAGGTAGAAGTCACGATCATGATAGCATCAAGAGAGATGCTGCACAATCTACCTCAAGAGAAAAGGCCTCCATGCTGATAGAAGAGAAAATCTTCTAGGAAGATGAAATCATGAAAGGAACAATGCACATCCCATGTCTCCAGCCTAGGAAGGACCAGTGCAAACTTACATGTTAGCCCTACACTTAGATACAAAACCCTACAAAAGAGATTAGAAGCTACAAAACAAAGTTTAGTAGTGAGAGTCTCCAAAGCAAAAGAAAACTGAAAGTAAAGCTAAATGAAAAATGTACAATGTGTATGTGTATGAGCAAATGTAGTAGAAGACTAAGGAAAAGCTAAGGATGTGGCTACCATGGTATATGTCCATTAGCAAGTCATTGCCAATGAGATGCTTGACGAGAAGTAATCCAAGACATTGGTGTAGAGGATGACCTAAGAATGGATGCAAAGAGGGCAATGGGTAAGGAGCTAGTAGACCAATCAACTAATCCTTTAGGAGTATTGTGTAACGTGCCTAGGTCGCGACACGTTTTAGTAGTCCATCGGGAGTCTGATCTAAAAAATGCCACCTGGCACTCCCACGGAATATCACAGGATTTGTCGATTAGCGACTCGTGAGTCTACTCCGCAACGAAACATATTGGCCAACTCTATTAGGATCGACCTGAATCTTTATGTGTTTCTAATGGTCAAGTCATTCTACAGTCTTCTAGCGTCGGGGATCTTCAGACGAATCTACTTTGCGCAAAGCATCTAAACCGAGGCCGACTCATATCGCACTTGGTGTAAAGAGTGGGAAACAAGAGAGATGCATTGCTCAATCTCTCTACCCGTAGGGTAAAGTCCCATATGAGCCAGGGTTCTATCCTATATTATCTAAGGTCAATACGTCATCGCGATTTAAATGCTAAGAAGCCTCTCAGTTCTTTGGGACCACCCTGCCGTAGGACGAACCCGTCAGGGATTCCGTCCATCCACTTTCCTTGATAGCTTTAGTTTCCTACTTACCCAAGGACACTTTAGTGGTAACACATACAAGCAACTTCCTTAATTAACTCGTTAGTCACATGTTTCTTTATGTCATTTTATGCATTGACACGAAAACAAATCAGACAAATTCCTTGAAAATAAACTTTATATTGAAATTTCAACTAAGATACAAATCCCGTCTATAGGATGATTTCTGCAATCCGTAAGGATGCGTCTTATTTTCCTCTAGTTTCTGTCCTTGCGTTTCCCAGGTGTTCAACCTGAATCCGATTTGAAAGATTTTTTTCTTATCAATTCCTTTGTTAGATGACTCCTTTTCCAAACAGGTGTTCCTAAGTACAAGCACAAGCAAAAGTGCACAATATATACTAGACAATTCTTTGTTCTCTCTACCAAAGGAAATTCTGATTTGATGTGTTAGCATCTAGTCTCGGCTTTATCCTCGTTATCATCCGATATTTCGAGAGATAACTTCATTTAATTTTCTCATTCTTTTGAATCATAATACGGGGGAGTTTCGGAAACGGGAGAAACGGAAACGGAAAAAACCAAAGTTTTAGAGTTTCGGCCAAATTTTGGAAACGGGAAACGGTGTTTCGGATTGTACACTAAAATAAATACACTATTATATGTGTACGTAAATATATCAATGCCTACAACAACATGTACGTAAATTTCATACAAAACTTTTCAGTCCATGTCATATGATTGAAATCATGATTCATTATACATATCACGACTCACGAGTGAAGATTGAAAAGTCAAGACTCAATGGTTGAAACTTAAGATAGCTTAACACAATTAAGACTCAATTTTCAAAACTTAAAGCAACAAATGAATTATAATTTATGACTCATGAATCATCTATGATCTAAAGAGCAGTGAAGACTGGCATCAAGAATAGTGGAGATTGACATCAAGAGCAATGGAACAAGAATCAAGATGCATAATAAGTGAAATCAAGATACAATGATACATGTAACTACGTCATGTGAATAATCAATTGAAACTCCAAAGTCCAGTGAGCACTAAGCACTGTGTACTAGTCTCTAGACTCTAGTAACTACTGAGTAATAAGTATCAACATCAATGAACAACTGGCAACTGTAGTCTGGACAACAAGGCTTGATGTCTTTGTTGGAAACACATGCCAAGTGGTCTTTCACGTGTGTTAAGCTCCCCAATTTTTCCAATCCACAATAGTTGCACCACCACTTCTTTGATCCATTGGAGCCCTCGTATCCCTTGATTGGAGTGACATGTCTCAAATATGGATCTAGTGCCATGATTAGCCTTTAGATAATGGGGAGAAGAAGAACAAGAAGAACAAGAATAAAAAGAATAAAAAGAAGACGAAGACGAAGAAGAGGGAGAGGAAGAGGAAGAAGACGAAGAGGAAGAGGAAGAGGAAGAGGAAGAGGAAGAAGAAGAAAAGGAAGAAGAAGAAGAAAAGGAGGAGAAGGAGGAGAAGAAAGAGGAAAAGAAGGAGAAGGACGAAGAAGACGAAGAAGAGAAAGAGGATGAGAATGAAGAAGAAGAAGAGGAGGAGGAGGAGGAGGAGGAGGCCATGGCGGTGGGAGTTGAAGTGCCTGAAACGGACTGCAAGGTGCCAAAACGCCAGTCTGCCGTTTCCGTTTCGGTCCGAAACGGCCAGTCCGTTTTGGCAATCTCGAAACGTTGTTTCGGGATACTATGTTTTGAATGGAGTATCCTTGCAATGTTGATTGCAATTTGGGACATTGTCTTCCCTACAATGAAACCCTACGTATTCATTTGAACTAGGGTTTGTCACGTAATTCATACAGTTAAGGACATTGAATTCCTTTCAGCTTCAAGCAAAATGGGCCTTGAGAAGAATCCTTCAAACTTTTAACACTTTAGGGTTTGAAATTCTTTCGACTTTCTAAGAACCTTACATATTCTATCACAAGTTCAATCTATGTTTTATGAGATATAATAGGATTTCCTATTATTTCAACCAAGAAAATGGATGCGGATGTATAAAATCTATTTGGCTTAATTGTAGTTTAATGCATATTCTTGAAACTTTTCATATATATATATATATTAGCATGAAATTTCCATGCAATTTATGTGTAATTTAACCACTTCTAAGTGCAATTTTAATTGATCACCTAAGATGAATGCGATGAACAAAATTTTCCTAGTACGCTCATTATCTCGAAACATGCTCAATTAAGTTGCGATAATTAATGCAAACATTCTTTTTTTCCAATTTCTTTTCCCTAATACAACAGGGTGCACCTGATTCATAAGAGATGTGTTTCCCGTAGTTGCAGTCCCTTGGTTCGCGGTCCCGTTGGTTGTGGTAGGAGTTTCAGCATTTGGAGAGATCTTTCGCTTGGGGGCCATCATCCGCAAGTGGATTCAAGAGAGAAAAAAGAAGGAATGAATTTGAGATGGGAGAGCGTAAGAGAAGATGGCTTAGTCGAAGACCGAGATAGGAGGAATGAGCTAACTCTCCCTCACAGCCTCTCGAGGTAACTCCTCTCTTTTTTTTTTCGTGAAGATAATTGAATTAAGTAGTAAATATTTACATGAGACCATCAAATCAATATACTCAATCTCTCTCACACTGTCACTGTAGAAATTTACAAGATGTGAGCACGCTCTCAGAACAACCTATTACATAAACAATTTTAATAAATTAGACAGAAAGAAGAGTTGGAGTAGAGCGAACAATCGCCAGCCAAGAAGCAGTAATGTCCGGAAGGACTATGTCTGTTGACATCATAGAAGTGATTTGCCATAAGACTAATCCACCACACGGGCCATATGCCCATGGCTGCGCGATGCCGAATAAAAAATAAAGGCATTGCGAGTATGCCATATGTGCCACAAGGCTGTCCATCTAAGAAAATGGAATAGGTAGGAACAATCTGAAGACAAAGAGGGCATAGAGGACATATTTTCCATAATCCACGAACGAACGGGTATGCGGTGCTGGGTCACCGGGAACCACATACGGGAAATGAAATTCCAAATCTGTTTCACAACAGGGCAAGAGACAAAGAGGTGAAGCAATATCTTGTCGCATGTCAGAAAACACAGCGGTCTGCAAAGATCTTTCGGGCACAGAGCTCTTCTCCCGTTGGAAGATCCCCAATTAGCACCCTCCACATGAACACTTTACCCTAATACGGAACCTTAGTATTAACCTTCCCTGTGACCCATCTTTTAGCTTCCACCATTTGAAGATATAGCTAATTCATTGACCTTTTTTGAAAGTCATTAGGAAGCACAAACTTCCAGACACGCCATGGATGCAATGATTGTAATGTAGGTAAAGAAGAGAACCTTTGAAGATAGTCTTGTATTGATGACCAAATGTCTCTGTATCCACGAGGCACCCTAAAGTACTGACGAATACGCCTAAAAGAATAAAGGTGAGGTCCCAAGAATAACCCCATCACAGACTGTCTTCAACCCTAACCTAGCCATCCGATTAAACTTATCTCGCTGCAAATCTTTGTGTGGCTAATCCAACAAACTTCAGGAAGCTAGTATTTCTCCTTGTAGCGAATTTTCCTCCTTACGAATATTCGGAGGATGCCAGATAGCAAAACAAAGCATCTCCTGCCAAGAAGCAATTAAATGAGAAAGGAGAAAAGACCGGGAGACCTTTATGGGCCTCGTAGAATTAAGCGCATGCCACCAGGAAGCATGAATAACCGTGCTTCCGTGAGAGATGCCAGTCTTTTCTATGAAGAATTTGGCAATATCTGACCAAAGATGACATTGAATGCATAGACACTATAAAAGGGATAGCCTCAAAGCGGCCATATGCAAATTAACATCCAACAAAGCTGTACCCCCCCATCTTTTTCGGAGTGGTTACATGCTGCCAGGAGATCCATACCTGCCCCAAACGATTGCCTTTCTTTTTCCACAGTATAAATCTGATAGGTTGGACCACTTCCAAAAGGGACTTCTTAGTCCAAGGCAGCAATGGTAGAAAGAACGAAATCATACTGATCATGATGCATTGAGCCACTTTTAGCCTAACATGAAGAGGCTAACTCTGAGATTTCGAGTACATGAACCTATCATGGATTCGGGATGCCATCCAATCCAACAAAGCACAAGAAGCAACCTCCATACCAATAGGATATCTCAGGTGTCTAGTTATATTGCCCCTCGGGATCACAATTTCACTCCATCCCAACGCTTGCAAATCATTCTCCGTACAGGAGAGAAGGGTGGATTTCTGAGTATTAATATGAAGACCCGATGCCAAAGCAAAAAGGTTCCAGGCCACCATTGCCCTATTGACATTAATAGGATCCGCCTTGAGAAACATAGAAGAATCATCTATCAAAGATTGGCCCACCAGCTGATCACCACCAAGAAGAGATAAGCCAACTAATCCAATAATGAGAGCATCAGGTGAGTTACCAAAGCAACAACAAGGGGCTGAGTGGACAGCCTTGCCGAAGAGAGCGAGATAAGGCGATTTCCTCCATAATCTCTCCATTAAGAGCAATATGGGCCACATCATTCTAACTGATGGTATCAACTAGAGAAATCATACAGGGGCGAAAACCCATTGTAGACATTAATTGCCGCAAAAATGACCAACTGACATGATCAAATGCCTTCTCAATATCCAGCTGAAGCATAACAACCTGCTGGCTAGAAGCTTTGGCATAATCGATTCCGAGCTGGACATTTAAAATGTTGTGCATTATATTTTGATCTTTAATGAAACCGTATTGACGTGGATGAATGAGGTGCGGAAATACTTTCTGCAATCTATTGGCAATGAACTTGGAGAAGATTTTATATAACGATCCCATAACTAAAATGGGTCTTCATTGTTTCAAAGAGGATGGAGAGGAAACTTTGGGCAACAACCTAATGACTGCAATATTTCAATCTGAAGGCATCATACCCAAGTTCCATACCTGCTGACACAATCGAGTTAATGGGACCTTAAGTAATTGCACATTGGCTGAAAACAACTCATTAGGAAGCCTATCCTAGTCTGGACTTTTCCTTTGAGGCAAGTAAGACAGCACTTCTTCCACTTCTTCTTCAAAAATATCGGTCTACATTAGATTCACCCATTCTGGTTCGACTTGATTTCTAACCAAGCTACAAATGCATGTTTGAGCAAAGAGAACAGCATCTGTAACTTCTCTCTCTCTCTCTCTCTCTCTCTCTCTCTCTCGCTCTCTCTCTCTCAAGCTCCTTCTTGCAATCTCTTGGAGGGGTAACCTTCTACCTCCCTCTCTCTACCTCTCTCTCGTAGCCTCTCGGAGTCTCCTTGTGTTTCTCTAACTGCTCCCCATGCCTCATATTTATAGCTAAACAAAATAATAAGGGTTGTGGTTGAGAAGAAGAGCTTTTTGTGAAGGGGATCTTGGAAAAATCAGCAATTTGATGCTCAAATTACAATTATGATAGTTCCGTTGGCTCCGAAAGGGGGGGTAAAACCCCAAGATACTTAATTAGAAATCTTCCAGATCACTCCTTTTCCTCCCTGTTCGAAGTGTTGTTTACTGCCTGTAAACTGCGATTACGATGCGTGCGATTTCGCCAATCCTTCTTTTTTTGTATTAAATCTCCAAAACAAGATGGAAAAAACCACTTGCTTTTTCTACATGACATCTTGTTCTAGAAATCTCCATAGCTTTTTAGGATACTTACAATAAGTAATATCTAAAATATGCTAGTTTTGTCCAAAAATCTAATATTTTTGGACCATCCATACTATACACATTAACACTAGTAATTAATATGGCTCATAACTCTCGTTCACCTTGTAACCTCCGTGAAGAGTGGCTACGGTTCTTGTCAATCCAGAAAAATATCGGATTACGACTCTCGGTTTTTTAAAATATGTTTAATTAAATAAAAATTGTTAGTTGTTAATGTTAGTTAGTTTTTACTTTAGTTAGTCTTTAGTTAGTAACCTTACTAACTTATTAATTGACTAACTAACTTTCGAACTAACCAACTAATTTTTAATTGTATGGAAGTATTACATATTGAAAGATATAGGCTATTGAGATTGCCCGCGTGTCACATATCTAATAGCCATTGGGATAGGAGTAGATGGGGTAGCAACGAGAGGCATAGCCCCATTGGACTATCTAGCAAGAGGGGAGGGAGTGGCAACGGTCTGTTGAGGTTTCTTAGGATGAAGACCTTCGGCCTGCCTTGATACGACACTCCCTCGTCATCTAACTTTGAAGAGTCAATAGTGGCAAACTCACGGAGTAACCTCCAATATTCGGTCAACTTGACTTTCAAGTCATTCCCTTTCTTAATGGAAAACTCTTGAAGCTCAAAGTCGAGATTGATACAGAGAGTGTGATCTCGTGTCACATAGTGGTCAATGAGATGGCTCCAACACTCAGAGGCATGAGAAAAATGCTTTAATTGAGAGTGGAACTCAAGAAGCAACCCTTGCATTAACTTGACATTGGCTGTAGCATTGCAGACACTCCATTAATGGATATGATCAAGGTGAGCTAATGGAGGATGGCATAGGTTATAGACCAACGATGAGGTCCCAAAGTCCTTGTTGCATAAAGTTCAGCCAAGCGATGAAATTCAAGCCGTGAAAAGGAGTCTTATCTGTGAAGGCATTCTTAGCCATTGCAACAGAAGTGGTAGTGCTAGGAGATAGATAAGGTGTGTAATGGGAGTAGGGTGGGGGAGTGGAGTACACTTGGGAAAGAATCCCAAAGGGCCCACCGTGCATGTAGGAAGTGTGCACAATGGAGTCAAGTCACCAAGGCAATAGGCAGCTAGGCGACAAGCGGGAGGTGTTGGATGAGGAAGAGCGAAGCAAATCTGCAACACATAGCAGCTGGTGGAATGTGAGATTACATGTCGGGGCCTGCACTCTAAACCACAGCTTGTTTGATGTCGAGTGGATGCTTGGACAGCAGGGCAGCCTCCCTGTTCAGCAAACATAGCAGTTCGGAGGGGCTGAATGGTGGGCGGCAGCAGTGGATAGGTCACCAAGGAAGGATGATGATGTGGCAGCAGTTTGGAGGGGCTGGACAGCCACAAGAAGAAGGCTGATGGCTGAAATCTGCACGCGAACGCGAGAAACTTGGATAGAAGTATGGGCTGAATGGTGGGCAGCCTATCTATTTATAGATGTGGAAGTGATCCTCCCAAATTGGGTTTTTGCATGTTGGACACAGAAACTCTCTACAACCGCTTCCCGTTTTGTGAAACTTTTGGTAATTCACTATTTTGAGGTTGTTTTAAACAGCTAATCAGTGGGTGATTAATTTTTAGCTCAACGGTGGGGAGACATACATCTCATTTTTTGTTTGCAATCCAGTTGCTAGATAGATCTGGGATTGTATATCTAGGGATTTTCCTTGAATTACTAATTGAGCATGAGCATGGGTCTTCGGGAGATTACCTCGAATTTATGTATTGCAGCTCCAACATTCTCATTTGTTTCATTTCTTGCGTTGATTGGGTTTTGGCACATGTGGTATACTATGAATGGTTTTCTTTGACTTGGCCTCTTGAATTTAGGTCATATTCATTGTTTTTTCCATACGTTTTCATATGGCAAACTCATATGGTTATGCAAGTATGATTGGAGTATGGATCATGCATGCCCCTACTTTCCATATGGGTATGGAATCATTCATTTCCCACGTCTAACCATATGTGTGTGATTCCAATTATGTTCATGTTGTTGCATTGGAGACTTACTGCTGTGGTAGGTGGTGCCTATGATATCAGCAAATGTTGGCATCTACGATATGGCTGCTCCATTTTTAAACATTATTTTCATGACTTCGATCATTGTTCATACAGGATGGGCAGGATACGCCAAGAGTTCAAGGGCTTCAACACGTCTTCTTTTTCTGTTTGTAGACCTGTGGCTTTTTTGGATTTTTCTTTTCTAGCGATGAATATGGTGTTTGCATGCTGGCCAGACGGCTTCTTCTACATCTGATTATTCTTAAATTCACCAACCTTGAGAGAGAGAGAGAGAGAGAGAGAGAGAGTGTGTGTGTGTGTACTAATTGCTTGTGAACCTTGCTCCAGCTTCGTATGCAGCTTGATGAAGCCATTGCAGGAGAATGTCCCTACTGTGGAGAGCTTATGGTCTCTGAAATTACAAAGCCGTTCATCTCATCGGATGAGTCTGAAATCGCTCTGTCATGGGAGATTAAGAGGCAATAAAACTAGTTTTGAGTCCGTTTATGGCAATTTGTAACATATCGAGCAAACTTTTGAGATGTATGCCTATCCCTGTAAATCATCGCGAGATTAGTAAATATGAAATGCTTCATGCTACATTTCTAGCCACGTAGTGGTTGTAAATAGTACATACTATCCCATTTTTAAGATTCACCTGGTGAAATTGACCCATATGTATTTTGTATTATGCATGCATGCATTCACAGAGAGATTTTGAACATCTAAAAACGTCATTATGAAAGCAGAAAAAAGGAAACACAAGGGAACAGGCCTGCAAAAGCAAATGGAGGATCTATTCAGTGTAGTGGCTGTGATTTTGTTCTCGCTCGAGCTAGAAAACATAACTGCATCTTTATCTTCTTGCTCGATTCATCCCCAAGGATCTATGCAGTGTAGTGGGTGTAATTTTGTTGTCGCTCAAGGAGCTAGAAAACATAACTGCATCTTTATGTTCTTGCTCGATTCATCCCCAAGGATCTTGATGAGTGTGACTAAGCTCTGATTATGGAGGCCTCACTAGCACGTACTAAGAAAGCAGTAAAGTGTTTCAATCCTGGCCTCTCCCACAAAGATGCCCTTTGGGTACCACCCAGTTCAAGTCCTAACTTTTGAAGGCATAACTGATCAATTTGAAAGATTGATTAATGCCTTAATACATTAATCAGTGGCTGTAGTGTGAAGTCTTCTCATTTGAAAGATTGATTAAATTGTGACATTAGTGGCTATAGTGTGAAGTCTTCTCATTTGAAAGATTGATTAATGGTAAAGTGCATGTTTGACAAGAACTTCCAAAAAGAGCAATTCATTTGATTTTCAATATGCATAGATGGCAAAATGTCGTACTATGTATGCTTTGAAACTATGCATTCTTCCATAAGATGGTTCCAAAGACAACTTGAAGAAAAGTGGAATGCAAAAAATGGGACTTCCCAATCTCTATGCATGCTTGAGTGTGCATGCATGCGTGCACATGCTTGCAAGCATGCATCCATGTGTGTGTGTTTGTAAATTCTAAATAACTTTAGATATATCTAGTGGTAATGTGATTGCCATATTATGTAATTCATATGGAGTCTATACCCTTCCTCAATGAATACTCATGAGAATATTATTCTTACCAAGCTTCACTTATGACACTACCACAACTAAAACTTCTAACAAATTGATTGCATTTGCTTCATGATCGTTAAAGCTGAATTAGGTGCACTTATCGATATGTTCCATGGACACATTGTCACGCAAAGGGATATACCGAAGCAAATTTATTTAAATAAGATTTGGCATACCATAATAAATACTGATATTTGCATTAAATCACAATTACTTTTGTCAAACCATGCGATTAAGCATGTTAATATGATTTCCCAACACATTATAGGCAAAGTACTTGTCATGGTCTTTTGGTGATAATATCTTCCAAGATATCTAATATAATCACTTAACACTCACACATTCGCATGCACACATGCATGCCAATTGAGCCAAAAATTTTAAGCATTTTCTAACTTTCTTTGTTTGTATAGTGGCCAGTATAATCTCTCCTAATGGCATATATGGGAAGCTTTAGCTATTGAAGTGGTGACATGAAGGCGAGATTGTTTATTAGATATGTTTTTTTGCTAAAGTATTGATAAGTGTATTTTGAAACTTATAAAATCTTTATGTTCTAGATGTGCAAAATAACTTAATATTTCTTTTACATTTGTTAATAATAGGTGATTTGATTTATTTATTTTTTGAAAATAATATTGGTGGTTTGTTACTTTTTACGTTTACTCTTTTGAAAGTCCAAAGTGAACATATCCTAATTCATTTCCGATATAAATCCATGCCCATCTCTCATTTTTGCTTTAAACATCCCATCCACATATCTTACTCTTGACTTCTCTTTATATTCCTACCTTGTACGTTTGTCACAAGTGAGATAATATCCAATGACATTTTTACCAGTTCTTATAGGTTCAAAGTTCACTAAAATACACCTATATGAGGTATTTTCTTCTAGCATCAACTACTACCTTAGAATGTACTCTAAAATATGTGGATTTCCTTCTTGTCTCCTTACATTCTTTGTTATGATTCCATTTTCCTAGGCATTGATAATATTTCTTATCCCTCAACTATGGAGATTATTCTATATAAGCAACTAGAAAGTTATCTTCTATGCTTATATATTAGTTTATGTAAGCATGCATATTCACATATTTTTTCATGCTACAATCTATACTCAGATTGGGACTTTTAAGTGTAGAATACACCTAGAAGGTTGGACTTACCTAGTGTTAGACCTATCTTCTAATCCAACAAGGTATATCCTATGTACAAGATTGGTACTCTTTTAGGAAAGTGAATGTATGTGATGTTTTAATAGGATGTATTAAAGCTCATGGAGAACCCAAACTCTTTATCTCACCAAGTCCTTTATCCTTCTTCACCTTATAATTAGTCGCTCCTGGCACTCATAACTCACATTTATTATGGAACTCTTCATCTTTGCTTCCAAAACCAAGTCCATCCTTTTGCAACTTAAAATTCCTTATCCCTAGCACTTATAACTCACAATTATTATGGAAGCACTCACTAATCAAGTGTACCTATATTAATAGTGTTACTATCTCCAATATAGCATTGTCACCTAGTGCACTACAACCTAACTTCCATCTAGCAAGAAATTGAACTACATTCCTCATCTTCCACAACCCAAGCTACTTGATTATTGACAAGAACCATGGTTCCTCCATCAAACTTTACCACTCAAGCTTCAACATTCCACAAACTAAGATGCATGATGCATGTTATATTTGATCATAAGTACCAAGGGACTAGCATTCATCTAGGTGGCAAATGTTCAATTGTAATAGTTACCAAAAATAGCAACTACTAAAAAGAGTAAGTGTAAAAAATAACAAATGTGGTCTAAAAGGTCAAAGGAGCTACCAAACACACCATGACTTACAACAAGTACCATTTTAAAAGTCGTAAAAAATAGTAGCTATAGAAAATGATAATTGATAAAATTAATAGTCACAATTAATAACAACTAGAAAAAGAAAGAGACCAAAACAGAAGGTGGGAAATTATTTTTAAAAGATTTCTTACACTTTAAGGACTCTTGAAATGACTCCTCTTCATATTATTAGTCTTCGAGTATCAAGCTTACTCCCATGCAAATTGTATAAATTATATGGTAAGAGTAAAATGTGCCCCAAGCCTATGCACATTGGAATAGTTCACAAACGAAATGCAACAATCGTGTGCATGCATTCCAAAATCCTAAGGCCAAACTACAAAAGCCCAATGTAAAGTTCAGGCACTATGAGTGGACTAGAGAGGAACTAATAAGGGTGCATACCCAAAAAGAGACCCTATGTGTACAATGTGTAAATTTAAACAGGGAGCCCATTTTGGTGTGTGCAACTTTGAAAGAATTGCTCCCTTATCTTCTTTTCATTCTTGCTTCAACATAGCTTGTGAGAGAGATTGAGAGATTGAAAGGAAGTGTGGGAGAAATTGGAATAGGCTATTCCTATCCATTTTCCTATGTCCTTCCCTTTCCTTTCTTTCTCAACGTGGTAGTGTAGGACAATATAAGAGGGGGCTTTAGGCATTTAGAGGAACACACGTGGGAGAATTATGGGACCATGAGAGATTTATCCTAGTAGACAAGACTAGATGGAGAGATATGCTTCCTATGTTCTTGTATTCAAGGGATTGAGTAGAGAGAGCATAGATGGTTAGGAGCTAGAATATGAGTTGGCTATATGAGAGGTAGTTTGATCATAGAGATTTGAAGCACCTAAAAGAGTAAGTGTCCATCTTAGCCCCATTGTGTTAAAGTACTTAAAGGAGTCGTAGAGGCTAATATTTGTTAGTTAATAAGTTTTTGACATAATGATCGCTTTCCAATCCCACTTTTTAAAATATTTGTATGAATGTTTAGGCCCATTTGTAAGGCACCTTCATTGCCACAAGCTCTCATAGCATTGGACAAAAAAAAAGTGTTCATTGTCATGCTACCTACTAGCATCATGTTTTCATCTATATTATACTTGTGTGTCATGCCCACACATAGGATATCCTAAATTAAATGACGTCCAAAGGCAACATCTTCAACTAGACACATGCCAAGCACATCTTGGGTACATACAAACAAGCAACATCTTACCATACATGCTCTAAGGTACACTTCTAAGAAACCTTGTATATCACATGTGTTCAAGGGCATTAAAAAACCCAACTTTTCACATGTTCTAAGGTGATAAAATGATCGTTCTTTCTTAAGAAACTTATAGGGCTTTTTTCAATGTGCATTACGAAACTCCCTTTTGCAAATGTAATCTTGTAAACTAATCAAAATTTTGGCATAGGAAATTACCCCTCTTGGTGGACTCACTTGATGTTCTTACATTTTTGGAGATGCACACCCAAGCATACACATCCACCAATGCCTTATCCACACTTACCTTCCTTTTATGAAAAAGATTCCCCCTTTCAACTAAATTTGCAAACCACTAATCCAAGAAAAGATATCTCAAAGTGGCAGCACATCAATTTGCAGCTAAACAACCACAACTTGACAAACATATCTCCGATTATGCTACCATTGGAAAAAGCTCTCTCTAATTTCTTCTTCAACAAGTGACAAACATATCCCACATTGTGCTATCACTAGGCAAGTATCTATTCAATTCTTTCTTTATGATATTTGGACATAAGAGGAGCAACAAAAGAAAGGTGACATCATTGAGCAAAAGACCCCTTGAGTTGCATTCAACTCAAAGCATTTTAATGCTTCTTTTCCAAGCCCATGTTCAACATACCTTGTTATCAAGGCCTCCGAGGATAGTGCATGTTTTAGAGGTAAGTTGTCAGAAACTATGTAATTATGCAAACCATCCATATTTACTGTGTACAACCACAATCGTAGTACTTCATGGACTTAGCTCTCTGAGCTCTGAGTTTGCCACTGACAATGACCTCGCAGCCCTTAGCACCACTTTCCATAATGAATCTCAAAACTCCATAGCAAGACCACCCAAAAGCTTGTACCGCAAGGACTTAGCTTGGGCAATCGCACAAAGCCCACAGTTGTTGACCTTCTCAGCATAAAGCTCCACAATTCCTTCAGGGAAATTGAACCTCTTCTGAACTACAAAAGTCAGTTCTTTGATTCTCCATCCTTTCTCAGCGAGAACATTCTGAGTCCTGCTGGCACGGATGATGATCTCTGTGCGCATGGGAGTGACGCGGAACTCGATGCCTGAGTATCCATCTTCTTGGGACCTTCACACCCTCAACTAGTGCATACGGCACGCCATAGTCGATGATCTGCTAGCTATGCACACATGCAACCTACTCTGCCTCCCAGAGAATTATCAGATGAAGTACTACGAATGAACCCTTTCTAATCCCTTTGTTGGAATCTCACCATGGAGATTTTGGGCTTTCATTTAGTTTCCAAGCTTCCACAAGCTTTCAAGATGTAAAGAAATGTGAGTGTTCATCCATGTTTTGCTTGTCGTGACATCATTGCAACCCATGAGACCACATCTCAAACAACCACCCTTGGAAAATATCCTATGCTTTTGGTAATGAGCTAGATTTAGCATGCATGTCAGTCAATGCATTGCTAAGCTTAACCATTTTTCAAGGCTAAGTCTAATAAGTTTAGAAAATGAAGTTGCCTACTAGTTTCTAATGCACTTGTGCTGCCACAAGTTGTGACGCTGCAATTAAATATTTTGGCATTTGAAGGGATATCAACTTGAAACATTGGTGCAAATCAATAATGCTCCATCACTAAAATCTCTTTTTGCATATGCTGAAAGCAACATAGTCCACATCAACACACTTCGGCAGGTTGGTGCCCAAACACATATTGTGTCAACAAGAAAACCATATTCAACAAAATGTATAATTTGGCAATAGGGCTCCCAACAAAAAGGTCCATTTCTAGGTCTTGTTTAATCACCTTAACACACAATTGTTGTCTGTCATCTTTCAATGGCTTCAAATATGAAACATGCTCCGAAAAGAAGGGCCTCATAAAGTCGAACTTAGCATGTAAGGTTTGACCTCTTTTCACTAGCTTTGACTGCTTCAGAGGTAGAATAAGATCCAAAGAAGTGGCATAAACATATCATTGCTAAGGCTCGCATGTAGGCATGGTGGGTTTGATGGTCGAAGAGGGTGACCACATCTAAGAGGAGCTTGTGCAAGTGAACATAAGATTAGTATCCTTGTATTGCATGAT
Source organism: Lygodium microphyllum (assembly GCF_053477565.2). NCBI lineage: Eukaryota > Viridiplantae > Streptophyta > Polypodiopsida > Schizaeales > Lygodiaceae > Lygodium > Lygodium microphyllum. The sequence continues at coordinate 77,418,359 of NC_141161.1, forward strand.
TATTAGGAAACTAAAAAAGCTAAATATGTGAGATTTTACTTTATACTCTAAATTTGATTATGCCCCAAATGAGGCCTTAGTTTCAAAGCTAATATGTACTTCATTGTCTTCATGCTTCTCAAATTAAATCATTACTAGCCTTACCTTGACAACTCTTTATTTTTGGCATTTCTTGCCATGCCCTTGTGATTACATGACCTTCTTGATATTTCCATGACACTCAACTATTGAAAGGCTATATAGAGTAAGAGGTTAGAGAAGTTCAAGACAATAAGCAATTAGTAGGTACATTGGATATTGGACCTTCAATTTTGAAGGGCTATGTCGATTAACCCATATTCCACGAGATGGGTTGATTTACATGTATTAACCACAATGGCGAAGGCACTAGTATTTGCAAGTGCAATGGTAATGTAGTTCCATTAATTTGTGAGCTCTCGATGGTTTGCTTTGTTGCTAGCTCGGTAGAATGCTAGCTCTCATGGTTTACTCAGGACTCAGGAGGACAGCGCATCAGAGGGTGCTTCTTCTACGGCCAGGAAGCCCCACTTCACTGGCTGCCCTGTCACCATCTGATATGACCACGACAGACAAAGCAACTTGGGTGTTTGTTTGGAAGGAATAGTCGAGGACTGAAAGTGGAGCCAGTGAGTAGGTCATGATAGGAGCATCACATGACATGTACATAGGTAATGACCCTTATATATTGATTGAAATATTCATAAAAGGATAAGTGAATATAGTCCTGTCAGCAGTGAGTCATTGAAGTACATAGATGTGATCGCATCTTTTCAAGCCTATTTCATTCTATTTATTTTCGAAATATCCCTTTACGTTCCGGATTGTAAATGCATTTCCATTTCTTATACTCTTGTTTATTGAGAGAGAGTAAAATGTTGTTGCCATATTGATGGAGGAAAAAGGTGGATGCTAGGGGAGATAACAAGATAAAAGAGAGGTGAGCCTCCCTCATTATCAACAATCCCGAACAGGTGCACAACCATGCCCAGATGAACTTTGCACTCCTCCCCGTGATCTTGAGCTAATACAGAGAGCTTATTCTATGGTTTTATCTCTCATCACACGTACTATGAGTGGAGAATTGACATAGTTTTTATATATTTTTTGAGAGAGAGGGGAGGGGAAGGGAGAGAGAAGAAAAAGAAGAAGAGAGAGAGGAGGAGGAAGAATAGAGAGAGAGAATAAAAAAGAAAAAAATACGAGAGAGAGAGAGAGAGAGAGAGAGAGTAGGGACAAAACAAAAGGAGAGAGACAGAGAAGAAGAAGAAGAAGAAGGAAAAGAGAATTATATAGAGGAAATATCAAATTTAAAAAAGAGAGAGAAAGAGGAAAAGAAAAAAAATAAAGAGAGAATGAAGAGGGAGAGAGCAAAGACGAAGAAGAAGAGAGGGGGCCACAGAGAGTGAATTATAGAGAGAGAAAAGATAAAATTTGTAAAATAGCTAATTCTCGCAGCAAGCAATATAACTGGAAATACAAGAAATACACCATATGTGCGAAGAAACCATAGCCAAGGTGGCTAGGCATGAAATTATATTGCCATGGAAGGCTGAGAATCATAGATGAATGCTGCAACATGAATACTCACCTCATGCCAAGGTGGGACATGGTATGCACCCCATGATCTTGGTGGCTAAGAGTATGCATCCTCTTAGATGGTGGGAGGAAGATGTCAAGGAGAGGACTGGGGAGAGAGAAAGAGCAGAGAGAAGACTACAGGAGAGAGAAGAAGAGAAGCAGAAGAGAGAGAAAGAGAGTGATGAGGAGAGAGAAATACTAGAAATGGAGAGAGAAATACATGAAGCGAGAAAATACAACCATGAAAGCTGGAGAGAGGGAGAAGATGAAGCAAACTTGTGTTATTATAATCTGATGCCCAAAAATTCAGTCCCTTACACCTTTTATACCAACTAGTGTAGCTGGTATGTTATCCTCATTGTTTTATTTTTCCCTCTCTTACAAAAGGAAACCTCAATTCTTGTATTCTTCAAAATGGCAAAAGATCCTTCACATTTTACATCTCCACCTTTTATACTTAACCCTAAGCTAAGGCATTTATGCTTTATTACAAGCCATCTTGGCCTAAAAGAGCTTTATCCTCAAAGTTGGAATTAAGACAATTTACAAGGAAAGATTACAAGGATAGCTTTGTAAGTAATGGATCCATGCTGAAAGGAAACTCCAAGTTGAAGATCTCATATGTCAATGAAGTACAAGTATGAAATCTGAGTATATTGTTGGGAAACTGACCAAAATAGGCTGCTGCACAAGAATGGCCATAACTTGAAGAAAAAATGTCCAATCACTATATATGAGCTATATGTAACAAGTGGGATACACACCGACTAGGGTTTAGACACCCCGTCACATTGACCGAGGTATTTAAGGTATAAGAGCCCCAGAATAGGGCAACTAGTTATTATCAAGATCACACTCTTCACCTTTATCTCCAACTTCCATGGCTTCCTTCTCCTCTTTTCTCTCTTTCTCTCTCCTCTTCTAGTCTTCTTCCTTCCTCTTTTTGTTCTCTTTCTCTCTCCTCAACTCTCCTTCTCTCTCTCCTCAGCTTCTTTCATTACAAGTGGTATCAGAGCTTTAGGCTTTGGTCCTTTTCGTCTTTTCCCTTTCTCCCTTTTCAAATCTCAAAAACCCTAGTTACTCAGCTTACAGGTACAGGTACAGCAAGAAGGACTACATTTAATTTCAGCTTTTTGGAACAAGCAGGAGCTATGGCTGGAGACTCAGACATATCTGGAGGTAAAACGGTTAAAATAGTAGGTCGTCACTTCTTTTCATGCAAATTTTAATGGTTCTAGGCCAAGTTTAGAGTCCCAGGAATTGGAAGAGGGTGAAACCTCAATTACTTTTTGCCTCAGCCCTCTTTCTCTCTCTTCTCCTTCAAGCTACCATGGCTGCCAGCCCAAAGAAACCCCAAGAAATCTAACCTGAGGGTGCTCCCCGTCATCAACTAGCCTCGGGACTTCTTCCTTGATCCCCCAAGCTCCTGATCAAGGAGTGGGCTGGGGGGATTTGCTGCCCAGGAGGCCTACAGGACAGCCCCGCAATTTTTGGCGCATTTTGCGCTGGCTGTTCTACTCCTCCCCAGCCCTCTTGCCACTCCTCCTCTTGCTGCCCTCCCCTCCCTGCCACTCTAGTGCATTCTCCAACACATTGGCCTTCCCCCCCTTGGCACTTTTGCTCCTCGGAATCAACTCCCATAGTGGACAGTAGTTTGGGACTGTTTGAAATAGTTTGGGGCAGCCATGGATTCTTCTAAAACTAAAGCTTCCTTTGACCCGCAGAGCTCAACCCCACAACCCCTTTAGCCCATGAAGGATTTCTCTTGCCCGGATGAAGCCATTGAGCTCAACATGCATGGGAGCTTTGCGGGCAGCCATGAAAGCTTCACTTGAAGCTTCCCATTCTTGAAGCTCAAGCTCGAGGATAAGCTTGGGAGCCTTCTTCATCAACAAGAGCACTCAAATGCTGAAGCACTTTTCCACAGAGGTCCAACCAACAACCGGACTTAATCAAGGGAGGAAGTGGTATCATTGATGATTCGGGCTTCAACTGCCGTCACAAGCATTAAAGAGGTATGCCATTCTGATCTTAATCTCTCAATTTAGCCACTTGCTGAGCTTAATCCATTGTTGGAGAGATTCAAGATTGCATACAAGCATCATAACTCTTTTCGAATTTCATTGTAATGGCTGACATTAACCCCTACCTTGTCTTATGATCTTGGATGAATATCAGCCATTGTAAATTGGGTAAGTAGCAGCCAGTGAGTCACTGGACTGCCAAGGTAACCCCTACCCCAACCTTCATCATTCCTTGCATCTCATGAAAAGGCCCAATGTCTTCTTTCCAATGCATCTCATGCTGATTGCTAATTAAAAATGTCTGCCATGTATACTCCGACTGAGGAAAAAGGCCGATGCCAGGCGAGGTGGTAAGACAAAGGAGAGGTGACCCTCCCTTACCACTTAAGACCTTGAAGGGGTGCACAACCCGGCCCGGGGGGAACTTTGCCCACCTCCCGATGATCTGGAGCCCAATACTTGTTTACAGGTGCAGGTACTTCCATAAGCCCCACTTCCTTGCCCCAATGATCCCTCTTGGATACCCCACAATGCTAATAGCACCCATGTATGCCACTTGAGGTACATGCAGTCAATGGAGATGTATGGCAATGAATGTACTTATGCATGAATGGCAGAGTTGATGGGTATGCAATGATGCTCGGAATTATGTTCAGTACGCTCAAGATGCTATTGATGTGGCAGGTCAGGCCCCTTGCTCTATGCTCTACCCATGTAAGACTTTGGTACTAGAGAACATGCAGTGTTTTTGGTCACAGTCCTGCATGACTCTCACAAAGATCCCATTCCAGAAAATTCTGTCTTGAATTTTGGGGTGAACCCTATAGCTAAACTTGAAGAGGGCTTCGTCCCCTCCGGTATGAATTAAAAATCTCCCCAATCGGAGTTACGCTGTGAAAGTTATGCCCATTTTTGTGCACTAGGGTCACTGTGGACAGGTTGCACAGGTTGCAGACTGCTCCAGGACAGGCACTGTAAAACCCCTATAGAAAATTTTGATCATTTTCTGTCATAAAGGTTAATAGCTCATCTCGAAGAGGTCGTCGTCCCCTCTGACTTGAGCCCAAAACCTCACCAATCGGAGTTTTCTACAAAGAGTTACGCCCCTTTTACTGACAGCAAGTCCTATGGACTGCACCCAGATGGCTGGCCGGAAAGGCAAAAGCAAGGCCCAAGAGGAACTCCAGAGGGAGATTAGAGACTCCTGAACCTCCATGAATGAGGAACCAAGCTTGGCGCAAGATTACCATGGTGACATATAGGAGGAAATGTGTGAAACTGACCCGTATGCCATTCTTAATCACACCCTCTGCCAACATGAGCTCTCTCATATGGAACGCCACAATGATATGGTCAACAACCACCGCCAGATGATGTCCAAGTTTGATGAAGCAATCGAGCATATGGCTATCTCAAACTCAAAGACCCAACAGACCTTGGAACAGCTCACTGCTCTTGTTGCACAATTAGCGATTGCTTTATCCCAAGAGAAGACCAATGACTCTAGACATGAGTCTAGACGCCCTCCACATCAGGAACCGTCGCATGGCCCACAGGGTATACTTGGTGCTAATGGAATTTCCCTTTCTACTTATGAGATCGGGGAACCCTCTCATACGCATGATGAGCCCCTATTGAATTCCCCTGTCCACCATGCCGGCAACATTCACTTGAGGCCTTCTCCCACCTTGGGTCGAATTTTACCCGCTCTACCTAGGAGCCCCCATGCACCACATATGAATCAACCCCATCAAGGACCATATGGTACAAATGGCCAGCCTGGCATTCGTGGAGGACAACATGGCTATAATGGACAACATGGGCTAAATGCACCACAAGGGATGTATGGACAGCAGGGCATGTATGGCCACCACGGGATGCATGGACAGCAAGGATTTCATGGGCAGCATGGCCCCTATGATTTGCGTGACAAGGTCATTATCACAAAGTACAATGTGCAATCCCCCTCACCATCTGACCTCGAAGAATGGACGTCCAAGTTGGAATCCTACTTCAACATCTACCCCCGCAGCACTGATGATTAGAAAATACTTTTTGCTTCTCTCCACTTGGATGGTTTTTTCCACACTTGGTGGCACTATATCAATCGGAAAAGAATCAATAGTTCATTGATTGGGAAGATTTCAAAATGCATATGGTCCAAGTTTTTGTGTCCCCTGCGGTAAAAGAACGGTTGGCAAGAAGATGGTATACTCTTAACCAACATATCCTCACTGTACGTGACTACACCAATCAATTCATGAGCTTGACCATGTATGTGGAAAGCATCAGTGACAATGCTAAATTGCACAAGTGCATCTATGGGTTGGAACTGAGTCTATCGGGGCTGATGTCATGGCCCAAAAACCCACTACACTATTTGATGCAATCGAACTGGCTGAGAGATATGTAAGAAAGTACCATAAGAATGAGCATTTTCAGCAAGGTATTGGACCTCCCGCATCCCTTCACGATCAACGCCATACAGAGGTGGTTTTCGAGGCTCTTCTATGCCTAATAACAGCCCCAGAGTACCCACTTACCCCGCCTTCCATGCTGAAAGAAAAATGGGCACTTTTGGGACAGTATCGGGCTCTATTGCTGAAAATAAACAGTCCACTGCATCACCTTCCCATGGATCCAGTAGTCAACGGTTCATCTCCCCAGATGTTGTGAAGGAACGGAAAGAAAAGGGCCTATGCTTTAAATGTGGAGATAAGTACACTGCTGATCATGCCTCCAAATGCCCGTACAATAAGATAAAAGTTCATAGCATGTATGTCATGGAAGATTGGCAAAATGAGAAGGATGATCTGGCCATTGACTAGATTGAGCCCACGGAGGATGTTGATCATGAGCAGTTCTATGACCTAGAGGATGGGGTCCCCTTTGACTCGGGCAGTGCTCCCTTACAGATACTTGATTTAACATCCCACCCATCTTCCACTTCCCTTTGCTTGATCTCCTTGGATGCTTGGACGAGTTCCCACAGGCCCAGTACCCTTCACATTCAAGGTAGTATCAATGGGAAGCATGTTTTTATCCTTGTGGATAGTGGAAGCACTCACAGTTTTGTCAATAAATCAACCATTGATTGGTTGAAATGTATCCCTATGGCATTACACCAACCCTTGAAGGTCCAAGTAGCAAACGGAGAAGAAGAGATCAGCACACATGTATGTCCTGCAGTTTCCTTATGCTTGGCTGAAAATTATGTGGCACTGTTTGATCTGATTGCCCTAGATATGGGCCCCCTTGATGTTCTCTTGGGCTGTGTGACTGACTGAAATAATTGGGAAAATTTACTATGGACTTCTCTCAGCTTTACATGGAGTTTATGATGTATGGACAGCCTATCCACCTAGAGGGAGTTCGAGATCATGCTGATTTTCAGCTCATTACAACAAAGCAACTCAAACGGGAGTTTAAGAAATCCTCACAGATCTTTGTTTTGCAATTAAATAAGGACACTTCTGATCAGCCCTCCGCAGTATCACATGACTCTACCTTGCAGGCCTTACTTGAGGAGTACAATGACTTATTTCAGATGCCTACATCCCTCCCTCCCAAGAGACAAGTGGACCACCCACTTGACCCAGAGCCCCATTCCAAGCCAGTGAACAAACCCCCCTATAGACTCTCCAAGTGTGAGCATGAAGAGGTTGCAAAGCAAATCAAGGAGTTGTTGGAGATGGGTTTCATTGAACCGAGTTATTTCCCCTATGCATCCCTTGTCCTCTTAGTAAAAAAGAAAGATGGCTCCTTTCGCATGTGTATTGACTACAAAGTTTTGAACAAAATTACAGTGAAGAACTGCTATCCCATCCCACAGATTGATGATTTGCTGGGTGAGTTAAAAGGGGCATGCTTTTTCACTAAGATTGACTTGCGCTCTAGCTACCATCAGATTCGTATGCAGGTAGGAGATGAGGTCAAAACGGCCTTTAGGACTGATCGTGGACTTTACCACTTCCTTGTGATGCCTTTTGGGTTGACTAACGCCCCTGCCACCTTTCAAAGCCTCATGAACAAAATCCTACAGCCCTTTTTGTTCAAGTTCGTGCTTGTTTTCTTTGATGACATCCTCATTTACAACAAGTCATCTATGGAGCACTTGACACACATTCGGAGGGTGTTTGACATATTGAGAGAGTATCGACTCTTTGCTAAGGAGAGTAAATGTATATTCATGCAGACATCTGTGGAGTACTTGGGACACATTGTGAGCAAAAATGGTATACAGGATGACCTCAAAAAGGTGCAATGTGTTAAGGATTGGCCCACTCCTTCCACCACCACTTGCGTGGCTTCCTTGGTCTCTCTTCATTCTACAGACGCTTCATTAAGCACTATGCCACCATTGCAGCACCTTTGACTGATCGCTTGAAAAAATAGTCGTTCTTTTGGGATGCCACTACAGATCATAGCTTCAAAAAGTTAAAGAACGCGCTTACTTCAGCCCCCATCCTTGTTTGCCCTGACTTCTCTAAGCTCTTTATCATTCATTGTGATGCTAGTGGCCAGGGTTGGTGCAGTATTGTTGTAAAAGCATGGTGTGATTGCATTTGAAAGCCGCAAGCTTGACGAGAAGGAGATGCAAATGAATGTATACGACCAAGAGATGTTGGCCATCCTCCATGCCATCAAGAAATGGCACCACTATTTGTATGGCAGCCGCTTCCAAGTGAAAAGCGATCACCGAGTCCTCCAATACTTCTTGACTCAGTCTACTTTGACTCCTAAGCAACGGCGATGGGTGGCAACCTTACAGAACTATGACTTTGACATTTCACACACACGGGGCAAGGATAATATTGTGGCCAATTCTCTCTCTCGAATGTGGGCATGTAGAGTGTCATCTATCTCAGAATTGCACAGTGATTGGGTTGAAGAGCTCCAGGAGGCTTACTTGTTAGATAATCACTTCAGCCACATATTTCAAAAATTACAGCATGGGGTTATGGCAAAACTCCCAATATCAGCTCAAGCATGGCCTTATTTGGTCCCATGGCAAGATTATCATCCCACACACTTCCCCTTTCACGCAGAAGATCATGGAAGAAATGCATTCTTGCCCCACTGCCAGTCACTTGGGTGTTTTCAAAACATATGACAGGATTGCCAAGAGCTTTCATTGGAAAGGCTTATGGAGGGACGTCAAGGACTTTGTGACCAAATGTGTTCCATGCCAATAAAACAAAGATAGTACACTCAGGCCCGCTGGCCTCTTGCAGCCTTTCCCTATCCCTGAAGGGAAATGGACTCACATCACAATGGACTTTATCACTAGCATTCCCATGACTAAGAAAGAGTGGAACAATATCTATGTGGTAGTTGATCGCCTCACCAAAGTTGCCCACTTTATCCCCACTAAGGTCCAACATACTACCTCTTAGGTGGCCACTCGGTTTATGGAAAATGTCTTCAAGTTGCATGGCTTACCACAAGTCATAGTACATGATCGGGATGCAAAGTTTATGAGCAACTTATAGCGTATAGTTTTCACCTCCATGGGGACCAAGCTTGCTCCATCCACTGCATACCACCCTTAGAGACTGATGGCCAAACTGAGAGAGTGAACAAATGGCTTGAGACATATTTGAGGCACTTTTGCCATGATTTACAGCACAGTTGGGATACGTGGCTTTACTTGGCTGAGTTTGCATATAATAACTCCACACAATCTAGTACTGGAGTTTTCCCTTTTGAGACCTTATATGGGTATAAAGTTCCCCTTCCTACAGTCTTGTTTACTGATAAGATCAATCCTCAGAGTCAAGCTGAATTGGATCGCATGCAAGCTTTACTTCAGCAATGCAAAATGAATCTTCAGAAGGCCAAAACACACGTGAAACTCTATGCTGATGAAAAACGAAGGAATTTGGAATTCCAAGAGAGGAAATTGGTCCTTTTGAAAGTGCCTAAGTCCCGCTACTCCACTCTCAAAGAGGGTAGAAGTAACAAGCTAGCCCATCGCTTCTATGGCCCATACCGAATCCTAAAGAGAGTTGGCGACTTGGCCTACCGCTTAGAACTCCCCCCTACCACCAAAATCCACAATATGTTTCATGTCAGTCAGCTGAAACCCTTTGTAGGCTCCTCAGTGGACTATGTGGAAGAACTTCCCCCCATAGATGAAGAGGGCATCACTCAATATGTTCCTGAAGCAATCATTGGGCAGCGAGATAAGTACTTACGATCCCGATCCATCAAAGAATACCTCATCAAATGGCAAGGCCTACCCTTGGAAGAAGCCTATTGCCGCCCAGCAACCATCCTCAATGAATTTCCCTACCTTTGTAAACCCCAACGGCTGGAAGACTAGCCGGTCATGCCCCAAATTGCCCACTTCATGCCCGCAGACTGCACACTATTTTAGAACAGTTTTATACTTACTCAAATCACATGCATGTGCATTCTACATAGGCTGAAATTACTTGTCATAAGCTCCGTTTCGACATATAGTACAGCCTATTTGGAGTAGCCTATCAAAATTTATGACCAGTTTACTTCAGCAGACCGATTCAGGACTGCATGCTGTCCCTAGTCTCTCCACACCTATTCTTCATTGTCAAAGGGCTCTGAGTAGTACTCTGCAACCCTCCCTTAGCCCACCATCACTCCCCTCTATTTATCCTTGTTTTTTAGGGAAAAAACCTTTCGAGTGGGGATGGATTGTAACAAGCGGGATACACACCAACTAGAGTTTAGACACCCCGTCACACTGACCGGGGTATTTAAGGTGTAAGAGCCCTAGATTAGGGTAACCAGTTATTATCAAGATCACACTCTTCACCTTCATCTCTAGCTTCCATGGCTTCCTTCTCCTTTCTCTCCTCTTTTTTCTCTTTCTCTCTCCTCTTCCATGGTATCTCACTAAAGGCAAAGAGTGCATCTCATGTAAGATACGGTCTTTGAAAGAAGATTGTGGTGTCAACTAAACTCTACCATGATATCATAAAAGACCATTCTGCCATTTGAAATTGGGATACTCTTCTCATTTGCTTTGTTGAAATTCCTTCATCATCTTTGATGCTTGCTCATCAATCAAATACTCTTCTTAGATATCATGTATCCAATCTTTATGCACAATTGAAATTGTAGAGATGGAACATGTCCACATTCTTGATAAAGCATCCGCCACAATATTATCTTTTTCAGTCATATAGGATATTTCAAAATCATAGCTAGCCATCTCCTTTGTTTAGGAGACAAATTTGGTTGGAAAATGAAATATTTCAGTATAAACACGGTGATTGCTTTTAACCTTGAAATGGTTGCCATATATATAGTGATGTCCACTTATTAATAGCATGAAAAATTACCAACATCTCTTGTTCATAGACATGTAGTTGATGCTCCTTATCATCAAGCTTGCGAATTTCATAGGCTATAACTCCATGGTCTTGATATAGAACAGTCCCAACTCCTCTCCCACTAGCATCCACACATATAATGAATTCCTAGAGAAATCCGAGCATATAAGAATAGATGCTGAAACCAAGAGAGATTTCAGCTCATTGAAACTCTTATCGGCTATGGAGTACAAAAAGAAATCCTATTTCTTCAACCTATCGATCAAAGGAGCGGCCACATGAGTATAATTTTATAAACCTCCTATAGAAGGAAGACAATCCAAGGAAACCCCTTAAAGAAATAGAATTCGTGGGAGTAGGCCACTCTTTGACATATTTCACTTTGTTGGGATCCACTTGAATGTCTTACTCTCCTACAATGTGACCCAAGTATTCCACTTCATCTTCCATGAAAGAATACTTTGAAATTTTGGCAAAGAGTGTGTGTCTTCTTAATATATCAAAGACCTCTCATACATGCATCAAATGCTCCTCCTTGGATTTGTATAAATGAGGATATCGTCGAAGAATACAATGACTGTTTCAAACAAGAAAGGCTGCAATATTTTATTCATAAGAGCTTGATAAATAGCGGGCGCATTTGAAAGCCCAAATGGCATGACCAAGAAATGGTATAACCCTCTTTCAGTCCTAAAGGTTGTTTTATACTCATCTCCTTCTTTCATTCTAATTTGGTGATAACTTGAACGAAGATCAATCTTGGTACAGACCTTTGCATCTTTAAGCTTATCCAAAAGGTCATCAATACATGGAATCGGGTATCTATTCTTCACCATGGACTTGTTTAACTCCCTATAATCAATGCACATGTGAAAAGATCCATCATTCTTCTTAACTAAGAGCATGGCAGAGGCAAACATTGATTGACTTGGCTAAATTAAACCCATTTGCAGTAACTCTTTGACTTGTCACTCCACCTCTTCCCTTTCAAACTTTGACAAGTGATAGGGAGGTTTTTTAATGGATTTTGTATCAGGCAACAAATCAATAGGGTGGTCAATCTCTCTCTTTGGAGGCAAAGATGATGGTGGGCTGAAATAAATCTTTGTATTCCTCCAATAGCTCTTCAAACCTTAGATCCCTTTTCTTTAAAGAAGAAGATGGCTAATTTGGTGGCTGCTCTTCATCTACTTTCACAAGCAAAAGAGTGAAGATACATTATCTTGCATTTATTTCTTTTCGTAACTTCTTCATGGATATGAGTTCCAACTATTTTTGACAAATGCCCTTCAATTCTATATGCTGTCCATTCCATTTGAACTCTATTTGCATATTTTTCAAGTCTAACAAAAATTTTACAATGGACTTTAACAAATCACAACCAATGACAACATCTATAGGTTCCATTTCCAAAGTAATCAAGTCCACTTGTATGGTACATGAAGGAGATAAAATAATAGGAGTACGTAGACATACTTCATTGCTTGATTCATAAGCTCTATTGGTAACTTGGATCTTCAATAGCACTTGCAATTGTTGAGGAAGCAATTTTAGTCCATGCAAAGATTTGGTATTTATAAAGTTATGGGTGATGCATGTGTCTATCAAAAGATAAACCACTTTTCCATTGACTAGTCCTTTAAGTCTAAGGGCATTTTCTCCCTTACAACGGGTCCACTCAGGCAGTAGAAAATGTGGGTGCTAGGGGGCGACTCTGGCCGTAAATTTTCCCTTATTCCTGGAATATAACAAGACCCTTTGTGACCCAAGATGGAATCCGAGAACCCTAAATACTAGTTACAAGGGTGGAATCTTGGTGGGCAGAATACCCTTATGGAATTTTGTGTATCTTCCGCAAGGTCGGAAAGATGAAAATTGTAATAAGCTTCCAATATAATAAAGAATTTTGTTTTATTCAAGAATTGTTTGAATTGTATGCGTGTTCGTGAAATAAATTACGTGAAGGAACCTGTGATTTAATGAACTAGTTAAGGAAGCTTGTTCTATATGTTCCAATATAGGTCATTAAAAAACTAAATATGATTTTGTCATAAAAGAAAAGTGGGTGGATGTAACCCCCACCAACGGGTCCAATCCAATGGTAGAGTGGTCCCGGTTAGCTAGGAGCTTTTCTAAATCGGTGATAGAAATAGCAACTAGTCATTAGGTAGAACCGACTTGCATTGTTTTAGGGGGTTGGAATGGGATTTTGCCTCATGGGTAGGAGGGTTGATGTATCGCACTTCCCTCTATCTCCCATTCTCTTTGAACTAAGTGCAATGACAACTCTGCTTCAGATCGAGTAATCCTATAGAAGTGGGAACTTAAAATTATTGACGCTAGACCTGGCTCTTAAGAGACCCGTTTGATTTTAGAAACCCAAAAATTGAAGTCGATCCTAGTGGGTTCGATCAAAACACTTCCGTTGCAATGTAGACTCAGTGGAGTCTAAGTGAAAAACCCCGTGTGATGTTCCAAGGGAGCGTCGGGTGGCATCATTTGGAAAACCTACTGATGGACTACATAAAGATGCACCTCGGAATGAGCCGGGCGAATACCTCATAGTTGGTATTAGAGCACACATTAGTATAGAATATGACAAAAGCTTAATAAATAATTTGAGTATCAAACTCTAATTATTGCTACATAAATTTCATAAAGTTTAACTTGGGAATTATTGAAAACTTCCCAGAATTTCACACCCACAATAATTCAAGGAAACCCAAGATAAAAGAAATATTTTGAAGCAAGTCAAACCTCCGGAATTTGATAGGAAATGTGAGAATGTGGAAGCCGATGCAAAAATTTGGATCAAATACATGCTCAATCCATGGAAGATTATTTTACTCCTGCTGAAACTATCCCAGCCAACCAAGCCATGATAGCTAATCTAAAATTAATTAGCGAAGCTCTGGAAGTAGTGGTGCCGAGATCAAGGTGTCCCCGAAAATACCATTACTTAGGATTTGCTAAAAGAAGCTATAAGAGAAAGATATTTACCTCCAGCTTATCACACCCAGAAGATGAATGAGTTCTTTAATTTGAAGCAAATGGGACTGACCTTGGAGGCATATTCCTCCAAGTTTGTTTCACTTCTTAAATATGCACCCTCCATGGATACTGTTCCACAAGTGTCCAAGTTCTGCAATGGGCTAAATTCTCCTCTGAACACTCATTTGGAATCAATGCGTCCAATAGACCTCCAAGATGCTTTGATTCGAGCTGCTCCTATTATACGAGAAGTTCAATCAAAGCCTAAAAATAATAATTTTTGAAGCTACAGTAACCAGAGCAAAGGAGGATTCAAAGATCAAGCAAAAAGAACCCAAGGCCAATTTTACCAAGGTCAGGAGAAAAAGACAAAATCCAATGCAGTTGGAAATTTTGTTCCTGCCCAAGGAAACATCGATGAAGCTTGGTGGAAACCATCGTCAAGGCCAATTTTGAGGTCAAGGCAGAGCTACCCAAGGTTGTGGTGGTCAAGTAGCTATGGTAAGAGGAAGAACATCAAATATTAGCCTAAAAGAGATTAATAGGGAGGAAGACCCTACTATGGAAGAAGATATTGAAAGAGCAAATGTTCATGCTGCATTCCACAAGAAAGGTCCAAATCATCAATATTCGATAATACAGACATCAGCTAATCATCAAGGTAAATCATTTAAAGTTTTGATTGACTATGAAAGTACACACTCATTTATTTCACCCAAGTGTGCTAAGAACTTAGGAATAGATACATCAAATGCATCCAAGTGTAGAGTTTAACCTAGGAGAAAACCTTTCAAGTATGAGGTTCAGAGTAATGAACTTAGGAGCTTATGAATGTTTACTGGGAATGGATTGGCTAATTCTCAATGATGCTCATATCCATTGTGGAAAAGGTTAAGTCACATTTGAGGATTTGAATGGTGAAATAGCAACTACACAAGGTGAAACAAGGAAACCTAAAGTTCAATTAGCAAAAGCTTCTCGAATTGTGAAAGGCTTGAAGAAAGGATTACTTGTTTACTTGATTAAGCTTAATAAGGTAAATCAAGATGGTCATATAGAAGAAGAACCATCTTTGTTAAAAGAGTACGCCGATATATCTCCTAAAGAGCTAACTGAGTTACCTTCGGAAAGAGAAGTGGATCATGGGATCAAACTTGTTCCAGGAGCTGCTCCAGTGGCAAAGAGGCCTTACAAAATGTCTATTTCTGAAGCCATCAAACTAAAAGAGCAACTCAAACAATAGCTAGAACGAGGGTATATTTAGCCAAGTAGTTCACTATGGGGAGCCCTAGTATTATTCCAAAAGAAAAAAGATGGAATTCTTTGTCTTTGTATCGACTACCAAGGGCCAAACCAAGTAATAGTAAAGAATAAGTACCCAACGAGCTTCTTAATAATCTACAAGGAGCAATGATCTTTTCCAAGATCTATCTTCAGTCATGATATTATCAGATTAGAGTCAAGGATGAAGATATTCCTAAAACTGCCTTTAGGACAAGGTATGGTCATTTCGAATTCATGGTGATGTCGTTTGGGTTGACAAATGCCCCAACTACCTTCAATAGGTTAATGCAAGACATTTTCAGACCTCATCTCGATGATTTTGTTCTTGTATTCTTTGATGGCGTCCTAACTTATTCTAAGGAGGAAGAAGATCATGAACCACATCTTCACATTCTCTTGGAGACGATGAGAACACACAAGTTGTATGCCAAGAAGAAGAAGTGTGTCTTCTTCAAAAAGAAAAATTGAATACTTGGGATTCATAGTATCTGCTAAAGGTATATCAGTAGATCCTACCAAGGTCAAAGATGTTCAAGATTGGCCACCTCCAACCACTATCAAGGAAGTGAGAAGTTTTCTAGGTCTAACAAGATGGTATAGGATATTCATTCAGAAACTATGCCCAAATTGCAGCACCTCTTACACACCTACTCAAAAAGCAAGTTGCCGACACCAATTGAATAGTCTACCTTTGAGCAACTAAAACATAGTTTGGTAAGTGCTCCTATTTTAAGGCTACCTAACTTAAGCAAGGAATTTGAAGTTGTCACAGATGCCAGCTCTCTTGCATTGGGATGCGTTCTAATGCAAAAAGATCATCATATAGCTTACTCTTCAAGAAAGTTGAAAGCTCATGAAAAGAAATATGCTACTCATGACCCGAAGTTGTTAGCTATGTTTCACACTCTCAAATTATGGAGACATTACTTGCTTGGAAATAAGTTTTCCTTAGTTACAGTTTGTAAAAGTCTTAAGTGGATTTTTATTTAGCCTGATCTTAATATGAGGCAACAACGGTGGATCGAGATTCTACGAGAGTATGACTTTGAAATTAAGTTCAAACCTAGTAAAGAAAATGTAGTAGTAAATGGCATTAGTCGTAAAGCCTTCCTTAATGCTCTTATCGTTGAAGAACCATCTAGGGCAGAAACTCTAGCTACAATGGTATCAATGCGCCAACTAATCCTATCATCAAGTTGACTAAGGATAAAGCAAATAAGGACCCAAACTATCAACAATTGTTTTGGAAAGTTCAGAATAAGGAACAAGATCCCAAACTCAAGACTAAGTATTAAGAATTCTCTACAAATGAAGACGAATGACTTTTTTATTTCATAATGAGACTAGGCATTCCTTCAAGTTAGACTCTCAAGAGAAGGATACTTTGGGAAGTACATAACTATCCTTTTTTAGGATACCCGAGGCATGCAAAAACTCTTAATGCTGTCAGGAAAAGCTATACTTAAGTATATCACTGAATGTCTAAATTAACAAAGGGTAAAATCTGAACGTGTCATGTTACCAGGAAAACTCCAGCCACTTGACATTCCCTAGATGAATGGAAATTTATTAGCATGGACTTTGTAGTTGGTTTATCTTCTATACAAGAAGGATATTACTCAATAATGGTAATAGTAGACATGCTAACAAAGGTCACTCATTTTATTCCAAAAAAAACCAATTACAAAGCTTCAGATATTGCAAAATTTTTTGTAAAAGAGATTGTTAGGTTACATGGATTACCTAAAAGGATCATCAGTGATAGTGATTCTCTTTTCACATCACATTTCTTGAAGAGTTTATTAGAAGCCATTGGAACCCATTAGCATTGCTTATCATCCACAAACTGATGGGCAAGTAGAATAAGTTAATCAAGTAATTGAGGATATTTTGCGCGCATATTGCAGCAAGGAACCTAAAAGGTGGATTCAATATCTACCCTTAGTGTAATTTTCTTATAATGCCTCCTATCATCGAAGTATTCAGATGACTCCATTTCATGCACTATATGGTCAAGATTACCATATGCCACTTAATTTTTCCGATTCTACTCTAAGGATAGAAACTTCGAGAAAAATGTTAGAAGAAATGGATTATCAAATCAAGATTATTAGATAGGATATTCAAGCTGCCAAGGACCGACAAAAGACGTATGCTGATCTAAAAAGGCAAGAATGAATCTTCAAAGAGGGAGACATGATCTTCATCCGTGTCTATCCAAAGAAGAGTTCTTTATCTTTATGAGAATTTAAAAAGCTAAGTCCAAGATATTGTGGACCCTATAAGATTCTCAAGTGCTTAGGACCAAGCGCTTACAAGATACAACTCCCTAAGAATATACAAATCCACAATGTATTTCATGTTAGCTTATTGAAAGCATACGTAGCTAACTCGAACCATATCCTTGATAATCAACAAGTTGTAATACCTAACCAAGGAGTCCTTGAGCTACAACGTGACAGAGTAATTGATGTAAGGGAGAGAAAATTGAGGAGTAGAACCCTTAGAGAATACCTTGTCCAATGGAAGGATTAACCTAAAGAAGATGCTACATGGATAGATGAGAATGCTCTTCATCATTAATAATACCCATGGTTTCTCTCGAAATGAGGACATCTTGATTTCTCTAAGGGGAGGAGGATGTAATACTTACATGCAATTAAAAGTTAGTTGGTTATTTTGAAAGTTCGCTAGTAAATTAGTAAGTTAGTAAAGTTACTAACTAAAGACTAACTAACGTTAATAACTAACTAACTAACAATTAAATTTTTTTTTTTAGAAACGAGGATCATAATCGGACTTTTTTTTTGGATTGACAAGGATTGTAGCCACCCATCACGAAAGTTATTACCACGTGAACGAAAGTTATGAGTCATATTAGTCACTAGTGTTAATGTGTATAGTATGGATGGTCCAAAAATATTATATTTTTGGGCAAAACTAGCATATTTTTTATATTGTGGATATTTTTTAAATAAATATCCTAAAAAGCTATGGAGACTTCTAGAATAGGATGTTATGTAAAAAAAAAAAGTGATTTTTTCAACCAGTTTTGGAGATTTAATACAAAAAAGAAGCATTGGCAAAATCACGCGCGTCGTGATCGCAGTTTACAAGTAGCAAAGAGCACTTTGAATAGGAAAAAGAAGGAGTGATCTAGAAGATTTCTAATCAAGTGTCTTGGAGTTTTACCCCTCTTTCGGAGCCAACGGAACCATCAGATTTGTGATTTGAGCATCAGATTGCTGATTTTGCCAAGATTCCCATTATAAAGAGCTATTCTTCTCAACACAACCCTTCTTCTCTAATTCAACTATAAATAAGAGGCTTGGGGAGAAGTTTAGAGAAGCACAAGGAGACCCTAAGAGGCTGTGAGAGAGAGAGGTAGAGAGAGGAAGGTAGAAGGATACCCCTCCAAGAGGCTGCGAGACGAAGCTAGAGAGAGAGAGAGAGAGAGAGAGAGAGAGAGAGAGAGAGAGAGAGAGAGAGAGAGAGAGAGAGAGAGAGAGAGAGGAGTTACCTCGAGAGGTTGCGAGGGAGAGAGTTAGCTCAATTCCCCCTGTCTCTCGGTCTTCGACTAAGCCATCTTTTCTTATGCTCTTTCATCTCAAATTCATTTCTCCTTCTTCATCTCTTGAATGCACTTGCAAACAATGGCTCCAAAGTGATGAGGTGGAAAGACCATGGGAACCATTGCAATCGGTCAAGGGGTATTGCTAGAGATACGAAAGTACCCGAGGTTGTCGGAGTTTCCACTATCAATGGAACATCGAGGTGGCGAACGCGAGTGTGAGCAAAGATGAAATTTCCAATGTCGTCATGCCAAACCAGATTATTCACTGCTAGGCTATTATTTCACCACATAAAATAAAAAGGTTTATGTCGAATTTTTACAAAAAATAAATGTTAGCCTTTGCATCAAACGGTACAAGAGCTACTTGCTAGATTGCATAAATAGCATCCGTATAAGAATTAATTACGTAAAATATTAGCTCTATATTTTACACTTACACAAATTGACAGTTTCATCTAGAAAGAATACTAGTACATTTATAAACAATTAATTGCTATGATTTGTAGTTAGATTAATTGAGACTCTAAATCATGGAATCATGATAGAAATAGTTACAAGAGGTTATTGCACATATGATTTTATACGCACTCGAGATTAGTAAAATAACTCGATATAATTATTGTTAAACAAGACAAGGTCAAGTATTGACTAATTCTTTAAAAAGTGAAACTCTATCTAAAGGATCTGTAAGTCATCTTGTTAAGTTATTAGCACAATATTTTTCTTTAAGGAATTTCACTTACGTTGGGTAAGATAGTCCGAATGGAAAATTGATGCCTTGCTTAACATGTTGTAAGAGATGTACTCAACACTTCTTTATGGGGAGGAGAATCCTCATTAGAATGTAAGGTTACCTTAGGATAAGGTCTACCTTGGCTATGGAAGCTATGAACTGCACAATGGTATGATTATCATTGCATCAATTGATATATGTTTGAAAGGACTGTTTATGTTTACTAGAATTTAGATCTTTGATTAAAAACATTGGCAAACATGATAAAAGAAAAGGTCGTGCTAGGCTGTCCCCAAGCTAATTGTGAGACCCTACTCTAAGGGGATCATGGTTATCTCGAGGCTTAGACCAGCTCCGTAGAGTGAAAGGTCTATTCGTAGAGATAGTCTCGGGAAGTAGGAAATGTGGGTGCTAGGGAGGGCTTTGGTGGTTGTAAAGTCCACATTATTCCTAGAATCTAACAAGGCCCTTTGTGACCCAAGATGGGATCCTAGAATCCTAAATACTAGTTACAAGGGTGGAAACTTGGTGGGCAAAATACCCTCATGGAATTCTATGTATCTTCCGCAGGGTTGAAAAGATGGAAATGGTAATAAGCTTTCAATATAATAAAGAAGTTTATTTTATTCAAGGATTGTTTGAATTGTATATGTGTTCGTGAAATAAATTACGTGAAGGAACCTGTAATTTAACAGACTAATTAAGAAAGTTGGTTGTATATGTTCCAATAAGTGTGCTATAAGTAATTAAAAAACTAAATATGATTTCGTCATCAAAGAAAAATGGATGGGCGTAACCCTCAACGGGCCCGCCATCCAATGGTAGGGTGGTCCTGGCTAGCTAGGAGCTTTTCTAAATCGACAATAGAAATAACAACTAGTCGTTAGGTAGAACCGACTTGCATTGTTTTAGGGGGCCGGAATGAGATTTTGCCTTATGGGCAGGAGGGTTGACGTACAGCACTCCCCTCCGTCTCCCATTCTCTTTGAACCAAGTGCAATGGTAAGTCCGCTTCAGAACGAGTAATCCTGTAGAAGTGGGAACTCAAAATTACTGGTGCTAGTTGGTTGTTAGGAGACCTATCTGATTTTAGGAACCCAAAAATTCATGTCGATCCTAGTGGGTTTGATCGAAACACTTCCGTTGCAATGTAGACTCAGTGGGGTCTAAGTGACAAACCCTGTGATTTTCCAAGGGAGTGTCGAGCATCGTCGTTTGGAAAACCTACTGATGGACTACATAAAGATGTGCCTTGGAATAAGCCTAGCGGATACCTCACATTTGATCATTAGAAATGACTTTACTATAAGTGCTATTTTGAGATCCCTTTTGTGCATTTTCTACCCTTGTAAAGTTTTGTTTTGCTTCAGCCATTGGTCTAGAACCACCACCAACACTTGGTTTTGACCCATAAACCATTGAATAAGTAGGCACCTTGCTATAATTACTGCTATAGGTATTAATTCCCTTGCTATCTTGTCTATTCACATCCCTTGGCTAGTTGAAATGAGCTCCAAACTTAGAAGATTGATTTGGTGAGGAATACCATGCACTTTTAGGTTGAATATCCATTGAATCTCTTCTATATTTTTGCCCATACATTTCAGCATATTGAATAACATCATGAATGCTCTTGGGATGCATTGCACCTACTTTCAAAGAAAGGGTTGGATCTAGACCAAAGATGTATTTGTTTAATTTTTTCGAATCATCAACTCCTTCAATGTACATAGAGAGATTGAGGAACATATTGGATTAGTCAGAATGGACATGCCCCTTTGTTGAAGTCCATACCATCTTCTTTGCAATCCTTCTTTTTCCATTGGAGAGACAAACACCTCTAACATTGCATTGTTAAAATTTTCCCAAGAAGCAAAAGTGTGATAAACTCTTTGCATGTATCTCCATTATGTATGTGCGTAGACCTCAAGATGGAGTGCTGCAAAATAGATATTAGCTTCATCATGGTGAGGAAAAAGTGTGAAGTACATCGCTAATTTATTTACCCATTCTTCCCACTCCATTGGAGATGCATTATCCCCCTTGAAGTTGGAAATAGTGATCTTCTCTTTGTACTCCCTCTCATTATAGGTTGGCTAAAAATTGTTAGAGTGCTGCCCAAAGGATGATTGTCTTCAAGACTCTCTATACACTGAACCTCTTCCAAAAGAATTTGGTCTAGAAGCATTACCACCTTGATTTGGTTGATCCAATCCAAAAGAATGAGGCTATTCACTAGAGGGCTGACCATAAAATGAGTTCTCTTTGTTAGTGATATCATGGAATGACCTTGTTTCCTCAAATCTTCCATTCTTATCATGCATCTCCAATTCTTTTTGCTTGATGGTAGATTGGAAAGGAAAGGATTTGTGGAACGGGTCACATCCATGAAACTCTTCATTCTCATATTCTCTTAAGTCCTCCTCCTCTTCATAAGTGGCCTCATGTCTTGAATTGAATTTTGGATGGGCATGATGCTTTGATGGTATCGATGGTTAATAATAGGCACTCTTCAATGTTGATGGATCTCCTTTCTGAAAGGTTGACATTATTGGCTGATCAATTCCTTTTTCTTTCATATTAGTTGGCTAGGTTGAAGTATTTCCAATATGAGAAGTGGATACATTTCACGTACAAGGTGTGGTTTGAGTTTTCAAGTCATTGATGGTTGCTAATACATCTTCAAATCCACTTTTCATAGACTTTGCTACTACATTTTCAAATCCACTCTACATAAACTTGACCAACTGTGCTGAAGACTCTCATTTACCTCATTGGATGTTTTCTCCATCCTTTCCAATGAACTAGAGAGTTTTTTATAAGTATCATGCATCCCAATATTCAGTATACGTAGCTCTTTTGAACGTATGGAGTCTTCAAAAGGTTCATGAAATAATTGATTCTCAGCATTGCCAAGTCGTACACTATGACAATTACCAACACTAACATATTCATCTTGTTAGTCTTGATTATAGGCTTCATTGGTGTTATTTTGAAAGTTGATATACTCTCCAATATCCTATTGAATGGTTTCCATCACTTAGTCTTTCCTTTGTTTTTGGCCATTAGGGATAGTTGCTCTCAAAGATGACTGTTCTAGAGAAAATTGACAATATCTTGCTTAATATTATACCAATCCAAATGATTTCTTGACCCAAAGGAAGCTCATATAGTGGGGACATTCTAGATTTGTTAAGATCTCAGCTTGCAAGAGGGGTAATAGATATAATGACCTCAAACAATGTACCCTTGTCAGCCTGCAGTTCCACTATACCAGCTATTAGAAAAAATGTAATAAATTTTGCTCCCAATGTCCAATTACTAAACTTTTTAGTTCAAATCAAATCTCGATATTCCCTCTTCAAATGAAGATATCAAGCTCTCAGATCAGATCATGATAAAAAATTCTATACATAGAAATTGTGTACCTATTCTATGAATTTATGCACCCTGTAAATACCCTGTGAATGCCTTGTTTCACCCTCATCCTGAATTGTCTCTTGGAGTACTTGTAGACACCCAAAACATCTAGTAGACTTGTGATAGACTATAGGGCACTTGTAGGTCTCCAAAAAACACCTATAACTGATTGTTAACTGTTTGGAAATGATCAGTAATTACCTTGTCACCTGTAGTAATTAGGAGGGCTAAATGGCCATATTCTCTTACTACTGAATGTCTATAATAACTATGAATTGCTGATTTTACTGAAATACCAATGTCAATTCTTGGCTCAAGAGATGTACCTGCACCTAAATTTAAAAAAATGCGTGTGATCCATGACTTGAGGGGCGTGCAAATTTCCCTCTCAAGCCGGTTTGTGCTCCCCTTTAGGGTCCTCGTCTCCGTAGGGGAGGGTCACCTCACTATTATCCTACCAACTCGCCCGACATCCACTTTTCCTCGTGGATATAAACATGGCAAGGTATATGCTAAGGCTAAGAAAATAGTGATGATATGCAATAGATTGAAAAGATTTCTTTAATCCCTTTAATGATATCTAAGTGGAAGTAGGAAATTGATCAAATAGAAAAGGATAGGGATAGGTATTGCCCTTTCTTGCAGTGACTCATTGCATACAATGAATTCCACTTATCACTTGATTTTTACTTTCGGCCATATTGCAATCAATCACATTTAAGCAACCAAAGTCAGGGTTAGGTATAAAAATCCAGCAAATGAGAAAGATTAGCATCAATTGGCTACTCATTTTAAGCGGGCAGGATGAAGAAAATTTAGCATAGCCACATTTAGCTCTAAGTTGGGTTTATATGCACTTTGTCAATTTTAAAATAGGCTTGCCCTTAATTCACTCTTTTTTAGCAAATGGATGGCTTTAGCAATTGGATTTAAAGGAAATTAAGAGCAAAATGTAGAAATACCTCTTTCATTGTTGAATGTAGATGATCATAAAAACTCCAACAACCATATGAGACTTGACTCAATCTTGATCTCGCGCATGAGGTGGCCAAGAATACCTTCAAATTGTAATTCCTTGGATGAATATTCCAGCTCATAAACTCCAAGAAAACTCCTATGATCATAAGCTTGATGAAGATTATGCTTATGAGCACCAAATGTGATTGAAAATTGAAGGGGAATCAATGATGAATCTTCCAAGAGAGTAGAAGACTTCAAATCTTGAAAATGAGCTCCCCCATTGGAGTACTTGAACTTGCATAAGCTATCCATATACTTGAAACATCAAAATCAAGCTCCATTCTTGCAATGTTGAAGCAAGACCTTCAAACTTTGGCAAAATCCAATACCTAGAAACCTTAGGAGGCATCAAGAGCCAAAAGCCCTATGATTCCAATATTCAAAGACCAAAAAATATGAAAGAATCAAGTGATTGTCCTATTCGCCCCAAATCAAAAGAAGAGGATGCTCCAATCTTGCTTGAAATCCTCAATGTAGACCCAATGTGTGTTGTAGATGCTTCCTCTTAACCTTTGGAAGCTAAAAGGTATCAACAAGAAGTCAAATCTTCAAGAAATTGAAGGAATCTTCATGCTGTCTATTTTCGGCCATAGCTAGGGTTGTGAATGAAGCTTCAGGGTTGAAGGAGAGTGAAAGATCAAGCAATAGAGTATAGGTACTTCATGTCAGGGCTATCAATGATCTAACAAATGAAGGAGAGACTCAGTGATGGATAAGATTGATGATTTCCAGGACAAGAGTATGCTGAAAAAATCAGCGCAAACTGCCAAACATCTCCTTTTGCATCACGTGATGAGAAACTTGATGAAGATCAAGCAACATAGGTAGTCAATAGGCTGCCCAGAGTATCAAGAATCATCTCCAGTAGGTGGCTTGAAAAGATATGGCCATGATAGAGAGAAATGAGAAAAGAACTCCATGGTAGTTTTCAGCAAGAAGCTTGGAAACAGGAAAGAGAAGCTTGCTCCAAAAAGTAATAATGGTTTAACCCTTCTAAGCGCCCTGTTTAGGCTTCAGTTAAGTCCATGATCCTTCAAAATGGCCCAAAGTTGACCACGAACCACCAAAATGACCATGAATTTGCCATTATTTCTTCAAACATTCTTCAAGACCATAAAATTTAGTCACGACTTACTGTAGAGACCTTAACTAGTCATAGTTTTAATTGTGTCAACCGTTGTAACTAAATCTTGTACTCTAGTTACCTGTCACCGGTCCCTATGACTAAATTTCCCCAAGAGAATGACTCTTCCCATGGATCAAAGTCCATGCTCTGATACCAATGTAAAATAGCTAATTCTCATAGCAAGCAATATAACTGTAAATACAAGAAATACACCATATGTGCCAAGAAACCATAGCAAGGTGGCTAGGCATGAAATTATATTGCCATGGAAGGCTGAGAATTATAGATGAATGGTGCAACATGCATACTCACCTCATGCCAAGGTGAGACATGGTATGCACCCCATGATCTTGGTGGCTAAGAGTATGCACCCTCTTAGATGGTGGGAGGAAGGAAACCTCAAATCTTGTATTATTCAAAATGGAAAAAGATCCTTCACATGTTACATCTCCACCTTTTATACTTAACCCTAGGCTAACGCACTTATGCTTTATTATAAAATTTAAAAGAGATAATAAAAAAGGAAAAAATAGGAGAGAGTGAGAGAGAGAAGAAAAAGATAGGAGAAAGAGAGAGTGAGAAGAAAAGCGCAGAGAGAGAGAGAGAGAGAGAAGAAGAAGAAGAAGAAGAAGAAGAAGAAGAAGAAGAAGAAGAAGAAGGAGAAGAAGAAGAAGGGAGAGAATTATATAAAGGAAAGATAAAATTTAAAAGAGAGAGAAAGAGAATAAAAAAAATTAAAGAGAGAATGAAGAGAAAGAGAGAGAAGAAGAAGAAGAAGAAGAAGAAGAAGAAGAAGAGAGAGGGGAAAACAGATAGAGAATTATAGAGAGAGAAAAGATAAAATTTAAAAGAGAGAGATAGAATTAAAAATGAAAAAAGTGGAGAGAGAGAGAGAGAGAGAGAAGAAGAAGAAGACAGAAGATAGAAGAAAAAGAGAGGAGAGAGGGGGAAAAAGAAAAGGAGAGAGAGAGAGAGAGAGAGAGAGCTAGCATCCAAAGCAAAGATATTTTTCCTTAAAGCCAACCACAAATGGCTTCTAAATCATTTCCAAAGTAGGATATTGCATCCCCAAATCAAGCCTCAGTGACTCAAGTATCTACTTGACTTAGATCTAGATCTAGGAAAGGGATGCAACATAGAAGCTATGGAGTGCAATAGGGTTGAGGAAGAGAAGAACACAAGAGAGTAATGTGGATAGAAACTGAATGGTCCCAATATTCTTTGTTATCTTCACTTATGTATGACTATACAATGTGCACACGGGTTCCCACTTGGTTATAGGCTATTTTCCTTTACCCTAACATAGTTGTGCAAGAGGGCCATCTAGTGGCCTACTTCTCAAGGAAGCTAAAGACTCGTGAAAAATTATGATACACATAATTTAGAGATGTATGATTCATGCTCTCACATATGGAGACACTATTGCTTAGAAAGTAGTTCACTTAGTAACTAATTATAGGAGTCTCAAATAGATATTTACCCAACCAAATGAGAAAATGAAGGTGGATGGAGGCCTTACAAGAGTTCGAGATTGAATACATGCCAAGCAAGGAAAACATTGTTATGGACACAATGAGCCATAAAGTGTTTCTCAACATTCTCATCTTAAAAGAACCTTCAAGAGCTAAATCACTAGATTCTATAGTACCAACACCAAGTAACTATGGAATATCAAAGTGAAGCAGCATTGAGATGTGCACAAGAGGGAGAGAAGAGCCCAAAAGTACAAGAATAATTCTTCCTTATTAACTGTGGAATATCAAAGTGAAGCACCAAGTAACCGTGGAATATCAAAGTGAAGCAGCATTGAGATGTGCACAAGAGGGAGAGAAGAGCCCAAAAGTACAAGAATAATTCTTCCTTATTAACTATGGAATATCAAAGTGAAGCACCAAGTAACTGTGGAATATCAAAGTGAAGCAGTGCACAAGAGGGAGAGAAGAGCCCAAAAGTACAAGAATAATTCTTCCTTATTAAGTTGCTCATGAAAGTACAATTTGGGTCACTTTCACTCATCAATTGATGTAGACCCATGGGATGTTTATATAGCCCCAGATGGCTAGGGTTAGGGTTTCTTTAAAATTTCGGATTTCTGGATGAATGTTAGCATAGGCTGAGGCCATACGAAGGTCTTACTCCTTGCTAAGTGCAAGTAGCAGTGTCTAATCCTTTACAATAGGTTAGGAATAGCTCAATGCAACCAAGTTTAATACAATATGTTTTAGACAAAGGGGACAAGTATTTGTGTGCTTATAAGTGGACACACAAATATTACAAAAATCAAAGAGCTTACTAGAGGCGGTTTATTGATTTAAGCTTGTTGATTCAGAGAATCAGACCAAAGAATATCAACAATTAAAAATATGGCAAAACACTTTAGTATTAGTATTAACAAACACTAGTTGCAAGCTTAGTGTAATGCTTGACCATAATCGGAATAGTCGGCCTCAATGCACTCGACCTCATCAATGAAGCTTAGTCAAGGGTCTCCAAACATGAAATGGGCTTTAGATGAAGTACATCAGTGATTAAAATCATTTTTAATGATAACAGTGAAGAGAAAAAAGCAAGAAAGTCAAGCTTTCAAGCTTGTGGCTATAACTGCCACAAAAACCACAGATAGGATTTTGCTCTGTGTGTGAGAAACATGGAAAGAATTTTACCAAACCCTCTTAGGTGGAGATAGCCCACTTTCGGGGCAAGGGATTGTGCCCTCTACTACTCGTGCTCTGCAATGCGAAGTCTCATGCTATCCAGATTGCACCAATTCTATATTTTTCCAGCAATGTCACCTTCCTTGTTGCCCAATGTCAGTGTTTGATGCACCATGCTGAAGCGCCCTAAGTTGGGCGATGAAATCTCTAGAAGAAATCAAGAGCCAATATGGCCTCCTTTGCTCACACCAAGTCCACAAAGGTCAGGGGGTCAAGTTATGGCTATGAAGGTTAAGGGATAAGATGAAGAAGATGAAGACTCATGTGCACTTAGTGATGGATGATGCTAAAGGAAGCTAAGGAGATCAGAGATGCCTCTGATACCATGTGGAAAATCAAAATGAATCAACATTGAGTTGTGCACAAGAGGGAGAGAAGAGCTCAAAAGTACAAGAACAAGTCTTGCTTATTAAGTTGCTCATGAATGTACAACTTGGGTCAATCTCACTCATCAATTGTGTAGACCCATATAGGCTATTTATATAGCCCTAGATGGCTAGGGTTAGGGTTATGGTTATCGCTTCGAGAGGCTTAGACCGGCTCCGTAGCGAAAGGTCTGTCCGTAGGGATAGTAGTGCTAGAGTTGCAAACAGAGCTGCAAGTTTGAACTATGTGCCAACACCAAGCACCCCATCATAGGTTCCTTCATGTTTAATTTAAGTCTTTAAAAAATGAAGGAATTAGGCTAGATAAAATTTGATAAAAATTATAGTTAACGTATGCAAGATTTTTTTAAGTAACAAAATGATAAAGAAGTCTAGGCTAGACTTAAATTAAAGTTTTATGGAAAGATCACATGCTAGCCTGATATTTAAACTTAAGAATAATGAATAGACTCTTTAGCTTATTGAAAGACAAATTAAATACATAGATTTTTATTTTCAATGAGTTAACTACAATTCATTAGTTGGAACACATTTAAACAAGTTAAATTCGTTCATAAGAATACTTAAAAACTTAGATAAAATATTTTTTCTTAATTTAAACTCATTGAAAATCCCTAAATTAGATGGGATAGAACAAACAAAGGCATGATTGTATGATCCTTGCCATAAAGGAACCAATGGAAGGATCCATTGGACTTCCCCTCGAAATGCTAAGGATTTAGATAAGACATGCTTTAGGGTTATTTAACATTAGAAAAACCATTCAGTGATAATATCTAAATGAACCATGTGTCAAAAAATATCTTCAAGCTCTTGGAAAGTTTTTACCAAAATAAGTCAAAGTCTTATTAATGTGTTTGCCAAAAATAAAATTGCTTCTTGACCTAAATCAATATAAGAAACCCTCCATATATTGGTTATCTATTCTTTGAGGAGTTGACCTAGGTTAAGTTGTTGAAATCAAAACCCTAGCAAATGAGAGAACTAATTATTTTTTCTTTCCTACTAAGATAAGAGATAGACTTTATAGAGAACCCTAGTTCTATGAAAAAGAGGGATGAAAGCTCATAGATTGAAAAATACTTCTAAATTTCAAGGGGAAGAGTAAACCCAAGGATTGTTGAAAAGATTGCCTACTAGGGAAATTCTATTTGTGATTTTAATTATATGAGGTTAAAAGGAAGGATTGCACTAGACCTCCCCAAAGGCTAGTTGTGGAATCCTACACCAAGGGGGTTGGTTTTACCACTTCAGAGAGCTCGAACTAGCCTCGATGGTGAGAGGTCACTTCTTAGGGAGGATGTTAGCTAGGAGGTGATAAGGGTTCCAAGGGGGACTCTCACTAGTAAATTTCTGATTCACCTAGGAAGGATGAAATTTCTGAGAGCCTTGTCACTAGTTAAGGGAGAAATCTTTTTGGAAATTGAACCTTTGGGTTGTTACTTCCATATGGGTGGAAGGAGAAATTATAATAAGAAATCCATATCATCAACTCTGTGTGTGTGTGTGTTTTTATTTTTTATCAACACAAAGTCAATCCCTTGCTTCTTCAAAACAAGAGCTTTAGCAAATCTCCTACTAGATTCAAGCAAACCCATTGCTTTCAAAAAATAAGCTACTCCTATGCTTACATACATTAAACCATGTACCAAGATCTCTTAGAAAAGAGGAAAGATAAAAATGGGTGTTACCCCATTCCCTAGTTGATTGGAGAAGCCCATGGATCCTATCAAAGAGTATGACTTGGTCAAAGACCAAGACACCTTCAAACTAAACCTAACATTCTAACTATTGTTAATGTTGTCCCTCAGCCACTACTAAAAGAAATTTAAAAGAAAATTGACAAGAAAATGTGGCTTAAGGATTTCTCCTACAGCTACTACTAAGTCTAATAAAAAACCCCAAAGCCTGTGAAAGAAGTGGATGTGTCTACAGCTATTTTGTAGCTATTCTGACTTACTTGGTCAAATGGCCTTCTAATATTCCAGTACATTGCTGAACACAACCTCTTTACTTTTTATTCAAGGAGAGTGCTGCATCAGAACTTCAGAAAAGCAACCATTAAAATGTTTGGTTGCAAGTTAAGCATCTTAAAAGGGATTGGACTACAACAATGGCTTAAATCTATACTTGTGCCGTCCCCGCGGTGAAACCTGGGTCCTCACACCTATACTTTCCATCAGGACCTATACCAAAACCCTTTGGGTCTGCAAATACATTCTCCAATAGCTGGCTTCTTGGAGGGAGGGGGCTTGAATCTGCAAACTCGACAGCGTCCTCCACAATCTCGTCAACTTTAATTTCTTTTGAATAGCCTTCAACTCATCTTCAGTTGCAAGCCCATTCTCCAATAGATACTTCTTCAGAGCCACGATCAGATCCCGTGTAGCATAATGGGCCTTCTTAGCTGTGCCATCATATGAAAAAAACACAAGATGGTAAAATTGCAAGCTTATTATAACCTGATTTTTCACCAAAGATACCCTCTGCTGTTGAGGAGATCATGGCGTTTTGAAGCAAGAGCGAGAATGGATTGGTTCAAAGGAACCCTAACCCTAGGCAGAGGACCCAACAAAGTAGTATTGAAGTTGTATGGAATGCAAAAAGGCAATGGGTCCACATCCATTGAAGTCATAACCGACTCCTATAATGAAGTAGCAAATGTACATCAAGAGATGAAGAGGATGTCAAACAAATCTTTCCCAAGAAAATGGAGGCAGAGTCCCTAACAGTGGGCACTGTAAGCCAACTTCCTCAAGATGCAAAGTCCTTGTCAATTGGTGAATACTTCCTACCTGAACCAAGAATGACTTTCGACATTACCTCTAATAGCGAGATAGATGCCTAGATGTATTGATCTCCCTACTATATGGCCGACAAAGCAAAGCTAGATACAGGGGCAAAAGATGAAATAGAGAACCTGTTCTTCTCTTACAGAGATCCTAGAGAGACATAGACATAGATGGAATCCGAAGAGGACAAAGATGATACTAAGGAAGACGGTTATGAAAGCGAGTTCTCTAAAACCTGTTACTTTTGTCATATAAGCATAATGACGGGCTGAATATCCAGTGTAAGTATACCTATCAACAGGTCATCTGACCCTCTCTGATCTCCTGAGCTGTGGCTCACTGT